>NC_041385.1:448876196-449111759 GCF_002162155.2 Triticum dicoccoides
GTCGGGCTTCCTCGTCATCATTATCGCTTTGTGACCCTTTCTCCTTATTCTCGGCATTTAACTTGTCGGCCTGTTTGAAGACCCAACATTCCTAGTTGGTATGATTGGCTGGTTTATCA
The DNA here is from genome assembly GCF_002162155.2 of Triticum dicoccoides. NCBI lineage: Eukaryota > Viridiplantae > Streptophyta > Magnoliopsida > Poales > Poaceae > Triticum > Triticum dicoccoides. The sequence goes on from NC_041385.1 coordinate 448,876,316, forward strand.
GGAGTGCCATGGATTTGGCATGGTCTATCTAGTATGCGGTCCAAACTGGACGGGCCTGGATTATTTCTCTTAAATGGCTTCTTCAACTGACCGGATTTAGAGCCACTGAATCCGGCATTGACCGTCGTGTCTTCGGTGTTGTTACCATTGTTTCGACGCTTATGTCCATTGTGTCGGGGCTTGTCGTTGTTGTTTCTGGCTTCAGAAGTGCCAGGTTCGCTTGTATTGTTATTGCTACGGACTAGCCAACTATCTTCGCCCGCACAGAAGCGGGTCATGAGTGTCGTAAGGGATGACATGGACTTTGGTTTTTCCTGGCCGAGGCGTCTGGTCAGCCATTCGTCGCGGATGCTGTGCTTAAAGGCTGCTAGGGCTTCAGCGTCCGGACAGTCAACAATCTGGTTCTTTTTAGTTAAGAACCTAGTCCAGAATTTCCTGGCTGACTCTCCGGGCTGTTGGATTATGTGACTTAGGTCATCGGCATCCGGAGGTCGGACGTATGTGCCTTGGAAGTTGTCGAGGAAGGCGTCTTCCAAGTCCTCCCAGCTGCCAATGGAGTTTTCGGGCAGACTGTTCAACCAGTACCTAGCTGGTCCCTTGAGTTTGAGCGGGAGGTATTTGATGGCGTGAAGATCATCACAGCGGGCCATATGAATATGGAGAAGAAATTCCTCAATCCATACCGCGGGGTCTGTTGTGCCATCATATGATTCGATGTTGACGAGTTTAAACCCTTCTGAGAAATCGTGTCCCATTACTTCGTCAGTGAAGCAAAGGGGGTGTGTGGTGCCTCTATATCAGGCCAAGTCGTGACGTAGCTCGGATGGAGTTCGTCTGCGGTTTTCGGCCCAGACGTGATTATGTTTGTCACGTTGAGCCGGATGGCCATCCTCGTGCATCGGGGCACGCCACCGTGATCCATAGATTGATCTTGTCTGACCTGCTCTGTTTTCCAAGTCGCGCCGCAGGTCATGTGTATATCCCCTAGCTGTTGTATTTCTATTTGTTCAGCGAGGTATTGCGGGCTGGTGTTTGGCTTGAGGTGCCGCTTTGTCCCGACCACGTAGTGGTCGGTCAGCCGCATTGTACCTTGGTAGGACAGGCTCCAGCGCCTCGTCATCGAACTGTGGTAACAGTTTGCGCTTCGGGTAGCTTTTGGTTGGGCGCTCAAGGCCATACTCCTTGGCTGCCAAGACATCAGTCCATCTTTTATTGAGTAGATATTGATCAGTTTGAAGCTGTTGTTGCTTCTGTTTTAGGCTCCTTGCAGTGGCAATTAGCTGGCGCTTAAAGCGTTCCTGTTTAGCGGGCTCCTCAGGCACGATAAAATCTTCATCACGGAGGCTCACCTCGTCCTCGGCGAGCAGAAGGTAGTTGTTATCCTTCAAGTCTTCATTCATGGCCTGTTCGCCAGGGCTGACTCGCCCATGCTCCCGTTTCTCCTACTCGGAGGTTGGCTCAACGGGGCCTTCATTGTCTTCGGCATCGTCTGGAGTGTTATTTTATCCTATGATGGTGTTGCTATTTTTACTACGGCATGGCTTAGAGCAGCGCCGCTGCGTTGGTGCTTTGGCTGTATCTCAGGAGGTTTATCCTCGACTGGATTTTCATCGTCGCCATTGTTTTCTTTGGGTGTATCCACCATGTATATGTCATACGAGGAGGTGGCTGTCCAACACCCTGTAGGCGGTGGTTCCTGCTCCTCTCCGGCATCGTCGTCCATACCGTCAATGTCTTCGAAGTCGTAATCAAGCATGTCGGTTAAGTCGTCGACAGTGGCTATAAAGTGGGTGGTGGATGGGAAACGAAGTTCTTTGTCGTCCGCTTCCCATTCGAGCCGGACATAGTTCGGCCGAGAGTCCCCCAACAAGGAGAGGGATTTTAATGAGTTTAACACGTCGCCAAAAGGCGAGTGCTAGAAGATGTCCACGGAGCTGAATTCCAAGATCGGCGCCCAATCAGGTTCGAAGGACGCGGATCCACGTGGTCCGGAACCCATGGCCGGAGACGAGTCCGAGGTTCCGGTGACACAAGCCCAGCCCGATGTTGGGTCTGTGTGCGTCTCGAGCACCACTGAGTTTGCGGCCTCCGTGGCGGGGTTAACCTTCCTGTCTTCGGGCGATGCAGTCCGCTCCGGCTCTAGGGCCAGGGTGGTCACATGCGCTATCTCCTGCGCGCGGCCAGATGACAGATTTAGGTCATGTTCATCATGGTGGTAGGGGACAGCCGTCATGAGCTCGAATCCGTCGAAGATCAAGTCTCCGCGGATATCGGCCACAAAATTCCGGCTTCCAAATCTGACCTGATGGCCAGGGGCGTAGCTATCGATCTGCTCTAGATGGCCAAGAGAGTTGGATCGCAGTGCGAAGCCGCCGAATATGAAGATCTGTCCGGGGAGGAAAATCTCCCCCTGGACTACATTGTTGTAGATGATTGATGGAGCCATCAAGCCTTCTGGTGATGACACAGCGGGACTCTCAATGAAAGCACCAATGTCGGTGTCAAAACCGGCGGATCTCGGGTAGGGGGTCCCGAACTATGCATCTAAGGCTAATGGTAACAGGAGGCGGGGGACACAATGTTTACCCAGGTTCGGGCCCTCTCTATGGAGGTAATGCCCTACTTCCTGCTTGATTGATCTTGATGAATGTGAGTGTTACAAGAGTCGATCTACCATGAGATCGTAATGGCTAAACCCTAGAAGCCTAGCCTATGAGGTTATGATTGTTGTGGCTAAACCCTAGAAGCCTAAATCCTCCAGTTTATATAGACACCGGAGGGGGCTAGGGTTGTACAAAGTCGGTTACAGAGAAAGGAATCTACATATCCGAATCGCCAATCTTGCCTTCCACACCAAGGAGAGTCCCATCCGGACACGGGACGAAGTCTTCTATCTTGTATCTTCATAGCCCGACAGTCCGGCCAAAGTATATAGTCCGGCTGTCCGAGGACCCCTTAATCCAGGACTCCCTCAACGGTGTGCTTTAGTATTTTCAAAGAAATTCTCTCTTGCTTCACTTAGATTATTTTGAGAATAGAAAAAATTTATGCTCACGTTCTTCACTTATATTTGTTTGAGCTTATTGAAAGCAACATATGAAACTAGTCCCAAAGTGATAGATATCCAAGGAGGATATAGTAAAAACTTTCATGAAGATCATTACACAAAATAAACTTGATTCTTTGTAATAGTATTGAGATATGATGATAGTGATATGTGAGTCATGTTGATGAGTAATTATGATGTAGCAAGAATAATGGTGTCAAGGTTTGTGATTCCCTATGCAAGCATGAAAGTCAATAGTTATGCAATGAAACTACATCCTACTTGTGTTGCATTATTCCGTGTTAGTTATGCTTAATGCTCGCTTATGAGATTTTTCGTTTCTTGGTTGGATGCTTCTCAATATTTTTCTAGCCTTCATTTGCACTAAGTATGATAACTACTTGTGCATCCAAAATCCTTTAAACCAGTTTTTGCCACATGAGTCCACTATACCTACCTATATGTTGTATTATTTTGCCGTTATAAGCAAATTTGTATGTGCTATCTCTAATTTTGAAAATAAATTTCCCTTTTGTGTGCTCGTACCGCTCATGAAATGGTAGGGGGCGGCTGATATATTTCCATGCTAGATGTGCTATTCTCAAGATGAGTGTTTATTCACTTGCCATTGCATGAGAGTACGACAAAGGTATTAGGGATGCCCAGTCCCGAAAGGAAAAATGAATTTTCTTTATGTTGTCAAATAATAAATTCCTTGGAAAATGTTGGTATGGAAGGCACCCATGGATACGGTTAGCCATGGAAAGTGAAAGTATGTTGGAAAAAGGAATAAACTTTATTTTCTGTTTGGAAACCGCCTATGATATATCTAGCATGGAAAGTATTGGGAACTACTCGATCGTTTTCATTGACAGGAAAAGCATGCCACCCAAAATGTTTTATATCTACCATAGGAAAATCACCTCTACAAATCCCTACTTCCCTCCGCGAATGGCCTTTCTATTTACTTTATGCAAAAAAAATTACTTGAGTCTCCATCTTCTCTTATAAAGCACCAACTAAGGGGCACTATGATCGTACTTGAACATTGGGTGTAGCTAATATGCGAGTGTATTTCATGAATGGATCAATGATTAAGCATAACGGCTAGGGATAACTTGCTTTAGTGTTGATATTTTGAAAGACATGGTTGCTTGTTGATTTGCTTGAGCATTAAAGTCCTCATGTCAAAACTACACTACTACTTTGAATTGTATAAAAGTTCAAATGTACATGCTACAAATAAAAGAATATGTGATGAACATGTTAGCAGCATTCCACATCAAAAATTCTATTTTTTTTCATTTACCTACTTGAGGACGAGCAGAAATTAAGCTTGGGGATGCTGATACGTTTCCAACCTATCTATAATTTTTTATTTTTCCATGTTGTTATATTATCATTCTTGGATGTTTTACAATCATTTTATAGCAACCTTATATCATTTTTTGGGACTACCCTATTGACATAGTGCCTAGTGCCAGTTGCTGTTTTTTGCTTTTTTTTACTTCACAGAAAATCAATACCAAACGGACTCCAAACGCAACGAAACTTTTTGGTGATTTTTCTGGACCAGAAGACACCTGTTGGGCCAAGAAAGCACCTGAGGGGAGATCTGAGGGGAGCACAACCCACCAGGGTTGTGCCCACCTCTGTGGCCTTCCGCACCACCTCTTTGCTCTATAAATACCCCAATATTCCAGAAACCGTAGGGGAGTCGACAAAAATCAATTCCAGTCACTGCAAGTTCCAGAACCATCAGATTCAATCTAGACACCATCATGGAGGGGTTCGTCATCCTCATTGGTGCCTCTCCAATGATGTGTGAGTAGTTCATTGTAGACCTACGGGTCCATAGTTAGTAGCTAGATGGTTTCCTCTCTCTTTTGATTCTCAATACAATGGTCTCTTGGAGATCCATTTGATGTAACTCTTTTTTTGCGGTGTGTTTGTTGGGATCCGATGAACTTTGAGTTTATGATCAGATCTATGTTTTTATCCATGAAAGTTATTTGAGTCTTTTGATCTCTTATATGCATGATTACTTATAGCCTCACATTTCTTCTTCGAATCTTTGGTTTAGTTAGGCCAACTAGATCGATTTTTCTTGCCATGGGAAGAGGTGCTTTGTGATGGGTTCGATCTTACGGTGCTTGATCCCAGTGACAGAAGGGGAACCGACACATATGTATCGTTTCTATTAAGGATAACAAGATGGGGTCTATTTCTACATAAATAGATCTTGTCTACATCATGTCATTGTTCTTATTGCATTACTCCGTTTTTCCATGAACTTAATACACTAGATGCATGCTGGATAGCGGTCGATGTGTGGAGTAATAGTAGTAGATGCAGGCAGGAGTCGGTCTACTAATCTTGGAAGTGATGCCTATATAATGATCATTGCCTGGATATCGTCATGATTATTTGAAGTTCTATCAATTGCCCAACAGTAATTTGTTTACCCACCGTATGCTATTTTTATCGAGAGAAGCCACTAGTGAAATCTACGCCCCCCCCCCCGGGTCTCTTCTTTATTATACTTGCCTTCGCGATATATTTTTATTTCCTTTTATTTTCAGATCTATTAATCCAAAAATACAAAAATACCTTGCTGCAATTTTATTTATTTGTTTTATCTCGCATCCCGCGAGATCTATTTATCCAATCTACTACAATTTTACCTATCTTTTTACCCGTGAGGGATTGACAACCCCTCTCTTACGTCGGGTTGCAAGTATTTGTTCTTTGTGTGCAGGAGCTGTTTACAAGGTGTTGTGTGGTTCTCCTACTGGTTTGATAACCTTGATCTCATCGCTGAGGGAAATACCTACCATAGTTGTGCTGCATCATCCCTTCCTCTTTGGGGAAATACCGACGTAGTTCAAGCCGCATCAAAAGGAATTTCTGGCGCCGTTGTCGGGGAGGATGAAGTCAAGATAGTCTCCTGTCAACGTGTGAATTTCTGGCGCCATTGCCAGGGAGACATCACCAACATCTACCAAGTTCCAAATCACAAATCTCATCTCCTTGCAATTTACATTATTTTCCATTTGCCTCTCGTTTTCCTCTACCCACTTCACAAAAATTTGTTGTTTTATTCGCCCTCTTTTTCGTTCGTCGTTTTCTCGTCAGATCTATTTTTGAGTGCAATCTTGTTGTGTAGTCACGATGACTCAAGAGAACACCAAGTTGTGTGATTTCTCCAATACCAACAACAATGATTTTATTAGCACTCTGATTGCTCCTCCCGCCACTAGTGTGGAGTCTTGTGATATTAATGCCGCTTTGCTGAATCTTGTTATGAAAGATCAATTTTCCGGTACTCCTAATGAGGATGTCGCATCCCATCTTAACATATTCATGGAATTATGCGATATGCAAAAGAAAAAAGATGTGGAGAATAACTTTGTGAAGTTGAAATTATTCCTGTTTTCTTTGCGAGATCGAGCAAAATTTTGGTTTTCTTCTTTGCCTCAAAATAGTATTGTTCTTGGGATAAGTGCAAAGATGCCTTTATTACTAAGTTTTTCCACCAGCGAAAGTTATTTCCCTTAGAACCCACATCATGAATTTCAAGCAACTTGAACATGAGCATGTTGCACAATCTTGGGAAAGGATGAAATTAATGCTAAGGAATTGCCCAACTCATGGGTTAAATCTTTGGATGATCATACAAAAAAATTATGCGGGGTTGAATTTTGTTTCTCGTAATCTTTTGGACTCCGCCAAGGGCGGTAATTTTATGGAAATTACTTTGGGTGAAGCCACCAAATTGCTTGATAATATTATGGCAAATTATTCACAATGGCATACCGAAAGAGCTCCTACTAGTAAAAAAGTTGATTCGGTTGAAGAAATTTCTTCTTTGAGTGAAAAAGTTGATGCTCTTAGTTGCTAATAAAAGTGCTCCTATTGATTTTAATGATGTGCCTTTGTCTACTTTGATTGAGCAAAATAGTGATGCCATAGATGTGGATTTTATCTCGCGAAACAATTTCAATAACAATGCTTATAGAGGTAATTTTAATCCTAGGCCTTTTCCTAGCAATTCCTCTAATAACTATGGTAATTACTATGGTAATCCTTCTTATAATAATAATAGGAACACCTCTGATCTTGAGAATAATATTAAGGAATTTATCAATACTCAAAAAGTTTTCAATGCTACAATAGAAGAAAAGCTGAATAAGATTGATGATATGTCTGAAGTATTGATAGAAATTCTCATGATGTAGAAAATCTCAAGAACCGCTATGCTTAGAGCTAGAAGAGAATTTTTAGAAAAAGCATTTTCTAGTGATTGCTTTCATAAAAGTGATGAAGATCTTAAAATGATTGGTGTTTCTTCTATTGATTCTTTGTTTAGTAAAATTAAGATTGATAATAAAGGGACGAAAGAAGAGTAAACTTTAGCTAGAAGGTGTCCCGATAATTCGGAGGGTGAAAATCTTGTTCATAAAATTGATAAAAGTGGGTTTGAAGAGGTCAAAACTTTCACTAGTGATGTGCCCACTCTTTTGGATTACTAAGACTTTAATTATGATAGTTGCTCTTTGATTGATTGTATTTCTTTGTTGCAATCCATGATAAATTCACCCCATGCTTATGAACAAAATAAAGCTTTTACTAAACATATTTTTGATGCTATGATGAAAGCTTTAGAAGAAAAGTTGAAATTAGAGGTTTCTGTTCCTAGAAAATTACATGATGAATGGGAACCTACTATCAAAGTCAAAATCAAAAATTATGAGTGTTTTGATTTATGTGACTTGTGTGCTAGTGTTTCTACAATTCCTAAATATGTATGTGATGTGCTTGGTCTTACTGATATTGAAGAATGGTCTTTAAATTTTCACTTGGCGGATTCAACTGTTAAAAAGCCTATGGGAAGAATTAATGATGTTCTTATTCTTAAAAATAGGAATTATGTGCCCATAAATTTTATGTTCTTGATATTGATTGCAATCCATCTTGTCCGATTATTCTTGGTAGACCATTTTTACGTACTATTGGTGTCGTGATTGATAGGAAAGAAGGCAATATTAAATTTCAATGTACACTAAGGAAGGGTATGGAACACTTCCCTACAACTAGAATTAAGCCACCATATTAATCAATCATGAGGGCATCATATGGATCTAGAAACAAAGATGACAATACTTAGATCCTTCGCATTATGCCTAGCTAGGGGCGTAAAACGATAGCGCTCGTTGGGAGGCAACCCAACTTGTATCTTTTTTATTTTTGGTTTTATTGCTGTTTTCAATAAAATACCCAATTATGCCTCTGATTAGATGTATTTTTGTGGTTTAAATTAGTGTTTGTGCCAAGAAAAGCCTTTGGGATGATGTGGGTGATAGTTGATTTGATGTTGTTGACAAACATAAACTTTTGCACTCAGAAAAACAATTTCCATAAATCACATAAACATGCTTTTGCTCTAAAGTTTTTACACAAGATTAATATACAAATTTCTCACGTTGTCCTAATTTTTCAGAATTGTTGGAGTTACAGAAGTATACAAAGTTCTGTGATTACTACAGACTATTCTGTTTTTGACAGATTCTGTTTTCTTTGCGTTGTGTGCTTGTTTTGATGATTCTATGGTTTCCTTTGAAGAGTTTTTGCCATGGAAAAGTTGGAATACAGTAGATATAATGCAAAAATAAAATATGAATGGGTTTGCAATAGTACTTAGAGTAGTGATTTGCTTTCTTATACTAACAGACCTCACGAAGTTTTGTTGAGTTTTGTGTGATTGAAGTTTTCGAGTTTTGGGTGAGATCGATGGATGAAGGAATAAGGATTAGAAAAAGTCTAAGATTGGGGATGCCCGAGGCACCCCAAGATAACATTCAAGAAGTATCAAGCAACTAAGCTTGGGGATGCCCCTGAGTGGCATCCCCTCTTTCTTTTAACAACCATCGGTATTTTACTTGAAACTATATTTTTATTCGTCACATATTATGAGTTTTGCTTAGAGCGTCTTGTATGATATGAGCCTTTGCTTGTTTTGCTTATATTTTTAAGTCATGAATCCTTGCTGGACAAACCTATTTGAGAGAGCCAAAATTGTGCTATGACTTGTTAGAGTTGCTCTCTATGCTTCACTTAAATCTTTATGAGCTAAGGAATTGTTCTAGTGCTTCACTTATATCTTTTTGAGCACGGTGTGCTTTAGTATTTTTGAAGAAATTCTCTCTTGCTTCACTTAGATTATTTTGAGAGTAGAAAATTTTTATGCTCATGTTCTTCACTTATATTTGTTTGAGCTTATTAAAAGCAACATAGGAAACTAGTCCCAAAGTGATACATATCCAAGGAGGATATAATAAAAACTTTCATGAAGATCATTGGACAAAATAAAGTTGATTCTTTGTAATAGTATTGAGATATGATGATAGTGATATGTGAGTTATGTTAATGAGTAATTATGCTCTAGTAAGAATATTGGTGTTAAGGTTTGCGATTCCGTATGCAAGCACAAAAGTCAATAGTTATGCAATGAAATTACATCCTACTTGTGGTGCATTATAGTTATGCTTAATGCTCGCTTATGAGATTTTTTGTTTCTTGGTTAGATGCTTCTCAACCTTTTGCTAGCCTTCACTTTCACTAAGTATGATCACTACTTGTGCATCCAAAATCATTTAAACCAATTTTTTCCACATGAGTCCACTATACCTACCTATATGCGGTATTCTTTTGCCGTTCTATGCAAATTTGTATGTGCCATCTCTAATTTTCAAAATAAATTTCCCTTTTGTGTGCTCGTACCACTCATGAAACGGTAGGGGGCGGTTGATATATTTCCATGCTAGATGTGTTATTCTCAAGATGAGTGTTTATTCACTTGTCATTGCACAAGAGTACGACAAAGGTATTAGGGATGCCCAGTCCCGAAAGGAAAAATGAATTTACTTTATGTTGTCAAATAATAAAATCCTTGGAAAATGTTGGTATGGAAGGCACTCGTGGATACGGTTAGCCATGGAAAGTGAAAGTATGGTGGAAAAGGGAATAAACTTTATTTTCTATTTGGGAACCGCCTATGATATATCTAGCATGGAAAGTATTGGGAACTACTCGATTGTTTCCCTTGACAGGAAAAGCATGCCACCCAAAATGTTTTATCTCTATCTTTTTTTCGCTTTGAGCTCTGGCACCTCTATAAATCCCTACTTCCCTCCACGAAGGGCCTTTCTATTTACTTTATGCAATTTTTATTTTTACTTGAGTCTCCATCTTCTCTTATAAAGCACCAACTAAGGGGCACTATGATCGTACTTGAGCATTGGGTGTAGCTAATATGCGAGTGTGTTTCATGAATGGATCAATGATTGAGCATAACGGGCTAGGGATAACTTGCTTTAGTGTTAATATTTTGAAAGCATGGTGCTTGTTGATATGCTTGAGTATTAAAGTCCTCATGTCAAAACTAGACTATTGCTTTGAATCGTATAAAAGTTCAAATGTCCATGCTACAAAGAAAAGAATATGTGATGAACATGTTAGGCAGCATTCCACATCAAAAATTCTGTTTTTATCATTTACCTACTCGAGGACGAGAAGGAATAAAGCTTGGGGATGTTGATACCTTTCCAACCTATCTATAATTTTTTATTGTTCCATGCTGTTATATTATCATTCTTGGATGTTTTACAATCATTTTATAGCAACTTTATATCATTTTTTGGGACTAACCTATTGACATAGTGCCCAGTGCCAGTTCTTGCTTTTTGCTTGTTTTTTTACTTCACAGAAAATCTATACCAAACGGAGTCCAAACGCAACAAAACTTTTTGGTGATTTTTTCTGGATTAGAAGACACCTGTTGGGCCAAGAAAGCACCTAAGGGGAGCTCCGAGGGGAGCACAACCACCAGGGCGCGCCTGGGGGCCCAGACGCGCCCAGATGGGTTGTGCCCACCTCGGTGGCCTCCTGCACCGCCTCTTTGCTCTATAAATACCCCAATATTCCAGAAAATCTAGGGGAGTCAACAAAAATCAATTCCAGCCGCCGCATGTTCCAGAACCACCAGATCCAATCTAGACACCATCACGGGGGGTTCATCATCCTCATTGGTGCCTCTCCTATGATGCGTGAGTAGTTCATTGTAGACCTACGGGTCCATAGTTAGTATCTAGATGGCTTCCTCTATCTTTTGATTCTCAATATATACAATGGTGTCTTGGATATCTATTTGATGTAACTCTTTTTTTGCGGTGTGTTTGTTGGGATCCGGTGAACTTTGAGTTTATGATCAGATCTATGTTTTTATCCATGAAAGTTATTTGAGTCTTTTGTTCTCTTATATGCATGATTACTTATATCCTCGTATTTCTTCTTCGAATCTTTGGTTTAGTTAGGCCGACTACATCGATTTTCCTTGCCATGGGAAGAGGTGCTTTGTGATGGGTTCGATCTTATGGTGCTTGATCATAGTGACAGAAGGGGAACCGACACATATGTATCGTTGCTATTATGGGTAACAAGATGGGGTCTATTTCTACATAAATAAATCTTGTATATATCATGTCATCATTCTTATTGCATTACTTCGTTTTTCCATGAACTTAATACACTAGATGCATGCTGGATAGCGGTCGATGTGTGGAGTAATAATAGTAGATGCAGGCAGGAGTCGGTCTACTAATCTTGGACATGGTGCCTATATGATCATTGCCTAGATATCTTCATGATTATTTTAAGTTCTATCAATTTCCCAACAGTAATTTGTTTACCCACCATATGTTATTTTTCTCAAGAGAAGCCACTAGTGAAATCTACGGCCCCGGGGTCTCTTATTTATTATATTTGCCTTCGCGATCTATTTTTATTTGCTTTTATTTTCAGGTCTATTAATCCAAAAATACAAAAATACCTTGCTGCAATTTTTATTTATTTATTTTATCTCGCGTTCCTGTGAGATCTATTTATCCAATCTACTACAATTTTACCTATTTTTTACTCATGAGGGATTGACAACCCCTCTCTTACGTCGGGTTGCAAGTATTTGTTCTTTGTGTGCAGGAGTTGTTTACGTGGTGTTGAGTGGTTCTCCTACTGGTGATAACCTTGGTCTCATCACTGAGGAAAATACCTACTGTAGTTGTGCTACATCATCCCTTCCTCTTTGGGGAAATACTGACGTAGTTCAAGCTGCGTCAAACTTCCATCATTTTGTTTTATTATGACATGCACCATCAATGTCATATTGCTTTGCATGATCATATTTGGCATAGTATTTGTGGCTAGGCCACCGTTCATACTTCTTATACATGTCACTCTAGATCATTGCACATGCCGATACACCACCAAAGGTATTCATATAGAGTAATATTTTGTTCTAGTATTGAGTTGTAATTCTTGAGTTGTAAGTAAATAAATGTGTGATGATCATTATTAGAGCATTGTCCCGTGTGAGGAAAGGGTGATGGAAGCTATGATTCCCTCACAAGTTGGGATGAGACTCCAGACTTAAAAACATAATAAAAGAGGCCAAAGAGCCCCCAAAAACAAAAAAGAGGTCAAAGAGCCCAAACAAAAAATGAGAGAAAAGAGAGAAGGGACAATGTTACTATCTTTTTTCCACACTTGTGCTTCAAAGTAGCACCATGTTCTTGATGATAGAGAGTCTCCTATTTTGTCACTTTCATATACTAGTGGGAATTTTGCATTATAAAACTTGGCTTGTACATTCCAATGGCTTCGTAAAAATTTCCCTAGGTCTTCGTGAGCAAGCAATTTGGATGCACACCCACCTAGTTTATTTTTGAGCTTTCATAGACTTACAGCTCTAATGCATCCATTGCATGGCAATCCCTACTCACTTGTATCAATATCAATTGATGGGCATCTCCATAGCCCATTAATGTGCCTAGTTGATGTGAGACTTTCTCCTTTTTGTCTTCTCCTCACAACCTCCACCATATTCTATTCCACCTATAGTGCTATATCCATGGCTCACACTCATGTATTGCGTGAAAGTTGAAAAATCTTGAGAACACTAAAAGTATGAAACAATTGCTTGGCTTGTTATCGAGGTTGTGCATGATCAAATATTTTGTGTTTTGAAGATAGAGCATAGCCAGACTATATGATTTTGTAGGGATAACTTTCTTTGGCCATGTTACTTTGAGAAGACATGATTAATTTATTAGTATGCTTGAAGTATTATTGTTTTTATGTTAATATTAAACTTTTGTTTTTAATCTTATGGATCTGAATATTCATGCCACAACAAAGAAAATTGCATCAGTAAATATGTTAGGTAGCATTTCACATCAAAAAAATTGTTTTTATCATTTACCTACTCGTGGACGAGCAGGAATTAAGCTTGGGGATGCTTGATACATCTCCAACATATCTTTAATTTTTGATTGTTCCATGGCATTATATTATCTATTTTGGATGTTTTATATGCATTAATATGCTTTTTTAGGACTAACTTTATTAACCTAGTGCTCAGTGAGTTTCTGTTTTTTCCTTGTTTTTGAATTTGAGAAAAAAGGAATATCAAACGGAGTCCAAATGGAATAAAACTTTACGCTGATTTTTGTTGGACCAGAAGAAACCCACGAGACTTGGAGATGAGGCCAGAAGCCCTACGAGGAGGCCACAAGCCATACAGGCGTACCCCAGGGTGGGGGCCTTCTACTTCTTGAGATTGCGTTGGTTTTTTCCTTGAAGAGGAAAGGGTGATGTAGCACGGTAGAGATAAGTATTTCCCTCAGTTAACAACCAAGGTATCAATCTAGTAGGAGAAATGTGCAAGTCCCCAATAGATGCACCCGCACAAACAATCAAACACTTGCACCCAACGCGATAAAGGGGTTGTCAATCCCTTCACAGTCACTTGCAAAGGTGAGCTCTGATAGAGATATATAAAACTAAATAAAAGATAAAATATTTTTTTGGTTTTTTTTGTTTATAGATCTGAAAATAAAAAATTGCAAAATAGTGGATTGGAAACTAATATGATGGAAAATAGACCCGAGGGCCATAGGTTTCACTAAAGGCTTCTCTCTTGAAGGCAAATAATACGGTGGGTGAACAAATTACTGTCGAGCAATTGATAGAAAAGCGCAAAGTTATGACAATATCCAAGGCAATGATTATGCATATAGGCATCACGTCTGTGTCAAGTATACCGACTCCTGTCTGCATCTACTACTATTACTTCACACATCGACCGCTATCTAGCATGTATATAGAGTATTAAGTTCATAAAGAACGGAGTAACGCCTTAAGTAAGATGACATGATGTAGAGGAATAAACTCAAGCAATATGATGAAAATCCCATCTTTTTATCCTCGATGGCAACAATTCAATACGTTCCTCGCTACCCCTACTTTGTCACTGGGTGAAATTACACAAGATTGAACCCAAAGCAAAGCACCTCTCCCATTGCAAGAAAAACCAATCTAGTTGGCCAAACCAAACAGATAATTCAAAGAGAAATACAAAGATATCAAATCATGCATATAAGAATTGAGAGAAGATTCAAATAATATTCATAGATAAGCTGATCATAAATCCACAATTCATCGGATCTAGACAAACACATCGCAAAAGAAGATTACATTGGATAGATCTCCAAGAACATTGAGGAGAACATGGTATTGAGAATCAAAGAGAGAGAAGAAGCCATCTAGCTACTAGCTATGGACCTGTAGGTCTGTGGTAACTACTCACGCTTCATCGGAAGGGCAATAGAGTTGACATAGATGCCCTCCGTGATTGAATCCACCTCCAGCAGGATGCCGGAAAAGGCTCCAAGATGGGATCTCACGGGAATAGGAGGTTGCGGCGGTGGAAAAGTGTTTTCGTCGATGCTTCTGAGGGTTTTGAAATATATGTGAATATATAGGACGAGATCTAGGTCAGGGGGTCACCGAGGGGCCCACAAGGTAGGGGGCGCCCCCCTAGGGCGCGCCCTCCACCCTTACCGCCGCCTCATGTCTCTTATGACTTGCACTCCAAGTTCCGTGGGTGTCTTTTGGTCGTAGAAATATCATCGTGAAGTTTTATTTCGTTTGGACTCCGTTTGGTATTCCTTTTCTGCGAAGCTCAAAAACAAGGAAAAAACAAAAACTAACACTGGGCTTTAGGTAAATAGGTTAGTCCCAAAAATAATATAAATAGTATATTAATGCATATAAAACATCCAAAATAGATAATATAATAGCATGGAACGATAAAAAATTATAGATACATTGGAGACGTATCAAGCATCCCCAAGCTTAATTCCTACTCGTCCTCGAGTAGATAAATGATAAAAACAGAATTTTTGATGTGGAATGCTACCTAGCATATTTATGCATGAAATTTTCTTTATTGTGGCATGAATGTTCAGATCAATAAGATTCAAAACAAAAGTTTAATATTGGCATAAAACGATAATACTTCAAGCATACTAATAAAGCAATCATGTCTTTTCAAAATAACATGGCCAAAGAAAGCTATCCCTACAAAATCATATAGTCTGGCTATGCTCCATCTTCACCACAAAAAATATTAAAATCATGCACAACCCCGATGACAAGCCAAGCAATTGTTTCATACTTTTGATGTTCTCAAACCTTTTCAACTTGCATGCAATACATGAGCGTGAGCCATGGACATAGCACTATAGGTGGAATAGAATATGGTGGTTGTGGAGGAGACAAAAAGAAGGAGATGGTCTCACATCGACTAGGCGTATCAACGGGCTATGGAGATGCCCATCAATATATATCAATGCGAGTAAGTAGGGATTGCCATGCAATGGATGCACTAGAGCTATAAGTTTATGAAATCTCAAAAAGAAACTAAGTGGGTGTGCAAACAACTTGCTTGCTCACGAAGACCTAGGGCAATTTGAGGAAGCCCATTGTTGGAATATACAAGACAAGTCCTATAATGAGAAATTATCACTAGTATATGAAAGTGATAACATAGGAGACTCTTTGTCATGAAGATCGTGGTGCTACTTTGAAGCACAAGTGTGGAAAAAGGATAGTAACATTGCCCCTTCTCTCTTTTCTCTCATTTTTGATTGGCTTCTTTGCCTCTTTATTTTTCCTCACATGGGGCAATGATATAATAATTATGATCATCACACTTTTATTTACTTACAACTCAAGAATTACAACTCGATACTTAGAACAAAATATGACTCTATATGAATGCCTCCGACGGTGTACCGGGATGTGCAATGACTCAAGAGTGACATGTATAAAAATTATGAATGGTGACTTTGCCACAAATACGATGTCAACTACATGATCATGCAAAGCAATATGACAATGATGAAGCGTGTCATAATAAAATGGAATGGTGGAAAGTTGCCTGGCAATATATCTCGGAATGTCTATGGATATGCCATAATAGGTAGGCATGGTGGCTGTCTTGAGGAAGGTATATGGTGGGTGTATGGTACCGGCGAAAGTTGCGTGGTACTAGAGAGGCTAGCAATGGTGAAAGGGTGAGAGTGCGTATAATCCATGGACTCAACATTAGTCATAAAGAACTCACATACTTATTGAAAAAATCTATTAGTCATCAAAACAAAGTACTACGTGCATGCTCCTAGGGGGACAGATTGCTAGGAAAAGACCATCGCTCATCCTTGACTACCATTCATAAGGAAGACAATCAATAAATAAATCATGCTCCGACTTCATTACATAACGGTTCACCATATGTGCATGCTACGGGAATCACAAACTTCAACACAAGTATTTCTACAATACACAATTACTCACTAGCATGACTCTGATATGAACATCCTCATATCTCAAAACAATCATAAGGAATCAAACTTCTCATAGTATTCAATGCACTTTATATGAAAGTTTTTAGGGACAAATGCATTTTTGCCCCTAATTGGAACCTACCCACGGGTTTTGCCCTTACTTTTTGACTCTGCTCAGTTTTGCCCTTAGATTTTCCTTCGGGGCCGCCCGAATGCCCTTTGATCGTTTGACAAATACTGTGAAAATTCATAATAAATTGATATGAACTCAGAAAAATGCAAATTAGAGATCAAAATGTTCAGATAAACATTACCTTTATGTGTTTGTCATTTGCATTCAGGACAAAAGTACCGTTTAAACTACCTAAGGTTATTAATGTAATTAACATTACTAAAAATAAAAAGGTATAAACAATATTTTTTTCAGGAATAAAGATGACATGCAAATGTAGGTGATATTTTCTGAACATCCTGATATCTTATTTGCATTTTTCTGAGTTCATATCAACTTGTTATGAAGTTTCAAAATAATGGTCAAAGTTGTTTGAACATTCCTAACAAGTTGATATGAACTCGGAAAAATGCAAAGAAGATATCAGGATGTTCACAAAGCATCACATACATTTGCATGTAATTTTTATTCATGAAAAAAGTATTTTTATGCCTTTTTATTTAATAATGTTAATAACTTTAATAACCTCGAGTAGTTTAAACGATACTTTTGTCCTTACTACAAATGATATGCACATAAAGGTAATGTTTGTTTCAACATTTTGATATCTATTTGCATTTTTTGGAGTTCATATGAACTTCTTATGAATTTTCAAAGTATTGGTCAAGCGGTTAAAGGGCATTCGGGTGACCTCAGGGGCAAATCTAAGGGCAAAACTGAACAGAGTCGAAAAGTAAGGGCAAACCCCGTGGGTAGGTTCCAACTAGGGGCAAAACTGCAATTGTCCCAATTTTTTATTATATCCCTCTTGGATGCCTATCATATTAGGACTAGATTCATAACCAAAGAAAATTACCATGTTGTTTAGAAAGACTCCCAAAATAATATAAGTGAATCATGAGAGTTCAAAATTTTCTATAAAATAAAACCACCGTTGTGCTCTAAAAAGATATAAGTGAAGCACTAGAGCAAAATTGCCTAGCTCAAAAGATATAAGTGAAGCACATAGAGTGTTTTAATAAACCACGATTCATGCGTGTCCCTCTTAAAAGGTGTGTACAGAAAGGATGATTATGGAAAACTAAAAAGCAAAGACTCATATCATACAAGACGCTCCAAGCAGAACACATATCATGTGGTGAATATAATATAGCCCCAAGTAAAATTACCGATAGATGAAGACGAAAGAGGGGATGCCATCCGGGGCATCACCAAGCTTACGCTCTTGGTTGTCCTTCATATTACCTTTGGGTGCCTTGGGCATCCCCAAGCTTAGGCTCTTGCCACTCCTTATTCCATAGTCCATCAAATATTTACCCAAAACTTGAAAACTTCACAACACAAAACTCAACAGAAAATCTCATGAGATCTGTTAGTACAAGAAAATAAAATCACCACTTTTGGTACTGTTGTGAACTCATTGTTTATTTATATTGGTGTAATATCCACTGTATTCCAACTTCTCCATGGTTCATACCCACCGATACTACCCATAGATTCATCAAAATAAGCAAACAACACATAGAAAATAGAATCTGTCAAAAACAGACCAGTCTGTAGAAATCTGTAACTCTCGAATACTTCTTTAACTCCAAAAATTATGAAAAATTGGGAAAACCTGGGAAGTTTTCATATAAATCTTGTGCAAAAAGAATCAGTATTTTATCACGCTTCTATTAAAAACGAGAATTATTTTCCTAGGCGCAAAAGTTTCTGTTTTTCAGCAAGATCAAATCAACTATCACCGTAAGCCATCCCAAAGGTCTTACTCGGCACAAACACTAATTAAAACACAAAAACACATCTAACCAGAGGCTAGATTAATTATTTATTGAAAAACAGGACATAAAAATATTGGGTTGTCTCCCAATAAGCGCTTTTCTTTAAAGTCTTTTAGCTAGGCATTGATAATATTAATGATGCTCACACGAAAGATAGCAATTGAAGCACGAAGAGAGCATCATGTAGCATGTGAAAAACACATCTAATTCTAACATACTTTCTATGCATAAGCATCTTATAGGCAAACAAATTATCAAAGAAAGCAAAAACTAGCATATGCAAAGCAGTAGAAAGAAACAATAACAATCTCAACATAACGAGAGGTAATTTGGTGACATGAAAATTTCTACAACCATATTTTCCTCTCTCATAATAATTACATGTAGGATCATAATCAAATTCAACAATATAGCTATCATATGAAACATTCTCAACATGATCCCCATGCATGCAAAGTTGACACTCTTCCAAAATAGTGGGATTATCATCAAATAAAGTCATGACCTCTCCGAACCCACTTTTATCAAAAATTGCATAAGATTTATCAATCTCCAAAGTAGTGGGATAATTATTTCCTAAAGTTGACACTCTTCCAAAATCACTTTCAATATTATAGCAAACATATTCATCATGAGGCTTAAATAACTTTTCAAGATCATAATAAGCATTATCACCCCAATCATGATCATTGCAACAAGTAGTGGACATAGCAAAACTAGCATCCCCAAGCTTAGTGTTTTGCATATTATTGACACAATTGACATTAATATAATTTGTAATAATATCATTGCAATCATGCTTTTCATTCAAGGAGCTATCGTGAATCACTTCATAAATTTCTTCTT
Source organism: Triticum dicoccoides (assembly GCF_002162155.2). Lineage (NCBI taxonomy): Eukaryota > Viridiplantae > Streptophyta > Magnoliopsida > Poales > Poaceae > Triticum > Triticum dicoccoides. Next base: position 448,895,903 of record NC_041385.1, read on the forward strand.
TCAACATTTCATCACAATTTTTAGATTCACGAATTTCAAGCAAAACCTCATAAAGATAATCTAGTGCGCTCAACTCACTAGAAATTGGTTCATCATAATTGGATATTTTAAAAAGATTAGCAAGTGGATGAGAATCCATAAACTCTTTGCTTCTGATTTTCAATAAACACACAATTATACCAAGCAAACGAGCAAACAAACCAAGTAAGACATAAGGGCAGACGAAAAGACGAACGAAAGAAGGGCGAATAAAAAGGAAATCTTTTTGTATTTTTCTGAAAATTGTTTTGGAAGTGGGGGAGAGGAAAACGAGAGGCAAATGGCGAATAATGTAATACAAGAGATGAGAGTTTATGATGGGTACTTGGTAGGCTTGACGTAGATCTCCCCAGCAACGGCGCCAGAAATTGGCAAGTTGATGGGAGACTAGTCTTGACTTGGTGCGAATCTCCCCGGCAACGGTGCCAAAAATTCTTCCAACTACTTCTCGAGCTTGCATTGGTTTTTCCCTTGAAAAGGAAAGGGTGATGCAGCATAGTAGAGATAAGTATTTCCCTCAGTTAAGAACCAAGGTATCAATCCAGTAGGAGAAACATGCAAGTCCCCAATAGATGCACCTGCACAAACAATCAAACACTTGCACCCAACGTGATAAAGGGGTTGTCAAACCCTTCACGGTCACTTGCAAAGGTGAGATCTGATAGAGATAGATAAAACTAAACAAAAGATAAATATTTTTGGGTTTTTTGGTTTATAGATCTGAAAATAAAAGATTGCAAAAAAGTGGATCGAAAACGAATATGATGGAAAATAGACCCGGGGGCCATAGGTTTCACTAGAGGCTTCTCTCTTGAAGGCAAATAATACGATGGGTGAACAAATTACTGTCGAGCAATTGTTAGAAAAGCGCAAAGTTATGACGATATCCAAGGCAATGATTAAGCATATAGGCATCACGTCTGTGTCAACTAGGCCGACTCCTGCCTGCATCTACTACTATTACTCCACACATCGACCGCTATCCAGCATGCATCTAGAGTATTAAGTTCATAAAGAACGGAGTAACACCTTAAGTAAGATGACATGATGTAGAGGAATAAACTCAAACAATATGATGGAAACCCCATCTTTTTATCCTCGATGGCAACAATTCAATACATTTCTCCCTACTCCTACTTTGTCACTGGGTGAAATCACACAAGATTGAACCCAAAGCTAAGCACCTCTCCCATTGCAAGAAAAATCAATCTAGTTGGCCAAACCAAATCGATAATTTGAAGAGAAATAAAAAGATATCAAATCATGCATATAAGAATTCAGAGAAGATTCAAATAATATTCATATATAAGTTGATCATAAATCCACAATTCATTGGATCTCGACAAACACACCGCAAAAGAAGATTACATTGGATAGATCTCCAAGAACATCGAGGAGAACATGGTATTGAGAATCAATGAGGGAGAAGAAGCCACCTAGCTACTAGCTATGGACCCGTAGGTCTGTGGTAAACTACTCACGCTTCATCGGAAGGGTAATAGAGTTGATGTAGATGCCCTCTGTGATCGAATCCCCCTCCTGCAGGATGCCGCAAAAGGCCCCAAGATGCAATCTCACGGGAACAGAAGAGTGTGGCGGTGGAAAAGTGTTTTCGTGGATGCTTCTGAGGGTTTTGGAATATATGTGGATATATAGGACGAAGATCTAGGTCAGGGGGTCACCAAGGGGCCCACAAGGTAGGGGAGCGCCCCCCTAGGGCGCGCCCTTCACCCTTGCTGCCGCCTCGTGGCTCTTCTGACTTGCACTCCAAGTCCCCTCGGTGTCTTCTGGTCCAAGAAAAATCATCGTGAAGTTTTATTCCGTTTGGTATTCCTTTTTTGTGAAGCTCAAAAACAAGGAAAAAACAGAAACTAGTACTGGGCTCTAGGTTAACAGGTTAGTCCCAAAATAATATAAAATAGCATATTAATTCATATAAAACATCCGAAACAGATAATATAATAACATCGAACAATCAAATTATAGATACGTTGGAGACGTATCAGCGCCCCCAGGGCTTGTGGGGCCCTCGGAGACCTTCCAACCCTAATTCCACCACTATATATTCTCAAATATTCCCCCTATACCAGAGGGAACACCAAAAATACTTTTCTGCCGCTGCAAGCCTCTGTTCCTATGAGATCCCATCTTGGGGCCTTTTCCGGCACTCTGTCGGAGGGGGATTCAATCACGGAGGACCTCTACACCAACCTTGCTGCTCTTCCGATGATGTGTGAGTAGTTTACCACGGACCTACGGGTCCATAGCTAGTATCTAGATGGCTTCTTCTCTCTCTTTGATCTTCAATACAATGTTCTCCTCGATGTTCTTAGAGGTCTATTTGATGTAATCTTCTTTTGCGGTGCGTTTGTTGAGATCCGATGAATTTTGGATTTATGATCAGATTATTGTTAGGACCGGGAGTATGTCAACCAGAGGGGGTGAATGGGAGATTCAAAAATTCTTTCGAACGTTTTGAAACCGATCCCAATCACGGCAGCAGAATAAGGAAAAGAGGGAAATGAACTAAATCAATCTTCATCTTCAGAAGCATATTCCTCGATGAAAGAAGTGATAACGGTACGAGCTTGGGTAATCACAGGTTTAACTACAATGAGTGTAATGTAACATGCAAACAGATGGAGTAGAATGCGACACAACATGATACACACAGAGAAATAATACTATAGTATGATAGCACAGATGAACCGAGGAATATGATGGTGATGAATGAAAACAAGTGATGAGAATGAATCAGAATGAACACAATGATATCCAATGTTGACAACAGATGATAATGATCAGATAAACTATCGACACAGAGCACGAATGTAAACTGCTGAAGGAATTGCAGTAGAGTAGAATGAACCAGTGGTGCTCGATGGCGACAGAGAATTTGGTAGACCAGTTCACCCTTCTGCTAAAGGGCTATGTCTGGTTGGAGGGTTTGTGACTTAACACGGAAGATAAACTCCCTTCACCCTACTCTCCTTCAACGCAGAGCTGATCAGATTCAGGTTGATTTCACTCGTGGTAGATACTTGTCGGCGATCTCCAAACCTTCGGTAGACCTTCGCGACCCACAATCACTCTTGGTTGTTGAAGATGTAGCTCGGTGAAGACAACAACTCTTCAACACTCGAGCCGAAACCTATCCTTCTAGAGAGTGTGCGACTCTCAAGAGTAATAGGTACAAGAACTCTCACTCAGAACTACTGTGATGCTAAACCATTGTCTAAGTTTGGGCTCTTGATTTTTCTCTCGGTGGATCTTAAACTCAAATCACTCGGAGAGGGGTTGCTCAAATCAATCTTCTCAAAAATCTGAAGCAAAGCAGCCAACGGACAACGTTGGAGGGGGTGGCTATTTATAGCCACAGCCTTCCCTGATGGGAAATGACCAAAATGGACATTGAGAGCAGCCAATCGCCGAACAACACGAGTCCAACGGTCGGATTTGAGCACAACAGTAACATTGCTCGTGGAGCAAGTAATGCTAACTCCTCGGTCTGAGACAAATCTCTCGCAACGAAGAAGATCACAGTCTCTTGCTGGCAAGTATTTGCTCGGAACACGAAGAGATTTCTCTCGCAACTTTCGTAGGTTTTGGCTAAGCATCACAACGGATCTAAGCTTCGAGAACATATACCCCTCTTAATAGTACGGAGATCCTATGACTCAAATAAATAGAAGAAGAATGATGAAATGAATATAGGTCTTCACTTTGTCTTCGACTTCATTCGCTGCAGTCAATTTCTTTGGACGACGATACCGAACCAAATGCTTTGCTTCAACAGTAAACGTTCGAGGGGTTAATTCCTTCACGTCAATCTTCTCATCTATATGACTGCAACAAATATAGATCGTTCTTCTCTGCAACACAGATATACTCCGGTGAAGTTCCTTGAACTTGGCACCCGAGATAGCATTATCTTCGGTTATGTATGGACTATTTCTCTTCTGTATGCACTAGCAAAGAAATCAGTCCATACCTGTTTCTGTCAACAATCTCCAAAACAAAGGTAGGCACCAACAATTATCTATGAATATTATTTCAGTCTTATCTGAACTCTTTTATGCATGATTAAGATATCTTTGTATTTCTCTTCGAACTATCGGTTTGGTTTGGCCAACTAGATTGGTTTTTGTTGCAACGGGAGAGGTGCTTAGTTTTGGGTTCAATCTTGCGGTGTCCTCACCCAGTGACAGAAAGGGTAGCGTGGCACATATTGTATTGTTGCCATCAAGGATAAAAAGATGGGGTTTATATCATATTTCTTGAGTTTATCCCTCTACATCGTGTCATCTTACTTAAAGTGTTGCTCTGCTATGAACTTAATACTCTAGATGCAGGCATGAGTTGGTCGATGTGTGGAATAATAGTAGTAGATGCAGAATCGTTTCAGTCTACTTGTCACGGACGTGATGCCTATATTCATGATCATTGCCTTAGATGTTTTCATAATTATGCACTTTTCTATCAATTGCTCAACAGTAATTTGTTTACCCGCTGTATGTTTTCTTCAAGAGAGAAGCCTCTAGTGAAACTTATGGCCCCGAGGTCTATTTTCCATCATATATTTTCATATCTATAAACCAAAAAATCCAAAAATACCTTGCTGCACTTTATTCATATTTACTTTATTTTGCTTTTTTATTTATCTTTTATACATATCTCTATTAGATCTCACTCTTGTTCGTGACCATGAAGGGATTGACAACCCCTTTTTCACATTGTGTGCAAGTGTTTATTAGTTTGTGCAGGTGCATATATTGGAGACTTGCTTGTGCCTCCTACTGGATTGATACATTGGTTCTTAACTGAGGGAAATACTTATCTCTACTTTGCTGCATCACCCTTTCCTCTTCAAGGGAAAAATCAACGCAAGCTCAAGAAGTAGCAGACACCGTAGTACAAGGCGAACGGGCATGTGCGTGGTGGTTGCGGTCGTCCGACAATGCCTAGGTGTCAGTCGAAGAGGTACATTGGCAGCATTGGAGGTGGGCACAAATGCAAAGTAAGGGGGAGCAGGGGTGGAGTGGAAGAGAATGGGACCGGGAGGGGATTTGAGTGGGCCACATTGGATGTCAAAACACATCCGGACCGCACGGTCCAGACGGATGAGGGTGGTTTGAGAGTCCGTTTTGGAGATGCCCTAATCAGGCTATGGTTGCAAAACAAGGCTGGATATTAGAGAACCTTCAACGCGCCAACCCAAACGGACACGCGCTTTGTCCGTTTGGGTCGGCTGCCCGCTCGCCGTCCGCCCTCTTTTTTATTTGGGTCGGCAGTGCGCCCAACGCACCGACCCATATTTTCCTGCGTGGTCGGCTTGCCGTCGTTTTTCAACAAATATACACACATTTTGCATAGTTTCGCAAGCAAACAAAAAATAGCATAGTTCCACAATCCAAATAAATATATCATAGTTTACATGCCGAATAAAAATTAAATTGTCTCAAATACATTTAAAAAAGATACATCTATTGGTTGCCCACATGAACCCACATATGCTCAACCAAATCATCTTGCTGCTGAATGTGAGTTTCTCAATCACGCATTTGATGATGAAATTAGGTGAACTGTGCATGTTGCCGCTCCTCCTCCATGCTCAGGCACAACATTGTCATCCTAAAACTGAAACCCTTAATCCTAGATACGTTCCAGGTGCTCATCATCTACGAACATATTATGCATGATCACACAAGTAGTCCTCACCTCCCACAACTTCTTGCTGCTCCAAGTTCTAGCAGGACATCGAACGATGCCCCATCGAGATTGGAGAACACCAAAGGCACACACGACATCCTTCCTAGCACTCTCTTGCTCTTGGGAAAATCTTTTCCTTTTCACTCCGACAGGGTTGGGGATTGTCTTCACAATAGTAGTCCACTGAGGATAGATACCGTCAGCTAGGTAGTATCCTTTGTTGTAGTTAAGGTCATTGGTGTTAACATTGACCGACGAGCTATTGCCTTCGGCAAGCCTAGCAAACACGTGCAAGCGTTGAAGCACGTTGATATCATTGTGCTATCCACCATGCCAAAGAAAGAGTTCCAGATCCAGAGATCTTGCGAGGCCACGGCCTCAAGTATGACAATGCAAGCCCTGACATGGCCCCTATACTGCCCTTGTCAAGCAGAAGGACAGTTCTTTCACTCCCAGTGCATGCAGTCTATACTGCCAAGCATCCCTGGGAAGCCCCTGCTAGCATTGGCCGCCAACAAGCGGGTTGTATCTTCAGCACTCGGCTCTCTCAAGTACTCAGGGCCAAACACCGCAATCACAGCCTTGTAGAACCTGTACATGGACTTTATAGACTCGCTCATACAGATGTACTCATCAATGAGATCACTGGGCACTCTGTATGCAAGCATCCGGATAGCTGCAGTGCATTTATGATAAGATGAGAAACCAATCTTTCCAAGGGCATCCTCCTTGCACTCGAAATATTTATCGTATCTGACCACCTCCTCTCGAATATGGTTGAAAACATGCCTAGCCATAGGGGAACGCCGCCGGAATTGGTGATACTTGAATAGCGGGTTGAATGTGTCAAAGTAGTCCTTCCAAAGAAAGAAATGACCGCTCTCTCGGTTGCGATTCAACGCCGGAGTGTGCCCCGGGATCGAGCCCCAGAACAACGGCCACTGCCTATTAAGGTGGTCATGGACCAACACAGCAGCCACCATCTCCTCATCATCGGATGAGGAATCATCGGAGTCGCAGAGAAAATTGTGGAAAAAGAACTCATTGACGGAGTCCATTTGTACCTTGGGGCCAAACTGTCGAACAGCTTGCGGGTGTCGTCAAAGATGCTGGTCAGCGAAGAGATGCGCGCCTCCCCTGGACCAGGTAGCTAGCCTGGCGGCGTCCGACGAGCGTGGCGACGTTCAGGCGAGCGCGGCGTCGTCGGACGAAGGAGCTGGCTGGGGCCGCGGAGGCGACTTCGTGCTTGCGGCAACGTCGGGGTCGGGGTGGGGGGAGCTGTGGTGGCCCGGCGATGGTGGCGACGTGGGTGTAGGCGCGGACTGCTGGCAGGGACACCGGAACTGGGCGGCGGCGGCGACGGGGTAGGGCGAACGAGGGCTTGCTGTCGATAGGGGTAGAAGAGAATGGCCAATGTGCCACCGACTGGCATGCCAGGAGGGGGCGGGGAGTAGACGCGCGTCCGCTTCATGTTCGCGCCAACGCAAATGAGGCCTAATTTTGGGCCAGGAATGGGTCGGTAGGCAGACAAAAAGCGGACGCGCGTCCGTTTGGGTGGACCGACTTTTCTGTCTGCGGCGACCCAAACAGACACACGCAGACGAAATGGGTCTTCGCGGCATTGGAGTTGATCTTACTCACAAATCCTAACTCCTTATGTGCTTTAGATTTGATCTATTCGTCTATTCTAGTATTTTGCTAGTCCGTATGATTAGTGTAGTTTCTATTTGGATTAAATCTTGTACTCTGTCCGATCCAAAAAAGTGTCGTGGCTTTAGTTTAGCTTTATTTAAATTTGAATTAAAGCCATGATATATATTTTTGGATCGGAGGGAGTAGTAATTTCCTCATATATTCAACAGCCTACACCAGTCGATCCGTGATGATCATCTTGACGGCCTCCGGTCGACTTTCCTGGAGTCCGCAAGCCATCAATGGTCTAACAGGGACCAAGGGTATTGGGTATCCCATGAACCCGAATGGTCCATGATAAACTGGGAACAGACAAGTCATAAAAACATGATGCACCGAAGCAACTAATTTGATCGGTTCAGTATCTCTAGTGGCAGCATTGTTGGTTCAGTATCTCTAATGACGAAGAACTTGGCAGTATATTATTATTAAAAAGCAGAATGGAAATATAATAGTGCTCACTTTATGTATGTGCGCGAAAGAAGAAAAAAACTGGTCTTCTGTCTGTCGAGCACTACAAGTGTGCATATCTTGCTACAAACATCCTTACAGCTTACAATTTGTTTTGGTCAAAGATAGTTATGTATCATGAAATATTGGAAATGACATGTTTAGCTATATAAATTATGTGGGAAAACAAAAAAGCTGAATCAAATGCAGGCAGCAACGTGGAAAGAATCTTCACATCATGCAAGATACTAAAAGAAAAAACTATGGCGAATGTAGGCTTTCCCCAACACAAAGTGTTGTTTGCAGAATCAAATGCAGGCAGCAATGTGAAACTCACGTCTCCTAAACATCTCTTTTGCGCTGAACTAACATAGGAACTATCAGCCTTTCTATACTTCTAAAGTAGACTGGCTAGCCATGAGCACTTGATAACATCAGACTTGGATGAATGATAACCAAACGACATATCTCATTTCAAAAATATTTACTACTTCATCAACGAATTACTGGTGATATGGATTTCAATACCAGATAGACAAAAAACATGAACCAGCACATATAAAAAGCATGCAAAATCTTACGGTTCAGTTTCTCAATGATGTGTATCAGGAAGCTACATAAAATATGTGTGTTAAGAATCTTGCGGTGACGGCATGCAGCTAAACCTGAACAATAGAACATATCCTGTGAAGGATCCTAGCTTTTAGGGTTTAGCCCTCAAGGCTAGCTGCCACTGATTCATAAAGCTTCTACGTAAATTTCGCCTGTGTACCCAAGGAAAATATTCTTTGCCCAGCCTGATGGATAACCAAATTACAAAGAGCTATAGGCCATTGAATAGTATTAAATATGAAGCAAGTTATTTGAAGAAATGTTAAATTAAGAACTACGCAGATCTGAAAGTAATGAATTCATTGCAACTTCGATTTTTTTTAGTTATAGTTTGTCTTTGTTGTTCAGCATGACAACCCCTAGTGGCAGGTTTTACCCTCACAAAAGGATATGCTTATCAGTGAGTAACTGTAGGCATCATGCTGTAATCACATCCTATAATTTCCTTTGTATTCAATCGGGGTTTGACTTCCCATATGACTTTGCTATTGCAGTTCATCCAGAATCGTGGAATCCAGTGTGGTCTGTAGCAAGGTATGCACACACTAGACTAGTCAGTGCGTATAATGTTCTTTCTCTTCCCCGCAGAATATATTTCTTCACTGAGTTTCTTAATACAATTTTTGGGGTATCTAAACCAATACATGCTATTTCAGCTCCTAAATTTGAACGTGGATTTGCGCCCATAAGGTGTTTCCAGTTTCAATTACTTGAGTTTATGGTCTTCACTTACTTACCGTCAAATCATTCTTCAGTAGCAAGTCTTGTTATCCTATAGGAATTTTCATGAATCATGCTTTTCTGTTGCTTGTGAGTGAACAAAACTTTATATGTAACTATAAGAGGATGGAACTTGCAAGAACATCAAAGCGTACCTTCACTTTTTGAGCAATACAAGTGATCTTTCATTGTCAAGTTGTGCATGTATTTTGCCATAGAGAATTCTGACTATTTTTCATCACTGGTCTGACTCTCTGACATATGAACAGCACTCCTATCATTTATGGTAAGTTGTTACTTTTTCATCAGCTACAAATAGCAAAAAGAACATCTGATTAGGAGATGGACCACTATTCAAGCCTAGAAATTTGTACTCTTAATAACTTACTAAGCACTAAACTACTTCTGCAAGCAATTCTCCAGAGTGTTCAGATAACCAACACTGGCATTTCACTTGCAAGGATGGAGTACTATGATTGATTTTTCTGTTCTACTGATAAATCTTACTTAATTTGCCTGCTGGTCACCTAAATCAGTATTCTGGTGCTTAAGTGACAACGATTTGTTGTTGCAGCATACTATTTTCTATCCCTTATAACTATTGGTTGTTTCACCAAAAACAATCTTTCAAGCATTTTAGTCCACAAACTAAACAAGCGGAGCATTCATAGAGGATACAGAAAATCTCAGAGACTTGATGAGTGCTTGAGCAAGCCGCCAATGTCGGATAACCTCATCACCGGCATCTCCAGCCTAGCCTGTCCCTCATTGAGGCCCTCACTGGGATGTGTGCATGCACAGAGTTCTCTAGGAGGAAAGAAACATGCATAACACTTGCTCTGTACGATGCAGAATAAAGACTGCAAAAAAGAAGTGTCACAGTTTCAATACAAAATTATTCCGTGAAGTAGCTGAATGTAAAATGCATATATATCTGATGCCGCATCTAAGTGTGTGAGTATACCTGAAACTGTGGTCTGAATAATAGCTGGACAGTGCCAGGACAGTTGCTTTGTTCGATGCAGACTTAATACTGCAAAAAGAAAGATCGGGGTGGCAACATTCACAGCCAGGTTAAACTCCTATTTGTGGACATCCAGCCAAAACATCTTTCTCGATCCACCTTTTAATTTACCACCAAAAGCATCAAAGATTGCAAGCAGAAGAGGATCAGTTCACAAGTCACATGAGAAGTCTGAACTCCCAGCATCTAACAGAAAATGTTTTGCTACTGGACATGGAAGAATAAATCATCAAAAGACTCAAATTATCACAAAACTGACAACTTCTATCTCCTTGTTATCATCTCTTGGTCAATTTTTATTTGGCCAGAATGCTTTTGTAGTAACTAAACGAAGACTGGTATTGATCTTCAAAGGATCTTTAGAAACACATAATGACCAATGAAACCAAAAAGAGAACATGCCATGATACAGAGCATGAACTTTAATAGCACATACTGCAACAAAATATATGTACATGTCAACTCTTGTGATTAGTAACCATGACCTGGAATCAGTACAGAGCCAGTGCTATTTTCAGAACCAACTTCCCATATTTCAATTTGCTAGATTCTCAAGTTAAAAGCAAATTGAACCTAAAATAATTTCCGTAACCATGTTTGGTTTCTGTTCACATTGTGCATTCTACTTGTGTTCATAAGCCATTGATGATCTAGATTGCCAAGTATAATTCATGATTTTCTTACAATGTAGTAGCATCGGAGAAAAATGATCAGCTTTGAGGTTTGGTTTGTATAATGACACGACTTGTGTGTCAGACAATGTGTATTTGCCTAGAAATAAAATTGCTCCCAAATACATGTTTCCAAACTAAGTAATAAGTGATTCATGCTTTTCAATTTCATATCCTCCTGCTTATCAACAACGAAGGCAGACAAATCTTTTACAGAGATGCAACATATTGCTGTACTTCCACACAGTTACAGAGATGCAACATGAGTGCCTCTGAAGTGCACTTTTTTTATCATCTTCTAAAATTTTCTCATGGCATTTTACTGAATAATGTCACAAGATGGATTTTGTATAGACAAAATACAGTATAGTGTTTGTATAGGCTGTGATTTTATTTTCTACCTTTAGGTATCTACTTCTAAATTTATGTTACTCTCTAATTTATCAAAAAATCCCTATAAATAAACTAGGTATTTGCAATTAAAAAGGCCCAAACATGGAAAAATGTCAGGTGTTTGAGGCATCAGCATTTGCAAATTACTTTTTTTTTACATGATTGGCCAACAAATTCACATCCTAGAATAGAATGTAGCAATGCAATAAAGGCAACCCGTATTGGTATCTATCTTAATTACTGCAGAACCTTTCACTGAATATATCTAGCTTACAATGCATCCTATAAATAAACCAAGCATACTGAATATATCAAAAAAAAACACATATAAAAAATTGTTAAAGGTTGAGGGCAACTTCCGAACCACTGTACTATTGATCAACATTTGTGAGCACGCTGGAAAACACCCTGGCAATAAAATGACCCATCTATCTAATAGCCTAACCACTTTGGTGAACATGTGATGCACAATTAACGAACATGGAACAACAGCAGAACAAGTAACTATCACAAAATGTGTAGTGTAAAACGTAGCTGCTAAATCACGTTTTGCACCAGCATAACAATTAGTGAAGGCTTTCTTTGGCAACTGATTGTAAATCAGTAATGGCTCTGCATAAAAGCAACTAAACAGGGGATGATTTAGTTGCCAAGAAATAAATTCTTTGCATTTTAACAGAATGTAAATTGTAAATAAGTAGACGCGGTATTAGCCATGTCATGTAAAATATTATTTTATTGGCATTCTTCACGCAAGTATCCTAATGAGTTTACATATCCGATCAATGGCTAGCTTCTCCATAAAGCGATTCCAAAACCTGATTGTGTTCTTTTATGAAACACAAATCTGAATCCTAAAGATGTTCCAAATTTAACCTGTTCTTGAACTTATGGACAGGAGAATGTATTGTATTACCATGTCAAGGAAAGGAAGCGACCATGAATTAACATTGTCCAGTCCATATAATAAATTAGTAAATATTTACGAATTATGAAAAACTCGCACAACGCTTTGTTTAACTTTACTTGAAGTTAGTGGGACGAGAGCCCCCTGAGGGGGCTTTTCCAAAAAAAAAAAAACAAGAGAGAACTGCGGAGATATTATTTCTTTTCTGTGGTGACAGATACAATGAGAATATGTCACTCCGCTATATTCATCAAGAGAATATATTCCAACTCACATCTATATTTATCATTACAAAAATTAACATAAGTTGCTGAAACTCAGTTATAGTCATCCATCGATCGGTTTCTGCATTTGCAGAATTAACAATTAAGAGATCCCCGAAAGGTTCCACACAATAACCGGTTTGCTTTTTATTGATTCAAATCATACCCCCTCTGTTTTTCTATACAAGGCCATTTCATAATTTGGGCTTAACTTTGATCATCAATTTGAGCAACAAAATATATGTTATATGCCAATGCTTTCTGTATATTTTGTTGCTCAAATCGATGGTCAAAGTTGGACCCAATTTACAAAGTGGCCTTGTATATAGAAAAATGGAGGGAGTAATTTACAGATAGGACGATGAACATAGCTAGTATGCATGACATACAGCTAAATAAATAAAAAACAGCACGAGCAATTTCCTTGGCTGTAGCTACATCCAGAAGGCCACTGGGGAGAAGGACGAGAGTTGCTTAGACACGCAACAAGAGGTAGTTTTCCTGTCTTTGATTTGCAGATTTCCCTCACGATCGTAGCTGAGACGAAACGTGGTCATGTTGAGCACGCAGCCACAAGAGTCACCAAAAGCATCCTGGAACTCTAAACCATCGGCAGCCACACAATCAACAAGGAAAAACCTGGAGTTTCCATGTAGGTGAGAGTAGGCCCTCGCCCTCTAGCCAACTGATGCCATGGGCTCCACATCCTGTGCTCCTCGGCCATCTTCCATTTGGGCTGCTGCAATGTGCTGCTGCTACTGCTGAGGGAGGGAACTTGGCAGGAGCAGATGTAGCCATCTGGGTGTAGCCCAACCCATGCATCTAGCTCGGCGTCGAAGTAGCCTTCGAGTTCGAGAGGTAGCATCCAATCCCCATGGCGCCTCCACTCACGGTTCTTGGTGTCAAAGGAGAAGGTGCCAGCGATGACCTCGCTGGTGTACGAAGACACAAATATGGTGTGTCCGTCCGGGTGAAGGGCGTAGGAGTTGATCTTTTCATCCTTGGTGAAGGGTGCCGGCATGCTTTTCCAGGACCAGTCAGTGCTTGGGCACAAAGTGTTCATGTCGTCCTTGGTGGTGGTCAGGACGTGAAAGGACTGAGGCCGCCTCATGAAGTAGTAGGCGAACGCAAACAGCACGTCGCCGGCGGTGAGGAAGTAGTTGGCCGCATCGAGGAGTGAATCAGGGAGGGGATTGCCCATGGCCAGAGCGGCAGTTTCCGTGTCGAAGACCACGGTGGCAGCATATTGGTTGCTGGTGGCTATGATGTTGCCGCCCAGTGCTGCAAAGTCCATGGGAAGGTTACGCGCAGGTGACACTAGCCGGACGACAGGAGGGGTGCTTAGGTCAGGGCTGCCAGCGTCAAGCTTGCGGATGGTGAAGCCCCTGTGCCAGTCGTCTAGAACCAGATAGAGGCTCTTGTGCTTGTTGCCGCTGCGGTCATGGCAGCGGGACTCACCCTCCTCGCCCCGGCGTCGTCGCTTAGACATCCTACAAACCGGAGGGAAAAGATCAGCGCAATCGATCTGGTCTTGTGGGCGCCGGGGCGAATCTAGATATATAGAGCTCATACACCTCGAAACCAAATCGCGGACGGGGCGGGGCGGGGCGGGGCGCGCGAGAGCGTTTGTGTAGACGGGAGCACGAGTCTGTTTCGGAGTCGGAGTTGGTTCCGGGGAGGAGACAGGCGGCGCCGGAGAACGTAACGGGCCTCACCTCATCTCATCTCTGGCGAAACCCACGGCCTCCGTCTGATCCATACCGGCGGCGCCCCCCGTGGCCGCGCCCCATCGGCCACCACACAACCCACGACCCCCTCCCCAGATCCAGGCGGAGCTGCTGCGCTCGTGGGAGGAGGCCGGCGCCGCACGGAGGCTCGCGGACCGGCCGGAGAGCTTGGCCATTCCCGAGCTCGTGCGGGCACTAGGTTTGCTCTTCTTTTGGGAAACGTTAATCGGCGAACGTCTGCTAGGGGAGATTTCGCAGCGAACTACCTTTTGGCCATCAGATGAGGGCATGGCCAACGCGTCGCCTCAACTGGGTGCTTCGCAGACCAGGTAGGTTCGGGTGTCAGGAAGGATTGCCTCGCAGTGTACTAGTGCTGCCTGCAGAAGAGGCGGGTGCTTAAGGAAAAGGGAAACGATTGGGGCCGGCGCACCGGCCGAACCACTCGGCCGGTCGCGTGCGACCTGTGCGATCCCCTTTTCATCGGCCCACAAATTGCTCACCATTAACGCCCCACGCGGCTGCGCTGCTTCCTCTCTCTCTATTTTATCTCGCCGGTCTCTATCTCAGTTGGCCGTCGCCGTTCGCCGCCCCCGCCGGCCGTCCTCATCGCCGGTGGCCACCCGCGCCGGCCGTCCCCGTCGCCGTTCGCCGTCCTCGCTCGCCGGCCCCGGCGGAAGCTGGAACCGCGTCGTGGCCTGCTGCAACCCGTGCCCAGGAGAGCTGCCATCATGGATGGCGAGCATGGTGAACGGCGAGCTGCGAGGACGGCGGCGCTCGCGCTGCAGACATGGCGGAGGCATTGCAGAACCTGCCGCACGCCCTCATGCTACAACCGTTTAACCAAAATGCTTCAAACCAAGATGAAAAAAGCTTCAACCAGATACATCAAAAGCTGCAAGCAGTCATTGCCATGGCGGAGTGCTACAACCGTCGACATAAAATGCTACAACCCTTGATGAAAAAGCTTCAACCCGAAACGATAGAGAAAGCATTAACCAGGGCTGCTACAAAGAAAAAAGTTGCAACCATTTGATAGAAAAGCTTCGACCGTAGATGAAAAAAGCTTCAACCAGATACATCAAAAGCTGCAAGCAGTCATTGCCATGGCGGAGTGTTACAACCGTCGACATAAAATGCTACAACCCTTGATAAAAAAGCTTCAACCCGAAACGATAGAGAAAGCATTAACCAAGGCTGTTTACAAGAAAAAAGCTGCAACCATTTGATAGAAAAGCTTCGACCCTAGATGAAAAAAGCTACAACCATTGAAAAAGAAAGCTACAAACATACACTGCATAACCAGAAAAGTTGCATCCGTTGTAGAGAAAGCTTCAATCATATGTGCGAAATGCTTCAACCTGCGCGTGTCGCCACCGAGCCGCAATCACAGTGGTTGGCTGGCGGCCGTCGCCGACGCAATTTCCTGCAGCCATGAGCATCAACGGCGAGGGGCGGCGGCGGAGCTATAACCGGGGAGAGCTATAAGCGTCGCCGCTGCAAGCTGCAACCAGCAGATGATAGTTGGAAGCGGCGATGGGGACGGGGCGGCGAGGGTTGGAAGCGGCGACGGGGACGGGCGGCGAGGGTTGGAAGCGGCGGCGGAGACGGGCGGCGAGGGATAGAAGACGCGGCGCGGCGCAGCCCAAGCAAGGGGATCGTGCCGAGGAAGAAGAAGTTGGGGGCGAGTTTTTTTTTTTGCTCCAGATCCAACCGCGCACGCCTCGCATCGAACGGCTAGGGCTGGACCGGCCGAACGTTTCGGCCGGTGCGCCGGCGCCTAGCATCGCCCTAAGGAAAAAGCTAGAGAAAAAAAAGGTCTGGCTTAGCAGCAGCCCATTGTTTGTGTCCTGGCTGATGCGTGTGTGAACGAGGAAGAAAAGGATGGATAAAGTAAGAGAGAGAGAGAGAGCAACATGGGACCCACATGCTGCTGCTGCTTTCGTTGGGTGGTATTATAGAAAGTGATGGCTCCGTACATACAAGCCTACATGGAGGGCATGAGACCACCGTATACTAATGCTTCCAGTGTTCATGCCCTGAAAAACACGGATCTTAAAGCAGCCTCAGGAGACACGTCAAAGAAACAAAGTTTCGCTGTGAAAGGCCCCTCTGGCGAACGTGTGCATGTCTATATCGAGACCACCGACAGGTCTTTGTCCCCACCCCTCCCGCGCATCGTAGAGAGTGAGAGAGAATGAACAAAGAGGAAAATAGGGGGAGAGGTGATTAGTCCCTTTAATGATCGAGTAAAGGAGCAGAAATGATTCTCGTCTTTTTCTCTCAGAGATGACTCTAAGTTATCAAACCTGACTCTAAGTTATCAAACCCACGAGAGGAAGGTGCAAAGTTTCTACCAAGCTTCTACGAGAGAATTAATTTCAGTTTTTGACCGAATCAAAATCAAGTTGACACTCAAAACTCTTATAATAAAAATAAGCATGGGCATGAGGACTTATTCTTAAAGCCATATATTTGTGACGGGACCATTATGATCTTAATTTGTGCCCTAGAAGTCACACATTGAGATGTACTTGATATGTATCGAAGTAGGGGATGTGTCCAAATTACGTCTTGGCCGACGCGCGCCCTGTATCAAGAGTCAATTGTCCAACCAAACGCCCTATCCGACGCTCGGGGTTGCCCGGTTATTAAGATAGAAATCAGACAAAAGCATTGGATGTTTAATGACTACACATCTTATATCCTCAAACATAGGTTCTGTGTTACCGTACTAAAGTTTTTTGTTATCGGTGTTCAGAATAACACATTACAGTCTCCCTACGCTTAGCCTCTCAGTGGCTCGTTCTCCATGATCCTAGGTACCTACATGGATGAAGAACACGAACAAGACAAGAGACAACTATGAAGAGATTTTATGTTACACATATGTGATGATAATTCAAAGTACTTCATGATCCCTCCAACAAATACATCGGGTTGTAGGGCTATGCCTCAACCATGACCTTACCGAACTACTCACACATGAAGATCAGATCATACGAAGAAATCATTAAAGAACACATCATGAAGGTTGATTGATTGATAATATGTCCTAGAATGGATGTCGGATGTGATATCCAATTACAAAGTATGGCTAGTTGGCTGAGTACTACGGTGGTGGAGACAGTGGCGGCTATGGAGATGTGGATGGGAAATGACGACGGCTAGCGTTGTTGTGGATGACGAAGATGGAGGTTTCAGCGACGATTTGTGTTGTTTCTGGCATTGGCTCCTTCATGGTATTTGTAGCGGCGGATAAGAGAGTGCCCTTAGCAGGCCATACGACCGCTCACGGTTGTATGGAACGCCCTTTTTTGCTCTAGCTTATCTTGTGCACCTTCCATTTAATCTCTTCTATCTCCTCTTTACTTCTTTTCATGTATTGGTTTGATTTCGTCCATAAATAGCCCTTTTTCTATGGAAACAAAATAAAGATCAGATATTTGGAAACATTTGCATTCGTTAGTCATTAGTGGCGATATCTGAGCGAATACCTCGGTTTGAAGAAAAATCTCAATTTAAAATAAGGTTTGAATGAGCGTAAAAATAACACTCAGTTGTTTAAACCCAAGCTTAAACTTGATCATCCTCGAGCAACATAGAGAGAAATCCAAGCTGTAAATAACTCAGTTGTTTAAATCGAAATAATGAGAATGTTTTCGTTCACTTATGATAGGTACGCCTAGATAGCCCTCCGCTTCTTGACCTGAAAACATAGTATAGTTATAGCGGTGACATGGTTATTATGCAAGTGTTAGTGAAGCAAAGATAATCAACGCAAATTTCTTGCTCAACTAGATAACATAACTAAGTAGATCTCAATTCTATTTCTTCTAGTTAACACTTGCTTGTTGTGAATGCTTGGAAGAGCTTTTCTTTCTTGAGCAATGAAAACAAAAATTAGGGAGTGAAAGGTACGTAAAGATAACATGATTCTAGAGTAACTCGCTAAAACACCCACGAGTGTCTTATCATCAAGGCTCTCAAGCACTTTGCTCAATCATTGCATGTTGAAACTTTTATTGTCACGTGATAGGATTATGCCAAAGAAAGGATCATGCATAAGGTTTCACAGTGGCTTAATTTTGGACAATATGCGCCAATATGTTGCCTCTTTCGAGCTCTTGTGATTAATATCCGGTATGTACCACATACACACCCATTCAAGAGAAAACGGAATTTTATTCGATGCAGCGTTGCCACTACGTATGATAACAAACTCATAGCCAAAATCCGAGCCAAAACTCTGGTGGATCATTCATTGACTAGCAGAGTTCTTAGCATAACATTAAGAAAGGTGACGAAGCCACATTTACACATGTATGCGTGCATAGAGTAGGAAGCCATAGCACCAACGAGAAGCTGAAGTGCCATAGAAATACAACACAATTTTTTGACATGATCTCATTCACCTTTCAACTAAGTTCCTCTAGACAATTTAATCCACAAGTTTTATTGAGTCTATTAAAACTAACACTATGGTGTTGAGTGTCTCTAACATCATGTTCTCTACAAGTTTTCTCAACACCTAAGTCTTTCTTTTGTGCATGGTCATTCTTTGTTAACACCACTTTCTTTAAAAATAATCCCATGGTAAGTCTTGGTTATCTAGATTAAACAGAACAAAGGCTACTAAACTATTTCAGCTACTAGAACAAAATATTCCATTTAACTATCAAGACTTACTTTCACTTGAACACATCACACATACTACTACTACAACTATTCTAAGTAATTTGAGTGCAAAAGACAGGAGTCGTATGACACACCTTCACGGTCATGAATGTACACACTTCTGTTCCTTAAGATTGCATCGTTATCCGGTGTAGATCAACTTCTCTGAAATATAAACAAGAATGCGAAGAAAATCCGAGGGCAAAAAAGGAGCAAAGCATTGAGTTTTTGAAAGCTAACTTTGCAAACAAAAAACGCAAACGGCGAAAAGAAAAAGCAAAAAATGAAATAGCGAGGGGGCTAAAGAAGTGTCTCGGCTTTTGGAAACTTATGCAAAGGCTTCAACACAGAAGATACACAAGGAGAAGTCATCTATCTTTTTTAGTAAGAGGTGTCCAAAGGAGGTAAGAGGTGTTATCAAACACATCTTAAATGTTCCTAATTAGCAGTTGAATGAAAAATATCTTGGGAATGCCATCTGATGTGGGTGTTTCAAAACATGGTGCTTTTAAACATCTTAAGACCGTTTATGGAGTAAAATTCATGGGAGGATGGTGAGGGAGTCCTGGATTAGGGGGTCCTTGGGAGGCCGGCCTATCTCTTATGGGCCGGACTGCTGTGCCGCACCGTATCCGAAGCGAAGACGTTTTGTGCCTTAGAGTGTACCCCAAGTCAAGATGGAAGATCCCATGTTTCTTCGTGTAACCAACTATTTGTAAACCCTAATACCCCTGGTGTCTATATAAACCAGGGAGCTTGGCCCGTAGAGGCTAAGAACAATCACCATCCTACTAGCTAGGGTTTAGTTCGTCTGATCTCGTGGTAGATCTACTCTGTAATCCCCTTATACACAAGCAATGTAATCAAGCAGGACATATGGTTTTACCTCTTAGAGGGGGCCCAAACATGGGTAAACATCGTGTCCCACGTCCACTGTTCCCCATCGATCCAAGGTCCATAGTAAGGGACCCCCTACCCGAGATCCGCCGGTTTTGACACCGACATTGGTGCTTTTATTGAGAGTTCCGATGTCGAATCGTCAAAGGGTCGATGATGCACCTGATCATCAGAGACAACATTAGCACTGGGGACATCTTCGTCCCAGGACAACTTTTCGTGTTTGGCAGCGTTGTCTTGCATGCCGACTCGGTCGGTCATCTCAACCCGGTCAACATCTTTGCCCCCGAGCATCAGATCAGATTTGGTAACTTCGAATACATCACCGACGCTCGGGGTGATCTGGTCTTCACCGATTTCTCGGCCCCGCCTGGAACCACCATGGTCCCCGAAGCTTCAACTTGGTCGCCTCTTTCCGACCTGATCTCCGGATTGGCCCTTACCGCATTGTCAGCTTCGAGCTTGGGTGCGGCCCTTACATCCAAAGATCAGAAATTAATTCTGTATGGACCGTTCCTCCCGTCGAGGATCCGACTTTGAGCCCTAACGGGTCGGCGCCCGAAGACTCGGAGACAGCCCTAGCCGGACTCGTTACAGATACAACGTCCGAAGACCAGGATCTTGCCCTGCCCGAACTCACACCTCTCCACACCATCGTAACAGAGGTCAGCTCCGAAGAAATATCTCCCACTGATCCGATTAGCCCCGCTTTGTTAAACAAAGCGCTGGACCGGATCCAGACCATGACTATTGTCGATGGCCTGTACTCAGCTCACGCTCAACAGAGCCTTGAGGTAGGCCACAGGGAATTTACGTTCCACCCAGAACCCACACTCAATAGCCATGGTCGAGGATTTAACCAACATGCTGGACTATGCCTCCAAGGAGGCTGATGACATGGACGACAAAGGTGAGGCCATGGCCCCTCCCGTCACCGGCCGATAGACGGCCACATCCACCTACAACATCTACATGGTGGACACCCCCAAGGACGACGGTGATGGCGCCAATGGGGACGGCACCCCCAAAAGGCATGGTAACCCTGGAGAGGATCCCCCAAGCGCCAGCGGCAACACCGACATTCCAAGGGGTGACGTAGCAGGGAAAGCAACACGGGCACTGCAGAAGGCGACACCACAGAAAATGCGCAAGATCTCGGCGACCCCGCCCCGGAACACTGATGTCTACTACACAATCTTCTTCTTGTAAATGTTGTTGGGCCTGCAAGTGCACAAGTTTGTAGGACAGTAGCAAATTTCCCTCAAGTGGATGACCTAAGGTTTATCAATCCGTGGGAGGCGTAGGATCAAGATGGTCTCTCTCAAACAACCCTGCAACCAAATAACAAAGAGTCTCTTGTGTCCCCAACACACCCAATACAATGGTAAATTGTATAGGTGCACTAGTTCGGCGAAGAGATGGTGATACAAGTGCAATATGGATGGTAGATAAAGGTATTTGTAATCTGAAATTATAAAAACAGCAAGGTAACTAATGATAAAAGTGAGCGTAAACAATATTGCAATGATAGGAAACAAAGCCTAGGGTTCATACTTTCACTAGTGCAAGTTCTCTCAACAATAATAACATAGATAGATCATATAACAATCCCTCAACATGCAACAAAGAGTCACTCCAAAGACACTAATAGCGGAGAACGAACGAAGAGATTATGGTAGGGTACGAAACCACCTCAAAGTTATCCTTTATGTTCTATCTATTCAAGAGTTCGTAGTAAAATAACATGAAGCTATTATTTCCGCTCAATCCATCATAGAGTTCATACTAGAATAACACCTTAAGACACAAATCAACCAAAACCCTAATGTCACCTAGATACTCCATTGTCACCTCAAGTATCCGTGGGCATGATTATACGATATGCATCACACAATCTTAGATTCATCTATTCAACCAACACAAAGTACTTCAAAGAGTTCCCCAAAGTTTCTACCGGAGAGTCAAGACGAAAACATGTGCCAACCCCTATGCATAGGTTCATGGGCGGAACCCGCAAGTTGATCACCAAAACATACATCAAGTGGCACATGATATCCCATTGTCACCACAGATAATCACGGCAAGACATACATCAAGTGTTCTCAAATCATTAAAGACTCAATCCGATAAGATAACTTCAAGAGGAAAACTCAATTCATCACAAGAGAGTAGAGGGGGAGAAACATCATAACATCCAACTATAATAACAAAGCTCGCAATACATCAAGATCGTGCCATAGAGAGAACATGAGAGAGAGAGAGATTAAGAGATCAAACACATAGCTACTGGTACATACCCTCAGCCCCGAGGGTGAACTACTCCCTCCACGTCATGGAGAGCGCCGGGATGATGAAGATGGCCACCGGTGAGGGATTCCCCCTCCGGCAGGGTGCCGGAACAGACTCCCAAGAGGTTTTTGGTGGCTACAGAGGCTTGCGGCGGCGGAACTCTCGATCTATTGTGATATTCGATGTTTTAGGGTACGTAGGCTTATATAGGCGAAAGAAGTCGGTCGGGGGAGCCTCGAGGGGCCCACGAGAGGGTAGGGCGTGCCCAGGCGGGTGGGCGCGCCCATCTATCTCGTGGCCTCCTCGATGATCTTCTGACGTGAACTCCAAGTCTCCCGGATCATATTCTTCCTAAAAATCACGCTCCCGAAGGTTTCATTCCGTTTGGACTCCATTTGATATTCCTTTCCTTCGAAATACTGAAACAAGCAATAAAACAGCAATATGGGTTGGGCCTCCGGTTAATAGGTTAGTCCCAAAAGTAATATAATAAAGCCCATAATCATTCAAAACAGATAATAAAATAGCATGAATGCTTCATAAATTATAGATACGTTGGAGACGTATCAGCATCCCCAAGCTTAATTCCTACTCGTCCTCTAGTAGGTAAATGATAAAAGAAAGAATTTATGAAGTGTGAATGCTAGAAGGTGCACAAGTTTGATCAATGATAATTTCAATCACCTTTTCTAGCATGATTATATGTCATAACAGTAGTTTATCTCATAAAACTTCTCACGAACAAGTAACAAGCAATTCACATGTTAAAGCATAGACCATAAACTTTCTTGAAAACTAGCAAACTTCATTCTTAGTCATCAAACAATTACAATTCATCTTTTTTGAGGAATAGCAAACTCCACATACTCAACTATCATATAGTCTTCTACAATTGGTAACACTCACGCAATACTAATGGTTACGGAATTTTAATCGGACACTGAGAAAGATATGGGCTTATAGTGTTGCCTCCCAACGTATTCACCTTTGGGTGATGTCAACAATAATAGTTCATGCTAACTTACATCCAATTGTATATATATATTAGGATCACCCCAACACAAAGTGCTTGCCAAAGGATAAAATGAAAAAGGGAAAGGTGAAGATCACCTTGACTCAAGCATAAAGTAAAAGACATAGGTAAAAGATAGGCCCTTCGCAGAGGGAAGCAGAGGTTGTCATGCGCTTTTAGGGTTGGATACACAAAATCTTAATGCGAAAGAACGTCACTTTATATTGCCACTTGTATATGGACCTTTATTATGCAGTCCGTCGCTTTTATTGCTTCCATAACAAGATCGTACAAAGCTTATTTTCTCCACACTAATAAGTCATGCATATTTAAAAAGCAATTTTTATTGCTTGCACCGATGACAACTTACTTGAAGGATCTTACTCAATCCATAGGTAGGTATGGTGGACTCTCATGGCAAAAACTGGGTTTAAGGATATTCGGAAGCACAAGTAGTATCTCTACTTGGTGCAAGGAATTTTGGCTAGCATGAGGGGGAAAGGCAAGCTCAACATGTTTGAATGATCCATGACAATATACTTTAACTGAGATGTGAGAAAACATAACCCATTACATTATCTTCCTTGTCCAACATCAACTCTTTAGCATGTCATACTTAATGAGTGCTCACAATTATAAAAGGTGTCTAGGATAGTATATTTATATGTGAAATCTCTCTTCCTTCAATATTCTTTCATGAATTGTTCAAATGACCAATACAATGCTTGCTAACTTTCAATAAATTTACAACCTCTACTTCTTAGATGTGAAGTCATTACTCCCCATGGGATAAGCAAACGAGACATATATAATTTCATATTTATGACAATCAACTCATTCAACCATTTACTCATAGGATATAAGTGAAGCACACGAGTAAATGACAAACTACTCCAAAAAGATATAAGTGAAGATCAATGAGTAGCTAAATAATTATGTAACTAAGTGAAGACTGTCTCTCGTTTAAGAATTTTAGATCTTGGTATTTTATTCAAACAGCAAGCAAAGCAAAATAAAATTACATTGCAAGGATAGCACAACTCATGTGAAGAAGCAAAAACTTAGGCTCAACCGATACTAACCGATAGTTGTTGAAGAAGAAAGGTGGGATGCCTAACGGGGCATCCCCAAGCTTAGATTCTTGAGACTTCTTGAAATATTATCTTGGGGTGCCTTGGGCATCCCCAAGCTTGAACTTTTGTGTCTCCTTAATTCCTCTCATATCATGGTTTCTCTTTTTATCAAAAAGCTTCATCCACAACAAACTCAACAAGAACTCGTGAGATAGGTTAGTATAAACCAATGCAAAACCTTATCATTTTCTACTGTAATAAATCACATACTAAATTCCTCTGCATATTTAATACTCCTATCCTCAAATAGAATCATTAAACAAGCAAACATATGCAAACAATGCAAACATAACAGCAATCTGCCAAAACAGTACAGTCTGTAAAGAATGCAAGAGTATCAATACTTCCCTAACTCCAAAAATTATTAGAGAAAATTCCCACTGTAATAAATTTATCATATCTCAATATGCAAAAAATTTCAATATTATACCGTTCTCTGACTTTTCTATGGAATTTTTGCAACAGCGGTAAACTTTCTGTTTTCAAACAGCAACATGTATACTAGCAAAATAAGCATGGCAAAGGATATCCTTGACTTTTTATTGAAACTAAAGATGCAAAACATTATTATAAATAACAGCAAGCAAATACTAACAAAATAAAATGACTCTCCAAGCAAAACACATATCATGTGGTGAGTAAAAATATAGCTCCAAGTAAAGTTACCGATGAACGAAGACGAAAGAGGGGATGCCTTCCCGGGGAATCCCCAAGCTTAGGCTCTTGGTCGTCCTTGAATATTACCTTGGGGTTCCTTGGGCATCCCCAAGCTTAGGCTCTTGCCACTCCTTATTCCGTAGTCCATCGAAACTTCATCCAAAACTTGAAAACTTCAACCACACAAAACTCGTAAGCTCCGTTAGTATAAGAAAATAAAACCACCACTTAGGTACTGTAATGAACTCATTCTAAATTCATATTGTTCTAAAACCTACTGTATTACAACTTCTCTATGGTTCATACCTTCCGATAATACTCATAGATTCATCAAAATAAGCAACAACACATAGAAAACAGAATCTGTCAAAAACAGAACAGTCTGTAGTAATATGTATCAAACGTATACTTCTGGAACTCAAAAAATCTGACATAAATTGCTGGACCTGAGGAATTTTTATATTAATCATCTTCAAAAATAATCAACCTAAAATCACTCTCCAGAAGAAAAAGGCAGCTAATCTCGTGAGCGCAAAAGTTTCTGTTTTTTATAGCAAGATCATATAGACTTCACCCAAGTCTTCCCAAAGGTTCTACTTGGCACTTTATTGAAACAAAAGCTATAAACATGATTACTACAGTAGCATAATCATGTGGACACACAAAAACAGTAAGGGTAAATATTGGGTTGTCTCCCAACAAGCGCTTTTCTTTAATGCCTTTCTAGCTAGGCATGATGGTGACAATGATGCTCACATAAAAGATAAGAATTGAAACATAACGGGGGCATCATGAAGCATATGACTAGCACATTTAAGTCTAACCCACTTCCTATGCATAAGGATTTTGTGATCAAACAACTTATGGGAACAATAATCAACTAGCATAGGAAGGTAAAACAAGCATAGCTTCAAGATTTTAAGCACATAGAGAGGAAACTTGATATTATTGAAATTCCTACAAGCATATGTTCCTCTCTCATAATAATTTTCAGTAGCATCATGAATTAATTCAACAAAATAACCAGCTAATGCATTCTTTTCATGATCTACAAGCATAGAAAATTTACTACTCTCCACATAAACAAATTTCTTCTCATGAATAGTAGTGGGAGCAAACTCAACAAAATAACTATCATGTGAGGCATAATCCAATTGAAAACTAAAATCATGATGACAAGTTTCATGGTTATCATTATTCCTAATAGCATACAAGTCATCACAATAATCATCATAGATAGCAACTTTGTTCTCATAATCAATTGGAACCTCTTCCGAAATAGTGGAATCACCACTAAATAAAGTTGACACTCTTCCAAATCCACTTTCATGTTCATCACAATAAGATTCAACATCCTCCAAAATAGTGGGATCACTACTTCCTAAAGTTGACACTCTTCCAAACCCACTTTCATCAATATAATCATCATAAATAGGAGGCATGCTTTCATCATAATAAATATTCTCATCAAAACTTGGGGGACAAAAAATATCATCTTCATCAAACATAGCTTCCCCAAGCTTGTGGCTTTGCATATCATTAGCATCATGGATATTCAAGGAATTCATACTAACAACATTGCAATCATGCTCATCATACAAAGGTTTAGTACCAAACATTTTATAGACTTCCTCTTCTAGCACTTGAGCACAGTTTTCCTTTTCAACATACTCATGAAAGATATTAAAAAGACGAAGCGTAAGAGACAAACTTAACTCCATTTTTTTGGTAGTTTTCTTTTATAAACTAAACTAGTGATAAAACAATAAACAAAAAGATTCGATTGCAAGATCTAAAGATATACCTTCAAGCACTCACCTCCCGGGCAACGGCGCCAGAAAAGAGCTTGATGTCTACTACACAACCTTCTTCTTGTAGACGTTGTTGGGCCTGCAAGTGCATAGGTTTGTAGGACAGTAGCAAATTTCCCTCAAGTGGATGACCTAAGGTTTATCAATCCGTGGGAGGCGTAGGATGAAGATGGTCTCTCTCAAACAACCCTGCAACCAAATAACAAAGAGTCTCTTGTGTCCCCAACACACCCAATACAATGGTAAATTGTATAGGTGCACTAGATACAAGTGCAATATGGATGGTAGATAAAGGTATTTGTAATCTGAAATTATAAAAATAGCAAGGTAACTAATGATAAAAGTGAGCGTAAACGGTATTGCAATGATAGGAAACAAGGCCTAGGGTTCATACTTTCACTAGTGCAAGTTCACTCAACAATAATAACATAGATAGATCATATAACAATCCCTCAACATGCAACAAAGAGTCACTCCAAAGACACTAATAGCGGAGAACGAAAGAAGAGATTATGGTAGGGTATGAAACCACCTCAAAGTTATCCTTTATGTTCTATCTATTCAAGAGTTTGTAGTAAAATAACATGAAGCTATTCTTTCCGCTCAATCCATCATAGAGTTCATACTAGAATAACACCTTAAGACACAAATCAACCCAAACCCTAATGTCACCTAGATACTCCATTGTCACCTCAAGTATCCGTGGGCATGATTATACGATATGCATCACACAATCTCAGATTCATCTATTCAACCAACACAAAGTACTTCAAAGAGTGCCCCAAAGTTTCTACCGGAGAGTCAAGAAGAAAACGTGTGCCAACCCCTATGCATAGGTTCATGGGTGGAACCCACAAGTTGATCACCAAAACATACATCAAGTGGCACATGATATCCCATTGTCACCACAGATAATCACGGCAAGACATACATCAAGTGTTCTCAAATCATTAAAGACTCAATCCGATAAGATAACTTCAAGAGGAAAACTCAATTCATCACAAGAGAGTAGAGGGGGAGAAACATCATAACATCCAACTATAATAACAAAGCTCGCAATACATCAAGATCGTGCCATAGAGAGAACATGAGAGAGAGAGAGAGATTAAGAGATCAAACACATAGCTACTGGTATATACCCTCAGCCCCGAGGGTGAACTACTCCCTCCACGTCATGGAGAGCACCGGGATGATGAAGATGGCCACCGGTGAGGGATTCCCCCTCCGGCAGGGTGCCGGAACAGACTCCCAAGAGGTTTTTGGTGGCTACAGAGGCTTGCGGCGGCGGAACTCCGATCTATTGTGATATTCGATGTTTTTAGGGTATGTAGGCTTATATAGGTGAAAGAAGTCAGTCGGGGGAGCCTCGAGGGGCTCACGAGAGGGTAGGGCACGCCCAGGGGGTGGACGCGCCCACCTATCTCGTGGCCTCCTCGATGATCTTCTGACATGAACTCCAAGTCTCCCGGATCATATTCTTCCTAAAAATCACGCTCCGAAGGTTTCATTCCGTTTGGACTCCGTTTGATATTCCTTTCCTTCGAAATACTGAAATAGGCAATAAAACAACAATATGGGATGGGCCTCCGGTTAATAGGTTAGTCCCAAAAGTAACATAAAAGTGTATAATAAAGCCCGTAATCATTCAAAATAGATAATAAAATAGCATGAATGCTTCATAAATTATAGATACGTTGGAGATGTATCAAGCACTAACATGATTGCTTAGAGGGGCATGAGGGCCAGCATACTCCCAAGGACCCCAATGATTCCGAAGACAACAGTTATATGCCCCTCTTCGAGGAGGAGGTTAGCCTTGTGCCCAAGGATTTTATCGTCCGAGAAGATCCATTGGCGAAAAATAGGTTTAAACTGTTGGGTTCTACGGTAGGGTGCGTTGACTACAAATTAAATTTTCCTACACGCAGAACAACCAAGAACATGCTACAGGAGATGAATCATAGTTCGTTACAACTAGACGCACAGTGTCGTGCAGTGGAAGTAGAGTTGGGGCAGCGCGTCTGCGTGGATCATCTCCTCCTCGTCCGATATCCCTCGAACAGCCAGTCGTCGGTTCCCATGTACAGGTTCGCCGGAGTGGCCCAAGTGCACCGCCTCTAACAGTATCCGCGCGTGCAAGAGGAACGTCGTGCGGTGGACTGCTAGGTCCGATCACACAACCGGCGGCGAGTGGAGGTGTCTATTCGCAACATATGCAAACCCTAGTGACAGCGCTGAAGCGATCAATTGCATGAGTGTGTTGCGCCTCCACTATATATAGGCATCTGTCGCGGGCTCAACTCTTGGGCCTTGCACAGATCCTAAAGCCCACAAGTCTACTCGGCCACAACGCGAATACAGCTCGGATCACATCCGACCAGTGTCCTCGGATCCGACCTCGTAGGTTCCTTCCCTTAAGCGCGCTACCCCTTAGGTTCAAGCCGGCTTGGTCGCAGTTCGGATCACCTCCGAACTGCACGGTTGGTAGCAGCATCTAGCAAGGCATGCCAAACACCAAGCAGACTATGAAGCTGGTTAGGCGAACCTGTACATCACATTTCCATTCCTTTTGCCACACGATATATGTTGTCGGGCTCAAGGCGGGTCTGTCATCCTTGTGCTAGCCCGACCTCTTTCTCGTTCCAGTGATGCCGACCACAAACCGGATTATCTCAAAATCCATGTCGCATGGTCATGCTTATCTTGGTCGGATCACACGAGGGGCCCAGAGTATATCTCTCCTGATCGGAGGGCAAATCCATCTTGCTCGACCACGTCTCGCAGCATGGTTCTAGACAAACCCGAAACCTACCTTTGTACCCAGTTACGGAGTAGCGTTTGGTTGGCCCAAAGCAAGTATGTCACCATCCCAAGTACATGCGTCAGCTCAGGTCTTAGGACATAGAACATATGGTGTACTGGATACTCACAGATGACATATCACTACATCTCATAGTTTGGTCTGTCCGACTTGGACCTTATCTCGACTCGGATCCGACTACGTCGAATCTGTCCAGACCTTTCCAAGTCCATATTATCCTGTTAGCATCCAATAATCCATGGCTAGTGAGACCAAGCCATCGACCGTGTCATATGCTAGTCTAGTCGGTTGCGCGTCCACACAGCCCTTTCGGCTAGGGACCTTTTAGGACAGTCATCATACAATGCATAGTCCCACAAACAAGTCACGTACTTGCTGATACACATCATTGATAATGTCCAAGGATTATCTTTATTCATAAACACATAGGAAATATCATCATACATGATTGCCTCCAGGGCATATCTCCAACATAAACCCGTGAATACCGAGCCATATGATGGAACTACACATCCGGCCGTGTGGATTGAAGATTTTCTTCTCCACATTCATATGGCACGAGGAGACGCCCTCCACGCCATCAAATATCTGCCACTAAAGCTTAAAGGACCGTCCCGGCATTGGCTGAACACCCTCCCTGGAGACTCCATAGGGAGCTGGGAAGAGCTCGGGGATGCTTTCCGAGCCAACTTCCAAGGCACCTATGTTCGGCCTCCGAATGCCGATGACCTGAGTCAAGTGGTCCAGCAGCCCGGTGAGTCGGCCCGGCAGTTTTGGAACAGGTTTTTAACCAAAAAGAACCAAATAGTCGACTGCCCGGACGCCGAAGCCATAGCCGCATTCAAACATAGTATCCGGGATGAATGGCTCCCCCGCCAGCTCGGCCAGGACAAATCGAGGACAATGGAGGCCCTTACCTCCCCCATGACCCGCTTCTGTGCAGGTGAAGACAGCTGGTTGGCTCGTAGAAGCACCAACCCAGATGACCCCGGCACTTCAGAAGTCCGGGACGGCAACGGAAATCCAAGGCATAATAAAAATAAACACCGACATAATGGCGTCGAGGCCGACGATACGGCAGTAAATGCCAGATTCCGCAATTCCAAGTCCGGACCCTGGAAAAATCCCTCTAAAGGAAACCAAGACGGACCCTCCAAGTTGGATGTTATCTTGTATAGGCCGTGCCAGATACATGGCACGACAGATAAACCTGCCAACCACAACAACCGTAATTGTTGGGTAATTAAGCAAGCCAGCAAGGCTACACTCGAAGACGCGGGCAAAAGTCCCTGTAACAAGGACGATGAGGTTAAAATAGTGAACATGATTTATGCCACTCACATACCCAAGAAGGAAAGGAAACACACCCTTCGGGATGTCTACGCCTTAGAGCCTGTCGCCCCGAAGTTCAATCCATGGTCAGCATGTCCGATCACCTTTCATCGCAAGGACCACCTGATCAGTACCCGTCATCGAGGATTGGCGGCCTTGGTCCTTGACCCAATTATCAATGGCTACAACCTCACTCGAGTCCTAATGGACAGAGGCAGCAGCCTTAACCTGATCTATGAAGGTACAGTTCAGAAAATGGGAATTGACCCATCAAGGATCAAACCAAGCAACACAACCTTCAAGGGGGTTATCCCCGGCATCGAAGCCCATTGCTCTGGCACTCTCATCCTGGAAGTAGTATTCATCTCTCCAGATAACTTCCGGAGCAAAGACTTGATCTTCGATATCGCCCCCTTCCCCAGCGGCTATCACGCCCTCCTAGGCCGAACGGCATTCGCTCGTTTGAACGTCGTCCCCCACTATGCCTACCTCAAACTAAAGATGCCCGGACCAAGAGGCATCATCACAGTAAATAGCAACAGAGCGCTCGCTTCTGACAGAGGAACACACTGCGGCCTTGGCGGCTGAATACAAAGGGCCGAAGTGCCTGCTCTCCTCCAAGGCGCGTGAAGCGAACAAGCGAGCACGAGCCTCATCTCCGGCCAAGGGGCCTTCCTGCGTTCGATGCGCATAGGAATATGCCCCCCCATGGCCCGCCCACCACAGGAGCATATCACGTGCCTCAATATCACAACTTCACTCTCAAAATACCATGGGCAGCTATGAGGCCTCAACCAAGAGTTCGGTTCGACCGCACTATGGGACAACACATCTTTAGACGGCGAACAGGTACCATCTAGGACCTATCTGGCTTCAAGCCCCACAAACATAGCAAACTCTCGAGAACTCCCTATCAAGGAGCCGTCATGGGACAACCACCCAGCAGAGTTGTCCCTCTCAGCAGAAGCAAAGGCGCAGACGTGCAGTAGGGAACTATTCGGGTGTTAACCCACACATCAATGCCCTACGTCAACCTTTCACCCGTAAATTGATCTTTTTCTGACGTCTTGTTCGGCAGTATGAATTGTACGGCTAGACATCATGAGCCTATTGGAAATAAAGCAAACCTTCTTACGGTTCACCTACAGTTCCTTATACTGCATTTTCCCTGTTTGTTCCTTTTCGCTCTTCGAACCTGCCTTAATCAAGTGTTATACACTTAGGATTTCATTTATATGCCGGTTATTACATCTGGAGCTCGGTCTAGACACTAGCCCTATACATCAAAGACTGACACCTTTTCTTTTTTCACTGTGTTCGGTGTCACGAATATTGCATTATAAGCACCGGTTCTGAATTATGTCTTGGGTCAATAGTTGGGTTGCCCCACTCATGTGCTTGCCTTCTTATATTTCGCATGTTCGGCTAAGAAGGTAAAGGGAGAACCACTGCGATTCTACTTCCGCCTAGTTCGATTAAGTACCTCAGTGGAGAAAGACAAAAACTGACTATTGTAATGGGCAAGAACTGGTCGGCGATCTGATGACCGGTCTTCAAACCAAAAATTGTTAGCGGTTATGCCATGTAATACGAAGGATTCGTCTTTGAACAAATCAAGTAGGCAATGTTTGGCCCTAAGGTTCTCCCAACATCCCACCACACCGGGAGCTGGTCACCAACCCCCACCGTCAAGCTCCTATGGCTAAGTGAAGGTAATAAAGCCGCATAGTCTGATTGCCTCGTTCCCCTCCTACACTACCGCCCCCGGGCATCGAGACATCGTCTAAGGGTTACAGTACGGAGGGCGGAACACCCCTCATAGCATCTACATGGGGGCTGAAGCCGACGACTGGTAACTTTCAGGATAAAACGGCCGCACAGGAGTCAAAATTAAAATATGCAAACACACAAGTATGATAAACCATACAAAAAACAACCGCATAATAAAGCATAAAGGTCTGATCATAGTTTAGTACATCAAGGCATAATTACTCCAGGAGTACATCCTTCGGACACAGCACTTCTACTGCCCGGGCACCGTCCATCACGGTGGAGAAGTATTGCTCTGGGCGCCTATGCTCCTTTCCAGTTGGAGGAGGTCCGGTGGCCATCTCGATGGGTTTGATTTTCGGCCAGTGCACCATGGTTTTTTAAAAGGCCATCTGAGCCCCCTCAATGCACACCGAGCGCTTCACGACGTCAACTCCAGTGATGGCATTACATAGAGTCATACCCGGACACAGACGTCCTTCATGGCTGGCTCCACCATCCAGTGCAGCTCCATCAACTGTTTCATTTGGTTAACAAGGAGGGGAGGGTGCTCGGGCGCTTGGAACTGCACCCAAAACAGCCTTAGATTGGCATCACCCTCCCGAGCCACATAGTACCTCGACGCATTAGCTCCACTCCTCGGGAGCTCTGTGAAGACGCCTACGGAACACCACACCTGGGTAAGCAAGGCAAACTTTTGGCCACCGAAGACACTCTACAGTAAGTACTACTTACCATTTGCAATATGCTTCACTTGCCAAAGCTCTTCTCGAGCACCTCGTGCCTCTGTCCATGCCTCCTGGACCTCCGTTTTCACCTTGGCCAGCTCGGCAGCATGCTCCTTGTTCTTCTGCTCAAGATCCTCACATTTAGTGACGGCATCCTTGAGCTCTTGTTGCACTTCTGCCACACTGGCCTCATGCTTCTCACTGTCAGTTTTCACCAACATGAGTGCGGCGGCCGCCTTCTGTTCGGCCGCCTCGGTTTTGGCCTTCTGCAGCTCGGCCTTGAGGCCATCGACCTTTGCGGTAACAACTGCAATCATTTTCTTATTTAGGGATAATCTCGAATAATCTTCTCAGCACGAAAGCAAGCAAAAGACTGTGTTTTGAATAGACTAACCTTTTGATTCGTCAAAACGCTTGTTGACGAGGTTCAGCTCCTCCTTGGAACTTTTCAGTTTCTGATTTATCCCAACAAGCTCCGCGGCATTGGCTGCGGCGGCCATGGCCGAAGCCTGCAATATAAAGCAAACACGATAGTTAGGTTATTGTCCTCATGATTTTTTATCCTCTGCCAGGTTTTTATACAACTTGCCAGAGTCTCGGGGGCTGCTACATATACGGACGACTCAAATCTTCTCCATCAAATATTTTTATATAAAAAGCATTACTCTACTTTCCTCAAAGCCTGTCAGGAGGACACCAAAAGCCTCTTTCAGACTGTTGTTAACGGACCGAACGCTGTGTAAAACCGCGCTCATTAGAGCATGGTGTTCCGCAACTATGGAGGACCCGTTCACAACCTCCTCCATCTTGTCCGGCCACTCTACCGCGGTCTGGTCCCTAGTGTTTGGCGCTGGTGGCGAGGTCCCCGCTCCCCCTTTAGAGGGGGGTGGCTGTGATGCTTTGGAAGGCCGTGAAGGCTCCGCAATCGTCTTCTGGGAAAGTCCGGTTTGCCCGAACTTCCCCTCTTGGTCTTCGACGGCCGAAGAATTAGCTTCGGTCATGTCAATGTCACCACTGGCCCCTATGTTTGGCACGGGGGGGGGGGGTCGGTCATTTGGGACAACCTCCCCGATCTCCCCGATGACCGGGGGAGGTGCAAAGTGCGATGCGCCTCCACTCTCCGCCAGATCTGTCGGCAAGAGGCGCCCTCTGAAATCTGATTAGTGGGAATGTCGTGTGGCGGGCAGCAAAAAGAAAAGGTGTACACCATTAGAAATAAGTCGAGTAGACCGACGCTCGGATAATATTCGGAAAACTCACCACACGGCGTGGGGCTTGACCTGGGAAACTCTCTCTGGGATCCTCTCGGAGGACGCGGACTTCTCTTTAGAGTCCAAGCTGTCATCAGGCACAACCAACTTGCCCCGACTCCTTTTCTTAGGAGCCAGAGCAAGATTACCCCCCTCTGCTTCGGCTGGCGCGGCTCTTTTCCTGGGATGGGAAGTGTCGCCCTCCCCCTCTTCTTCCTCTTCTTCCTCTTCTTCGCCATCTTTCCTAGAGGGGGCATAGGTATCTCCGGACTTGGGGTCCGGAGGAATTTGTGAGCGGAGGCCCCCACGGGTTTCCCTCGTGGGGTTTCGCTTTGTCTTCTCCTTTTTCTCTGGCACCTTATAAGTGGTCGCAGTCAGCATTTCCTCCACCTGAGGTTGTAGGGGAACGTAGTAATTTCAAAAAAAATTCCTACGCACACGCAAGATCATGGTGATGCATAGCAACAAGAGGGGAGAGTGTTGTCCATGTACCCTCGTAGACCGTAAGCGGAAGCGTTAGCACAACACGGTGGATGTTGTCGTACGTCTTCACGATCCGACCGATCCAAGTACCGAACGTACGGCACCTCCGAGTTCAGCACACGTTCAGCTCGATGACGTCCCACGAACTCTGATCCAGCAGAGCTTTGTGGGAGAGTTCCATCAGCACGATGGCGTGATGACGGTGTTGATGATGCTACCGACGCAGGGCTTCGCCTAAGCACCGCTATGATATTATCGAGGTGGAATATGGTGGAGGGGGCACCGCACACGGCTGGGAGAGATCAACAGATCAACTTGTGTGTCTAGAGGTGCCCCCCTGCCCCCGTATATAAAGGAGTGGAGGAGGGGGGAGGGCCGACCCTCCTATGGCGCGCCCTGGAGGAGTCCTACTCCCACCGGGAGTAGGATTCCCCCCTTCTAAGTAGTAGGAGTAGGAGCCAAGGAAAGGGAAAAGAGAAAAGAAGGAAGGAGGGGGCGCAGCCCCTCCCCTTAGTCCAATTCGAACTAGGCCTTGGGGGGCGCGCATCCTCCCCTCTCTCTTTCCCCTAAAGCCCAATCAGGCCCATATACTCCTCGGCAAATTCCCGTAACTCTCCGGTACTCTGATAAATACCCGAATCACTCGGAACCTTTCCGATGTACGAATATAGTCGTCCAATATATCAATCTTTACGTATCGACCATTTCGAGACTCCTCGTCATGTCCCCGATCTCATCTGGGACTTTGAACTACCTTCGGTACATCAAAACACATAACTCATAATATAAATCATCACCGAACGTTAAGCGTGCGGACCCTACGGGTTCGAGAACTATGTAGACATGACCGAGACACATCTCCGGTCAATAACCAACGGCGGAACCTGGATGCTCATATTGGCTCCCACATATTCTACGAAGATCTTTATCGGTCAAACTGCATAACAACATACGTTGTTCCCTTTGTCATCGGTATGTTATTTGCCCGAGATTCGATCGTTAGTATCTCAATACCTAGTTCAATCTCGTTACCAGCAAGTCTCTTTACTCGTTATGTAATGCATCACCCCGCAACTAACTCATTAGCCACATTGCTTGCAAGGCTTATAGTGATGTGCATTACCGAGAGGGCCCAGAGATACCTTTCGACAATCGGAGTGACAAATCCTAATCTCGAAATACGCCAACTCA
The DNA here is from genome assembly GCF_002162155.2 of Triticum dicoccoides. NCBI lineage: Eukaryota > Viridiplantae > Streptophyta > Magnoliopsida > Poales > Poaceae > Triticum > Triticum dicoccoides. The sequence continues at coordinate 448,932,158 of NC_041385.1, forward strand.
ACAAGTACCTTCGGAGACACCTATAGAGCACCTTTATAATCACCCAGTTACGTTGTGACGTTTGGTAGCACACAAAGTGTTCCTCCGGTAAACGGGAGTTGCATAATCTCATAGTCATAGGAACATGTATAAGTCATGAAGAAAGCAATAGCAACATACTAAACGATCAAGTGCTAAGCTAATGGAATGGGTCAAGCCAATCACATCATTCTCCAAATGATGTGATCCCGTTAATCAAATGACAACTCATGTCTATGGTTGGGAAACTTAACCATCTTTGATTAACGAGCTAGTCAAGTAGAGGCATACTAGCGACACTATGTTTGTCTATGTATTCACACATGTATTATGTTTCCGGTTAATACAATTCTAGCATGAATAATAAACATTTATCATGAAATAAGGAAATAAATAATAACTTTATTATTACCTCTAGGGCATATTTCCTTCAGTCTCCCACTTGCACTAGAGTGAATAATCCAGTTCACATCACCATGTGATTTAACACTAATATTCACATCTGCATATGATTAACACCCATAGTTCACATCGTCATGTGACTAACGCCCAAAAGGTTTACTAGAGTCAATAATCTAGTTCACATTGATATGTGATTAACACCCAAAGAGTACTAAGGTGTGATCATGTTTTGCTCGTGAGAGAAGTTTAGTCAACGGGTCTGTCACATTCAGAGCCATATGTATTTGGCAAATATTCTATGTCTACAATGCTCTACACGGAGCTACTCTAGCTAATTGCTCCCTCTTTCAATATGTATCCAGATTGAGACTTAGAGTCATCTGGATTGGTGTAAAAGCTTGCACCAATGTAACTCTTTATGATGAACTCTTTTATCACCTCCATATTCGAGAAACATTTCCTTGGTCCTTTCTAAGGATATTTTTGACCGCTGTCTAGTGATCTACTCCTAGATCAAAATTGTACTCCTTGCCAAATTCAGAGCAAGGTATACAATAGGTCTGGTACATAGCATAGCATACTTCATAGAATCTATGGCTATGGCATAGGGAATGACTTTCATTCTCTTTCTATTTTCTGTCATGGTCGGGCTTTGAGTCTTACTCAACTTCACACCTTGCAACACAGGCAAGAACTCCTTCTTTGATTGTTCTATTTTGAACTACTTCAAAATCTTATCAAGGTATGTACTCATTGAAAAATCTTATCAAGCGTCTTGATCTATCTCTATAGATCTTGATGCTCAATGTGTAAGCAGTTTTACCGAGGTCTTTCTTTGAAAAACTCCTTTCAAACACTCCTATATGCTTTCCAGAAAATTCTACATTATTTCTGATCAACAATATGTCATTCACATATACTTTTCAGAAAGGCTGTAGTGCTCCCACTCACTTTCCTGTAAATACAGGTTTCACCGCAAGTCTGTATAAAACTATATGCTTTGATCAACTCATCAAAGTGTATATTCCAACTCCGAGATGCTTGAACCAGTCCATGGATGGATCACTGGAGCTTGCACACTTTGTTAGCACCTTTAGGATTGACAAAACCTTCTGGTTGCATCATATACAACTCTTCTTTAAAAAATCCATTAAGGAATGCAGTTTTGACATCCATTTGCCAAATTTCATAAAATGTGGCAATTGCTAACATGATTCGGACAGACTTAAGCATCGATACGAGTGAGAAAATCTCATCGTATTCAACACCTTGAAATCACCGAAAAACTTTTTGCGACAAGTCGAGCTTTGTAGATAGTAACACTACTATCAGCGTCTGTCTTCCTCTTGAAGATCCATTTATACAATATGGCTTGCCGATCATTGGGCAACTCCACCAAAGTCCATACTTTGTTCTCATACATGGATCCCATCTCAGATTTCATGGCCTCAAGCCATTTCGCGGAATCTGGGCTCATCATCGCTTCCTCATAGTTCGTAGGTTCATCATGGTCTAGTAACATGACTTCTAGAACAGGATTACCGTACCACTCTAGTGCGGACTGTACTTTGGAAGACCTACGAGGTTCTGTAATAACTTAATCTGAAGTTTCATGATCATCATCATTAGCTTCCTCACTAATTGGTGTAGGAATCACTAGAACTGATTTCTGTGATGAACTACTTTCCAATTCGGGAGAAGGTACAATTACATTATCAAGCTCTACTTTCCTCCCACTCACTTCTTTCGAGAGAAACTCCTTCTCTAGAAAGGATCAATCTTAGCAACGAATATCTTGCTTTCAGATCTGTGATAGAAGGTGTACCCAATAGTTTCCTTTGGGTATTCAATGAAGACACACTTCTCTGATTTGGGTTCGAGCTTATCAGGTTGAAACTTTTTCACATAAGCATCGCAGCCCCTAAACTTTAAGAAACGACAACTTTGGTTTCTTGCCAAACCACAATTCATAAGGTGTCGTCTCAACAGATTTTGATCGTGCCCTATTTAAAGTGAATGTAACTGTCTCTAATGCATAACCCCAAAACGATAGTGGTAAACCAATAAGAGACATCATAGATCGCACCATATCCAATGAAGTGCGGTTACGATGTTTGGACACACCAAAACGATGTGGTGTTCCAGGTGGCTTGAGTTGTGAAACTATTCCACATTGTTTTATATGAAGGCCAAACTCGTAACTCAAATATTTTCCTCCACGGTTAGATCATAGAAACTTTATTTTCTTGTTACAATGATTCTCCACTTCACTCTGAAATTCTTTGAACTTTTCAAATGTTTCAGACTTGTGTTTCATTAAGTAGATATACCCATATCTGCTCAAATCATATGTGAAGGTCAGAAAATAACGATACTCGCCATGAGCATCAACACTCATTGGATCTCATACATCGGTATGTATTATTTCCAATAAGTCAGTAGCTCGTTCCATTGTTCTGGAGAACGGATTTTTAGTCATCTTGCCCATAAGGCACGGTTCACAAGCATCAAATGATTCATAATCAAGTGATTCCAAAAGTCCATCTTTATGGAGTTTCTTCATGCGCTTTACACCGATATGACCCAAATAGTTGTGCCACAAATATGTTGCACTATCATTATCAACTTTGCATCTTTTGGCATCAATATTATGAATATGTGTATCACTATGATCAAGATTCAATAAACCATCAAAATTGGGTGTATGACCATAGAAGGTTTTATTCATGTAAACAGAATAACAATTTATTCTCTATCTTAGATGAATAATCGTATCGCAATAAACATGATCTAATCATATTTATGCTCAACGCAAACACCAAATAACATTTATTTAGGTTCAACACTAATCTCGAAAATATAGGGAGTGTGCGATGATGATCATATCAATCTTGGAACCACTTCCAACACACATCGTCAGTTCACCCTCAACTAGTTTCTGTTTATTTTGTATCTCCTTTTTCGAGTTACTAATCTTAGTAACCGAACAAGTATCAAATACCCATGGATTACTATAAACACTAGTAAGGTACACATCAATAACATGTATATCAAATATACCCTTGTTCACTTTGCCATCCTTTTTATCTACCAAATATTCAGGGTATTTCCTCTTCTAGTGACCATTTCCTTTGCACTAGAAGCACTCAGTTTTAGGCTTTGGTCCAGCTTTGGGCTCCTTCACCGGAGTGACAACTTGCTTGCCATTCTGCTTGAAGTTCCCTTTCTTTCCCTTTGCCCTTTTCTTGGAACTAGTGCTCTTGTCAATCATCAACACTTGATGCTCTTTCTTGATTTCTACCTTCGTCGATTTCAACATCACGAAGAGCTCGGGAATCGTTTTCATCATCCATTGCATACTATAGTTCATCATGAAGTTCCAGTAACTTGGTGATGGTGACTAGAGAACTCTGTTAATCACTATCTTATCTGGAAGATTAACTCCCACTTGATTCAGGCGATTGTAGTACCCAGACAATCTGAGCACATGCTCACTGCTTGAGCTATTCTCCTCCATCTTTTAGCTATAGAACTTGTTAGAGACTTCATATCTCTCAACTCGGGTATTTGCTTGAAATTTAACTTCAACTCCTGGAACATCTCATATGGTCCATGACATTCAAAACGTCTTTGAAGTCCCAATTCTAAGCCGTTAAGCATGGTGCACTAAACTATCAAGCAGTCATCATATTGAGCTAGCCAAACGTTCATAACATCTGCATCTGCTCCTGCAATAGGTCTGTCACCTAGCGGTGCATCAAGGACATAATTCTTCTGTGCAGCAATGAGGATAAACCTCAGATCACGGACCCAGTCCGCATCATTGCTACTATCATTTTTCAACTTAGTTTTCTCTAGGAACACATATAAAACATAGGGAAGCAACAACGCGAGCTATTGATCTACAACACTATTTGCAAAATACTATCAGGACTAAGTTCATGATAAATTAAAGTTCAATTAATCATATTACTTAAGAACTCCCACTTAGATAGACATCTCTCTAATCATCTAAGTGATCACGTGATCCAAATCAACTAAACAATGTCCGATCATCACGTGAGATGGAGTAGTTTTCAATGGTGAACATCACTATGTTGATCATATCTACTATATGATTCACGCTCGACCTTTCGGTCTCAGTGTTCCGATGCCATATCTGCATATGCTAGGCTCATCAAGTTTAACCCGAGTATTCTGCGTGTGCAAAACTGGCTTGCATCGTTGTAGATGAACGTAGAGCTTATCACTCCCGATCATCATGTGGTGTCTCGGCACGATGAACTTTGGCAACAGTGCATACTCAGGGAGAACACTTTTATCTTGAAATTTAGTGAGAGATCATCTTATAATGCTACCGTCAATCAAAGCAAAATAAGATGCATAAAGGATAAACATCACATGCAATCAATATAAGTAATATGATATGGCCATCATCATCTTGTGCTTGTGATCTCCATCTCCGAAGCACCGTCATGATCACCATCGTCACCGGCGCGACACCTTGATCTCCATCGTAGCATCATTGTCGTCTCGCCAACTATTGCTTCTACGACTATCGCTACCGCTTAGTGATAAAGTAAAGCAATTACAGGGCGATTGCATTGCATACAATAAAGCGACAACCATATGGCTCCCGTCAGTTGCCGATAACTCTGTTACAAAACATGATCATCTCATACAATAAAATTTAGCATCATGTCTTGACCATATCACATCACATCATGCCCTGCAAAAACAAGTTAGACATCCTCTACTTTGTTGTTGCAAGTTTATGTGGCCGCTACGGGCTGAGCAAGAACCGTTCTTACCTACGCATCAAAACCACAACGATATTTTGTCAAGTTAGTGTTGTTTTAACCTTCTCAAGGACCGGGCATAGCCACACTCGGTTCAATTAAAGTTGGAGAAACTGACACGTACCAGCCACCTATGTGCAAAGCACGTCGGTAGAACCAGTCTCGCATAAGCGTACGCGTAATGTCGGTCTGGGCCGCTTCATCCAACAATACCGCCGAACCAAAGTATGACATGTGCTGGTAAGAAGTATGACTTGTATGGCCCACAACTCACTTGTGTTCTACTCATGCGTATAACATCTACGCATAAACCTGGCTCAGATGCCACTGTAGGGGAACGTAGTAATTTCAAAAAAATCCTACGCACACGCAAGATCATGGTGATGCATAGCAACGAGAGGGGAGAGTGTTGTCCATGTACCCTCTAGACCGTAAGCGGAAGCGTTAGCACAACGTGGTTGATGTAGTCGTACGTCTTCACGATCCGACCGATCCAAGTACCGAACGCACGTCACCTCCAAGTTCAGCACACGTTCAGCTCAATGACGTCCCACGAACTCCGATCCAGCAGAGCTTTGCGGGAGAGTTCCGTCAGCACGACGGCATGATGATGGTGTTGATGATGCTACCGACGCAGGGCTTCGCCTAAGCACCACTACGATATTACCGAGGTGGAATATGGTGGAGGGGGCACCGCACACGGCTGGGAGAGATCAACAGATCAACTTGTGTGTCTAGAGGTGCCCCCTACCCCCGTATATAAAGGAGTGGAGGAGGGGGGGAGGGTCGGCCCTCCTATGGCGCGCCCTGGAGGAGTCCTACTCCCACCGGGAGTAGGATTCCCCCCCTTCCAAGTAGTAGGAGTAGGAGTCAAGGAAAGGGAAAAGAGAAGAGAAGGAAGGAGGAGGCGCAGCCCCTCCCCTTAGTCCAATTCAGACTAGGCCTTGGGGGGACACGTAGCCTCCCCTCTCTCTTTCCCCTAAAGCCCAATAAGGCCCATATACTCCCCGGCGAATTCCCGTAACTCTCCGGTACTCCGATAAATACCCGAATCACTCGGAACCTTTTTGATGTCCGAATATAGTCGTCCAATATATTGATCTTTATGTATCGACTATTTCGAGACTGCTCGTCATGTCCCCGATCTCATCCGGGACTCCAAACTACCTTTTGTACATCAAAACACATAACTCATAATATAAATCATCACCGAACGTTAAGCGTGCAGACCCTACGGGTTCGAGAACTATGTAGACATGACCGAGACACATCTCCGGTCAATAACCAATAGCGGAACCTGGATGCTCATATTGGCTCCCACATATTCTACGAAGATCTTTATCGGTCAAACTGCATAACAACATACGTTGTTCCCTTTGTCATCAGTATGTTATTTTCCTGAGATTCGATCGTTGGTATCTCAATACCTAGTTCAATCTCGTTACTGGCAAGTCGCTTTACTTGTTATGTAATGCTTCATCCCGCAACTAACTCATTAGCCACATTGCTTGCAAGGCTTGTGATGTGCATTACTGAGATGGCCCAGAGATACCTTTCCGACAATCGGAGTGACAAATCCTAATCTCAAAATACGCCAACTCAACAAGTACCTTTAGAGAGACCTATAGAGCACCTTTATAATCATCCAGTTACGTTGTGAAGTTTGGTAGCACACAAAGTGTTCCTCCGGTAAATAGGAATTGCGTAATCTCATAGTCATAGGAACATGTATAAGTCATAAAGAAAGCAATAGCAACATACTAAACAATCAAGTGCTAAGCTAACTGAATGGGTCAAGTCAATCACATCATTCTCCTAATGATGTGATCCCGTTAATCAAGTGACAACTCATGTCTATGGTTGGGAAACTTAACCATCTTTGATTAACGAGCTAGTCAAGTAGAGGCATACTAGCGACACTATGTTTGTCTATGTATTCACTCATGTATTATGTTTCCGGTTAATACAATTCTAGCATGAATAATAAACATTTATCATGAAATAAGGAAATAAATAATAACTTTATTATTGCCTCTAGGGCATATTTCCTTTAGAGGTGACCTGGGGTCCTCGGGTAGTGAGGTTGGGCTGTTGATCCTCTTGGCCTTCTGTTGTAGGGTGAAACCCTAGAGGGGATCTTTTCACACTTGGAGGGGTAAAAGGAGGAAGAACACCCAATAACACAAGGCACAAAACACTCAAACAAACCCAAATATCACATCCACTAGAGTAGCATACTTGATATCCACAAGATTACATGAACAATTCAAGGAAAATAGCACTAGGTAAGTTCTTCCCACTAGGTGAGGTCTTCATGATGATCTTCTCCAAGAGGAGGCCTTGACAATCCAAAGTATTCTTCCCTAGGTGGGGGCTTGATCTCCAAAGAGGAGGGGATACAAGGAGCAAAGCTCTCTTTGGTGATCTAAAATACTTTGCTAACCTTCCAAATGAGCTAGGAGATGAGTATATAAAGGCTAGGGACGCAACAAGAGGGAGAGAGGGGTACAAAGGCCAAAAGGCCAAAAGTACATGGGCTATTCCAGGGGAGTCTGGGCACCCGAGGTCAAATCGGCTGGGCACCCGGACCGGTCAGGGGCGCCGGCTGATGGAGGACTGGGCACCCGGGGATCCAAGGCCCGGGTACCCAGGCGGCCGCAGGTGGCTGGGCGGGGCAGGCCGGGCACCCAGGTTGATGGCCCGGGCACCCGGGGTGGAGCTGGGCGCGGCCGAGGTGGCAGGCCGGGCACCCGGGGCCAGTTGGTCGGGCACCCGGGACGGGCTGGGCGAGGCCAAGGTGGGGGGCCGGGTGCCCGGGGCCGGCTGGGGTGCAACCCAGGCAGAGGCCGGGCACCTGGGGTGTCCAGGGGGTTCGGGCCTCCCCATGTCCTTGAGTCCGGGCACCTAGGGTGTCCAGGAGCTTCTCCCCTTCATTCTTCTTGTTCTCGTCTCCTCTCCCTTGCTCCGTGGATGCTCGAGTATCCATCTTCTCCTTCTCATGATCATCTTCTTGGTGCCTAAGAATGCATAGTGAGTCTCTTTGAGGTAGAATCCAATTCTCATGTGAAACCGAACGAAACTCGAAGAGGAGAGAGTCAACCTTGTTCTCGATGACGCATGCGGGTAGTCTAGGGATGCTCCGCATCATCTCCCCCCCTTGGGAGAGATCCGTCCACGGATCATGCTCTTCATCACCATGGTACTTGGCCAAGTCTTTGACGTTGAAGATGTCGCTAACGTTGTACTTGTCACGTGGGATGTCGACCTTGTAGGCATTTTCGTTGTATCATGTGAGCACCTTGAATGGTCCGTCGGCTCTCGGGAGTAGCTTGGACTTGCGTTCCTTGGGGAAGCGGTCTTTGCGGAGATGTATCCATACTTGATCACCTAGTTGGAACACCATCGGAGACATGTTGATGTTGATCTTGGCGGTGAGTCGTTGTACTTGGCGCTCGATCGTGGAACGTGTTTCTTCATGCATCTTCTTGAGGTAGGCGGCTCTTGCACTATCGTCCTTGTTTGCTCGTTCTTGAAGCGGTAGAGGAAGGATGTCCAATGGAGACAAAGGGTTGAAACCGTAGACAACCTCAAAGGGGGACTTGCTGGCATTAGAGTGTCTTGCGCGGTTGTAGGCGTACTCGGTGATGGGTAGGCACTCCTCCCACTCCTTGATGTTCTTCTTTATCAGCACGCGTAGGAGAGTTGCAAGCGTCCAGTTGGTGACTTCCGTTTGGCCATCGGTTTGAGGGTGGTATGCCGTGGACAAGAGTAGCTTGATTCCGAGCTTGGCGCATAGCGTCTTCCAAAAGTAGCTTAAGAACTTGACGTCTCGATCCAACACAATTGTCTTTGGCACACCGTGCAACCTCAAGATTTCCCTACAAAAAAATTGTCAGCATGTGAAGCATCGTCTATCTTATTGCATGGGATAAAATGAGCCATTTTAGAGAACCGGTCCACAACAACAAAAATGGAGTCTTTGCCATTTTGAGTCCTAGGTAATCCAAGCACAAAATCCATGCTAATGTCTTCCCAAGGTTGATGTGGAATAGGTAAAGGCATATGTAAACCATGGGATTGAGATTGTGACTTAGCTTTGCAACATGTAGAGCACTGGTTGGTGAAGTGGGCGACATCGCGAAACATCTTGGGCCAATAATAGTTCTTGCAAAGCGTGGCAAAAGTCTTGTTGCACCCAAAGTGTCCCATGAGTCCACCTCCATGAGCCTCTTGCAAAAGTAACAAACGAAGAGAAGACTCGGGAATGCATAGTTTGTTAGCTCTCATAAGGTAACCATCCTTGATATAATATCGTTCCCAAGAAGTATGCGTCACACACTTAGCATAAGGATTAGCAAAAGTCACATCACGCTCATAAAAATCTTTGATATGATCAAATCTAACTACATTCAATTCAAGTTGAGTAAGTAACATGCATTTGCAGGAAAGGGCATCCGCCACAACATTTTCTTTGCCCTTAATGTACTTGATCACATAGGGAAAGGATTCAATGAATTCACTACATTTAGCATGTCGTTTATTCAACTTTGTTTGAACTTTAAGGTATTTAAGTGTTTCATGATCGGTATGTATGACAAACTCATGCGGTCTAAGGTAATGCTCCCATACATGCAACACACGCACTAAAGCATACAATTCTTTGTCATAGTTGGGGTAATTGAGTTGAGCACCAGATAGTTTTTCACTAAAATATGCAATAGCTTGTTTTTCTTGCATCAAAACTCCACCAATTCCGGTACCACTTGCATCGCAATGAATCTCAAAAGTTTTGTCAAAGTTGGGTAAAGCAAGAATCGGAGCATGAGTAAGCAAGGATTTGAGCTCATCAAAAGCGGTAGATTGCAAAGGTCCCCAAATAAAAGGAGCATTTTTCTTACTCAAGGCATGCAAAGGTGCGGCGATGGTGCTAAAATCTTTCACAAAGCGACGATAGGAACCCGCAAGGCCAAGAAAGCTATGCACTTGTGGCAAAAATTGGTGGGTTGGGGCCAAGTTTTAATTGCTTCCATTTTAGATTCATCAACATGGACACCCTAGGAAGAAACAGCGAAACCCAAGAAAACAAGCTTGTCAACACCAAATGTGCACTTTTTCATGTTGGCATAAAGACATTCCTTGCGAAGAGTTTGCAAAACATCCCTAACATGACTTAGATGCTCTTTCATGGATTTGCTAAAAACAAGAATGTCATCGAAGTAAACCACAACAAACACTCCAATGTAAGGACGAAGAACAAAATGCATAAGACATGTGAAAGTACCGGGAGCTTCCGATAAACCCATAGGCATAACCAACCACTCGTACAAGCCAAATTTTGTTTTGAAAGTTGTTTTCCATTCATCACCTTCTTGTATGCGGATTTGATAATAGCCACTTTTAAGATCAATTTTTGAGAAAATGGTGGCGCCGCTAAGTTCATCTAGCATATCATCTAGGTGAGGAATGGGATGCCTATAACGAATGGTGATAGCATTGGTCGGCCTACAATCTGAGCACATGCGAAAACTACCATCTTGCTTGGGCACAAGTATAATTGGAACGACACATGGGCTTAAGCTTTCACGTACATGTCCGTTGTCGATGAGTTGTTGTACTTGCCATTGGATCTCCTTAGTTTCTTCGGGGTTGACGCGGTAGGGAGCCTTGTTTGGAAGAGGTGCGCCAGGGATGAGATCGATCCTATGTTCAATGCCATGTAGAGGAGGGAGACCGGGAGGTAGCTCATTGGGAAACACGTCCTCGAATTCCTGGAACAAGTTGGAAAACACTGGAGGAAGAGGATTAGGATTGTTAGTTTTGGTCACCTCATCTTTGCATAGGAGGACAAAGTGGATGACACTCAATGGATTCTCACACACTTCTCTCATCTCTATTTTTGTGGCTAGGAGGACTAAGTTTTTCTCTCTTGGCGAAGAGGCGCTCAATTTCGGCTTGTGGTTCTCACTTTATTTTTGGTAGTGCACTCTCTCACTAGTATCTCCATGATGAGTGGAAGCTTGCTTGTCGGCGATCACTTGGCTTGGTGACATTGGTCGAAGCACATACTCCTTGCCTTTCATCTTGAAGCTATAGTGGTTGGTTCGTCCGTTGTGGATGACACCACGGTCGAATTGCCAAGGTCTGCCCAAAAGAAGGTGGCACACGGACATAGGAACCACATCGCGCTCTAGGGTGTCCTCGTAGGCGCCGATCTTGAAAGAAACTTGCACCGTGTGATCCACTTGAATAGTGCCAGAGTCGCTTAGCCATTGCACCATGTAGGGACGAGTGTGCTTCTTCTTGACCAATTGCAGCTTGGAACATAGCACTTCACTTGCCATTGTGACAACTACCTCCGTTGATGATGACCTTGACGGAGCGCCCATTGATGCCGGCCTTGGTGTGGAAGATGTGGAACCGTTGGTCTTCGTCTTGGTGGTGTTGGAGCGTCAAGACCTTGGAGACCACGAGAGAGGGACTTGAATCGTTGTCACAAAAGACTTCATCATCTTCATCTTCGTTCATGCGCCGGTACATGGCCACGTGCTCAATGGCTTCCATTTCTTCTTCACTCATCGAGTCGTATGTGCCGTCATCATTGAAGATCATTGTTCGCTTGTTGGTGCATTGGAAGGACTTGTGTCCTCGTCCGCCACATGTGAAGCACTTGAATGAAATTGTCTTGACGGGATCATCGGTAGACACCAAAGATGAAGGAGTCTTGGATTTGTAGGTGCTTGCCGGAGGATAAGTTAAGGAAGGCGCCACTTGCTTGGAACTTGACTTGTCGCCGGTACTTGGTGATGCTCTAGTTGAGGTAGGAGGTGCCGAAGTCGCAGGAGCTTGAGAGTAGGAGGCGTATGTCTTGGACGAGTACTTGGCGTATTTGAAGTCATCTTGTACTTGTCGCTCGGCCTTGGTCACTTGATGAACTAGCTCAAGAAGGTTTGAGTATGGTTGGAAGTCGGTGATCCGCTTGATTGGGTGGTTGAGGCCGTTCAAGAAGCGTGCCATTGTTTGCTCGTCGTCTTCCTTGACATTGGCGCGTATCATGGCAATCTCCATTTCTTGGTAGTATTCTTCCACCGTCTTCGTGCCTTGCTTGAGAAGTTGCAACTTGTTGAAGAGATCACGGGTGTAGTGAGTAGGCACGAAGCGGGCTCTCATGACTTCCTTCATTTCTTCCCAAGTTGTGATTGGTGGTTCGCCTCTTGTATGGCATTGCTCGATCACTTGTTCCCACCAAATGAGGACGTAGTCTTGGAACTTGAGGGAGGCCATGGCGATCTTCTTTTCCACGTCGTAGTTGTGAAGGCGGAAAATCTTGTCCACCTTCAAGGCCCATGAGAGATACTCTTCGGGATCATTGCTTCCGGAGAACTTGGGCATGGTGAACTTGAGCTTGCCGTAGCGGAGTTCGTCATCATGGTACGGTTTTGATAGCGCTCTTGCCATGGAGGAAGGTCCTCAAATGCTCGTTCCTCGCGATGTTGCTCTTGGCGTGGAGGAGGGTCTTGAAGCACTTGTTCCGCTTGGTGTTGCTCTTGTCTTGGAGGAGGACAAGGAATATGCGCTTCGTTGCGCCTTTCTTGTTGCTCTTCACGTAGGGCGGCTTCTTCTTGTATCTCGCGACAAAGAGCTTCCTCTTATTCTCGCACTTGGTAGTTGCGCTCTTCAACGGCTCTAGTGGCCTCGCGTAGTGCTTGTTGTGCTTCGAGTGCTTGTGCTTGACGGATGGCATCATCTTCTTGAGCTACTTGATGTGGCGCTTGTGGAGGTATTTTCTCTTGCTCCATTGCTTCTTGCGCTTGGTGTCACACCCTTTCACGTGCTCGAACTTGGTCTTGTAAGCCATTGCCATGGAATGGATTTTCTTGAGCTTGGCGATCTTGGGGAACATCCCATCGAGGTACTCGACCTCGGGGAGGACTTGTATCATAAGATGAGTAGGCCGAAGATGGCCGACTTGAGCGGTGGCTTGAGTGGCGCCGTCTTGTTGATGAGGAGGAGGAAGACGGGCGCCGCACGATCATGTTGCGGAGTTCTTCCATTTGTGTGGTGAACTTGTCATCGATGTAGTCGCGGTTCCGTGCTTCCGATTGACGAAGGTCGGCGGCGAGTTGGTCAAGGCGTTCACCCAAGGCCTCACTTTCTTTATGGAGAGCTCGTTGTGCGATGAAGAAGTGGCCCCTGGTGACGTAGTCGGGATCAACGCCTTGCTCCTTGAAGAGCGGGTTTGCCGACAAACTTGTCCTATCCATCATAACCAAGTGGGGTGAGTAGGAAAATGAGAGAACAATACCAAAGTTACCTTTTCCGAGGATTGAGGATGTAACAAGTGTCACGCGATGTATTGCCACAATAGGGGAATTGGAACCAGGTTTGTTTCTCACACCTACAAATAAGAGGCTTATGGAGGAGCTCGGTTAGGATGGTGGCAAAAATTTCAAGAAAATGTTAGTCAAGATACCGATAAGGTTGAGAAGTGAGGGAGTCCTGGATTAGGGGGTGTCCGGATGGCCGGACTAAGACCTTTGGCCGGACTCACGGACTATGAAGATACAAGATTGAAGACTCCGTCCCGTGTCCGGATGGGACTTTCCTTGGCGTGGAAGGCAAGCTTGGCGATACAATATGAAGATCTCCTCCCATTGTAACCGACTCTGTGTAACCCTAGGGAAAGATCGTGGATGTCGCCTAGAGGGGGGGGTGAATAGGCTTGAACAAATGCGGAATAAACCTAGCGGTTAATTTGTCAAGCACAAAACCTACAACAACTAGGCTCACCTATGTGCACCAACAACTTATGCTAAGCAAGATAAGCAACTATGTGATAGCAAGATATATGACAAAGAAGAATATGGCTATCACAAAGTAAAGTGCATAAGTAAAGGGGCTCGGGTAAGAGATAACTGAGGCACGCGGAGACGATGATGTATCCCGAAGTTCACACCCTTGCGGATGCTAATCTCCGTTTGGAGCGGTGTGGAGGCACAATGCTCCCCAAGAAGCCACTAGGGCCACCGTAATATCCTCACGCCCTCGCACAATGCAAGATGCCGTGAATCCACTAAGGGACCCTTGAGGGCGGTCACCGAACCCGTACAAATGGCGACCCTTGGGGGCGGTCACCGAACCCGTACACTTTGGCAACCCTTGGGGGCGGTCACCGGTACCCGTCAAATTGCTCGGGGTGATCTCCACAACCTAATTGGAGACCCCCGACGCTTGCCCGGAGCTTTACACCACAATGATTGAGCTCCGAACACCACCAACCGTCTAGGGCACCAAGGCACCCAAGAGGAACAAGCTCTAGGGTGCCCAAACACCTAAGAGTAATAAGCTTCTCAAACTTCACTTCCACGTATCACCGTGGAGAACTCAAACCGATGCACCAAATGCAATAGCAAGAGCACACGGAGTGCCCAAGTCCTTCTCTCCCAAATCCCACCGAAGCAACTAATGCTAGGGAGGAAAATGAGAGGAAGAACAAGAAGGAGAACACCAAGAACTCCAAGATCTAGATCCAAGGGGTTCCCCTCACATAGAGGAGAAAGTGATTGGTGGAAACGTGGATCTAGATCTCCTCTCTCTTTTGCCTCAAAAACTAGCAAGAATCCATGGAGGGATTGAGAGATAGCAAGCTCGGAGAAGGTCAACAATGGGGGAAGAACACGAGCTCAAAGGATAAGGTTCAATGGGGAAGAAGACCCCCTTTTATAGGAGGGGGAAAATCCAACCGTTACCCCACTGTACATCCCCGCACAGAGCGGTACTACCGCTAGGGCAGGGCGGTACTACCATTGAGAGCGGTACTACCGCTCCCACCCAGCGGTACTACCACGCTGACAAGGAAGACAGGGCCCTGGCCTCAGAGCGGTACTACCGCGGGAGTAAGAGCGGTACTACTGCTTGGAGCGGTACTACCGCTCCTAGTACCGCAAAACCCGACACGAAAAACATCGGTCTCGAATCGAGGCGGTACCAGCGCAGAACCGGAGCCGTACTACCGCTTATGGCCATGGGCGGTACTACCGCTGTGGGACAGCGGTACTACCGCTTGTGGAGTGAAACAAAGGAGTGAAACCTCCAACTGAGAAGAACCGACAGGGAAGGTATGCTTAGAAAACAAAGGAGTGAAACCTCCAACCGAGAAGAACCGGCATACCCTCCAACATCAAAAACATCATAGAAGATGCATGAGAACTCCGTTTTCGATAAACTCGAGCTTGTCATAAAAATGACCATAAGCTCCAAATCTCACAAGGAGAAGAACCAAACAAGAACCAAAAAGATGATGCAAGGATGCAATGGTTTGAGCTCTCTATGAATGATATGATCAAGCAACTCATCGAGAGCCCCCCTTGATAGTACGGCAAACGATCCTATAACCCGGTCTCCCACAACTACCATGAGACCGGTAAAATTGAAAACCTATCAAGGGCAAACCTTTGCCTTGCACATGGTCCACTTGAGCTAGATGATGACGATCTTGACTCCCTCAAGTTGGACCACCTTTCTTGATTGCGATGGCTCGATGAAGACTAGTTGATTGCTCCCCCATACTCTTGTGGGTGAGCCTCTCTTCCGCACATCTTCACAAGTCCATTGTCACCACAATGGACGGAAAGCTTCAAGCATTTGATCTCTTCGTGATGCTCCACTTGAACTTGCACACCACAATCTAACCCCACAAAGAACTCTCACGAAGATCATGGGTTAGTACACAAAGAGTAATTGATAGTGCTTACCATACCATGGGGTCGCTTGATCCCTCTCGCTACATATTCTACGCTTTGTGTGTTGATCAACTTGATTTACTCTTTGACTTAGTCTTGATCAACCTTGAATCTTTCCAACTCTCTTCATTTGGATGATGTCTTGAGGATAAACATGAATGATCACACAATCTTCTTCTTCAAGACATGCTTGCAATAAGCTCAGCACTCACATGACCATTCTTTGGATAATTCCTTAATAGCACCTTGGTCAACTCATAAACTCCTTGAAACCACACATGGACTTCAAGAAAAGCCTAATGGACAGATCCTTCAAATATAACTCAAGACAACCATTAGTCCATAGAGATTGTCATCAATTAACAAAACCAAACATGGGGGCACCGCATGTTCTTTCACCTAGCCCTCTCCGGTGTCTATATAAACCGGAGAGTTTTAGTCCGTAGGACAAACAACAATCATACCATAGGCTAGATTCTAGGGTTTAGCCACTCCGATCTCGTGGTAGATCTACTCTTGTACTACCCATATCATCAATATTAATCAAGCAGGAGTAGGTGAGGGAGTCCTGGACTAGGGTGTGTCCGGATAGCCGAACTATCATCATCGGCCGGACTCCAAGACTATGAAGATACAAGATTGAAGACTTCGTCCCGTGTCCGAATGGGACTTTCCTTGGCGTGGAAGGCAAGCTTGGCAATACGGATATGTAGATCTCCTACCATTGTAACCGACTCTGTGTAACCCTAACCCTCGCCGGTGTCTATATAAACCAGATGGCTTTAGTCCATAGGACGAACAACAATCATACCATAGGCTAGCTTCTAGGGTTTAGCCTCCTTGATCTCGTGGTAGATCTACTCTTGTAATACCCACATCATCAATATCAATCAAGCAGGACGTAGGGTTTTACCTCCATCAAGAGGGCCCGAACCTGGGTAAAACATCATGTCCCTTGTCTCCTGTTACCATCCGCCTAGACGCATAGTTCGGGACCCCCTACCCGAGATCCGCCGGTTTTGACACCGACATTGGTG
Organism: Triticum dicoccoides; assembly: GCF_002162155.2. Taxonomy (NCBI): domain Eukaryota; kingdom Viridiplantae; phylum Streptophyta; class Magnoliopsida; order Poales; family Poaceae; genus Triticum; species Triticum dicoccoides. Next base: position 448,949,153 of record NC_041385.1, read on the forward strand.
CTTTCATTGAGAGTTCCTCCATGTCGTCGCCGATAGGCTCGATGGCTTCTCCGATCATCAACAATGATGCAGTCCAGGGTGAGACCTTCCTCCCCGGACAGATCTTCGTATTCGGCGGCTTTGCACTGCGGGCCAATTCGCTTGGCCATCTGGAGCAGATCGAAAGCTACGCCCCTGGCCGTCAGGTCAGATTTGGAAGTTTGAACTTCACGGCTGACATCCGCGGGGACTTGATCTTCGATGGATTCGAGCCACAGCCGAGCGCGCCGCACTGTCACGACGGGCATGACTTAGCTCTGCAGCCGGACAGTAACCTGGAGGCCGCACACAAGTCCACTCCGACCTTCAATTTGGAGCTGGCTGCGTAGATCGAGGACGGGTGGCTAGACACCGCCTCGGGGGCTGCAACCTCTATGGTGATAGAGCCGAACACTGACCTTGTCCCTCATGAAGCTCGTGACTCCGAGGTGCCGGACTCCTCGCCGGACTCCAAACCTCCCGCGCCCCCTCCAATCGAATCCGATTGGGCGCCGGTCATGGAGTTCACTACTGCGGACATCTTTCAACACTCACCATTTGGTGACATCTTAAGTTTGCTAAAATATCTCTCGTTATCAGGAGAGCCCTGGCCGGACTGCGGTCAGGACGGTTGTGACGCGGACGACGAAGAAATTCAAAGCCCACCCACCACCCACTTAGTAGCCACTATCGACGATCTAACCGACATGCTAGACTACGATTCCGAAGACATCGACGGTATTTTCGACGATGCCGGAGACGACCAAGAACCAGCACCTACTGGGCACTGGAAAGCCACCTCATCATATGACATATACATGGTGGATATCCCAAAGGATGGGAATGGCGAAGGAACAACGGAGGATGACCCCTCCAAGAAACAGCCCAAGCGCCGGCGTCAGCGGCGCCGCTCTAAATCCCGCCACAGCAAGAATGGAGATTCCGACACCGGAGATAATAACACCCCAGACAGTGCCGAAGACAACCCCCTCCAGCAAGATTCAGCGCAGGAGGACGGAGACGCCAGCCCTCATGAGAAAGCAGCAGACGAAGAAGTAGAGGATTACATGCCTCCCTCCGAGACGAGGCAAGCCTCGACAACGACGAATTCGTCGTGCCTGAGGATCCCGTCGAACAAGAGCGTTTTAAACGCAGGCTCATGGCCACGGCAAACAGCCTCAAGAAAAAGCAGCAGCAGCTTAGAGCTGATCAAGATCTGCTAGCCGACAGATGGACTGAAGTCCTTACGGCCGAAGAGCATGAGCTCGACCGCCCCTCCAAAAGCTACCCTAAACGCAAGCTGCTCCCCTGATTAGAGGAGGAGGCATATGAACCTGCATCACCCGCAGACAATACGGCTGACCGACCACCCCGTGGCCGCGACAGAGAGGCCTCTAGGCCCTCCACCAGAACCGTACCCCGGCATCACTCGAAAAGCACAAGGCCACAGGGGAATGCTCCGGACTTGCGAGATATATTGGAGGATAAGGTAAGACAATCAAGATCGATCTATGGATCGCGTGGGCACCCCATGATACGCGACGACAACCGTCGCGCCGGACACAGTAAGTCCGGCCGGGCCGAACAAAATATACAAAGTTCTTTCGAACTCCATCGTGATATCGCCCAGTATAGAGGCGCCACACACCCACTATGCTTCACAGATGAAGTAATGGATCATCAAATCCCCGAAGGGTTTAAACCCGTGAACATTGAATCTTATGATGGCACAACAGACCCCGCGGTTTGGATCGAGGACTATCTCCTTCATATCCACATGGCCCGCGGTGATGATCTCCACGCCATCAAATATCTCCCACTCAAGCTTAAAGGACCAGCCCGACATTGGCTTAACAGCTTGCCAGCAGAGTCAATTGGGAGTTGGGAAGTCCTGGAAGCCGCATTCCTCGATAACTTCCAAGGCACGTACGTGCGACCACCAGATGCTGATGACCTAAGCCATATAATTCAGCAGCCAGACGAATCGGCCAGACAATTCTGGACACGGTTCTTAACAAAGAAAAATCAAATCGTCGATTTTCCGGATGTGGAGGCCCTCGCGGCCTTCAAACATAACATCCGCGACGAGTGGCTTGCCCGGCACCTGGGACAGGAAAAGCCGAAATCCATGGCAGCCCTCACATCACTCATGACCCACTTCAGCGCGGGTGAGGACAACTGGCTAGCACGCAGCAACAACCTCAGTAAAAATTCTGGCAGTCCGGATATCATGGACCGCAATGGCAGTCCGCGTTGCAACAAAAACAAACGCCGCATTAACGGCGACAACAGTGAAGATACGGCAGTCAATGCCGGATTCAGAGGCTCTAAACCCGGTCAACGGAAAAGCCATTCAAAAGAACTACTCCAGGTCCGTCCAATTTGGATCGAATACTCGACCGCTCGTGCCAGATACACGGCACCCCCGAAAAGCCAGCTAACCACACCAAGAGGGACTGTTGGGTATTCAAGCAGGCAGGCAAGTTAATTGCCGAAAACAACGACAAGGGGCTGCATAGCGATGACGAGGAAGAGACCCGACCGCCGAACAATAGAGGACAGAAGGGTTTCCCCCCACAAGTGCGGACGGTGAACATGATATACGCAACCCACATACCCAAAAGGGAGTGGAAGCGCGCACTCAGGGATGTATACGCGATGGATCCAGTTGCCCCGAAGTTCAATCCATGGTCCTCCTGTCCAATCACTTTTGACCGAAGGGACCACCCCACCAGTATCCGCCGCGGCGGATTCGCCGCATTGGTTTTAGACCCAATCGTTGACGGATTTCACCTCACCAGAGTCCTGATGGACAGCGGCAGTAGCCTGAACCTGCTTTATCAGGATACAGTGCGCAAAATGGGCATAGACCCCTCAAGGATTAAACCTACAAAGACGACCTTCAAAGGCGTCATACCAGGTGTAGAGGCCAATTGTACAGGCTCAGTTACACTGGAAGTGGTATTCGGATCCCCGGATAACTTCTGAAGCGAAGAGTTAATCTTCGACATAGTTCCGTTCCGCAGCGACTATCATGCTCTGCTCGGACGCACCGCGTTTGCAAAGTTCAACGCGGTACCGCACTATGCATACCTTAAGCTCAAGATGCCAGGCCCTCGAGGAGTCATCACGGTCAACGGAAATACTGAATGCTCTCTCCAAACGGAGGAACATACAGCGGCTCTCGCGGCAGAAGTACAGTGCAGCCTCTTAAGGCAATTCTCGAGTCCGGCCATTAAGTGACCGGACACGGCTAAACGCGCCCGGAGTAACCTACAACAAGACCACCTGGCACGTTCTGAGCAGGCGTAGCAATGCGGCCCCAACCCCAGCCCCTACAAAATTCCAAGACGGGTCCTTCGCGTACATCATTACGCTCTGAAGATACCATGGTCATAGGGGGAGGGGCACGACCACGATAGGCCCAGGATGCGGCTTAACCACACCAGGGGCTCTCAAGTGTGTCGTTATTTTTTCTTTCTTTTTTTACCACAGGACCCCGTTCATCAGAGGCCCTGTCCGGCAGTAGACCTGTCGAACTCACGATGCAACAGCCAGGAAAGGAGAAAGGCTACGACGAATATCCAGGTGGTCTCCATTATGAGCACTAAATCTGTTTTATACACCATTCCACAGCCTACCCCTGGAGGAGGACATGTTTAATAGTCCCATCACTTGCCTATCGCACCATTTGTATCGTTCTGCATTCACAGCAGTATTTCTTGAATAAACAATGCACCTTTTTGCTTACAATTGCATTCCTTTCTTATACATATATTCATTTATGACATGTTGCATCCGTACACTTTGGTATGGCTAAATACACCAGGGGCTTATGTTTTCCGCATCATGGTGCGATAAGTCCGAACACTTTCACAAGTGCGGAACCCCGAACTTATAGCATTATATGCATCGGCTCCGAATCATGTCTTGGGTCAATAGTTGGGTTTTCCCGGCTCCCATGTTTTGGTACCTTATGTTCCGTTGTATCGGCTAAGGTAGCACTGGGAGAACCACTGCGATTGCGTGCCGGTTGAGCTGGGCGAGCGCCTCAGTGGAGAAAGCTAAAACTAACCGTCATGATGAGGCGAGAGTCGGTCGCTGTTCGAGAGGTTTTTTCGAGTCACTAAAGACTTACGCCGCTTAGAGCGAGGAATCGGCTTTGTCCGGCCCAGGCATGGATAGCGCCCCAAATTCGGCCTTCCGAACACTAGGGGCTTCGCTGAAATTTAAAATTATAGAATTCTATGGCTAAGTGAGAGTGTTCAAGCATTATAAGTCTGGTTGCCTTGTTTGTTGTGTTGAGCGCCTCCCTAGATGGACCCAAAAATGGGAACAAGAGTGCTCAAATTTATCCCGAACACCCCAGCACTCGTGGCATGGGGGCCGAAGCCGACGACTTGCCATCTCTCGGATTTGATAAACGGCCGCACAGAAGGTAATATTTTAAATTAACAAGCGTTCCTTTGCGCATATGAACAAAGTTTTCAGGGCACAGGATAACAAAATGCGAGTCTACTCAAATATTACATCTTTGGAGCACTCACCCGCAATAGTGCGGGCACCCTTCAGCACAGTCTTATAATACATCTCGGGCGTATGATACTCGTTGCCCAGCGGTGGCGCGTCCATCACAAGCTTCTTAGCATCCATCTTGCCCCAGTGCACCTTTGCGCGGGCAAGGGCCCGACGGGCACCTTCGATACAGGCGGAGTGCTTGATGACTTCAACCCATGGACACGCATCCACTAGCTGCCGCACCAGGCCGAAGTAGCTCCCAGGCACGGCCTCCTTAGGCCACAGCCGAACTATGAGGCCCCTCATGGCCTGCTCGGCCACCTTGTGGAGCTCGACCAGCTGCTTCAGCTAGTCACTAAGGGGCACCGGATGTCCAGCCTCAGCATACTGAGACCAGAAGACCTTCTCCTTCGAGCTCCCCTCCTCGGCCCGGTAGAAAGCAGCAGCATCGGACACGCTGCAAGGAAGATCTGCGAACGCTCCTGGAGAGCTCTGAATTCGGGTAAGTGATAGGTAATTCACACTCACATGCTTACTTTGCATGAAAAATGCCTTACCCGCTGCTATTTTCTTCAACGCCTCGATTTCTTGGAGGGCCTTGTAGGCTTCGGCCTTAACGGCTTTGGCACTCTCAAGAGCCGATGCAAGCTCGGACTCTCGAGTCTTCGAGTCACGCTCCAGGCTCTCATGTTTTTCCACGAGATCCTAGAGCTCTTGCTGTACCTCCGCCACCCGCGCCTCCTGTTTCTCTCGCTCGGTGCGCTCCACGGCCGCATTACGTTCGGCCGCGGACACCGCCTCCTTCAGGGTCGCCACCTCGGTCGCGGCACCTGCAATACCCATGTTATCCTTGTCGATTTTTTGCAACCAAATCCTTTTCTGTAAGGTACAATCTTAATACGGTGTTATTCATCTTCCTTGCCCTCGAGCTGCTTCTTGGCACGGACGAGCTCGTTCTCGGACCGCTCGAGGCTTTGCTTCAAAGTATTGACCTCCGCAGTCAGTGCGACAGAGGTCAGCAGCACAGCCTCCAATCTCGTATTGACATATTTTTTATATATGACTCCCGCGTATATCTTTTTAGATCCTCAGTCCGGCTTTTCTTTTCGAATACCGAACCGAGCATCAGGGGCTACTGTCTATGCGGTACTATTCTACATATATCAAAATTCTTACCTCAAAGCCTGTTAGAAGGCTGCTGCAGGCTTCGGTCAGCCCGCTCTTGGCGAGCTGAACCTTCTGAATCACCGCACTCATGAAGGTGCGGTGTTCCTCTTTGATGGAGGCGCCGTTGAGCGCCTCCAGCAAGCTATCCGGTGCCTCCAGTTGGACAGAGGCCGCTGGCGTCGCGGTCTTGCCCTTCTTACGAAGGGGCCGCCCGCCGGACTCCGGAGCCACTTCGGGTTCCGGTGCGGAGTCCGGCGCAAAGTCCGGGAGGTTGCCCTGCGACACCTCCGGGGCCTCCTCCTCCTGGCGGGTCCCTTCTCGGGATCCCACCTCGGCATCGTCTGCATAACGAGGGGTGGAGGCGGTCGGAAGGGAATCCATATCCGACGCACCCAAGGACCCGCTCGACGAAGCGGGAAAATCATCCTTGGGCGGACTATAGGGTTGTATGCGGCATTAGAAAGACACTATGTGGCGAAAAGAAAAACCATGAAGTTATTCGGGAGTCCGGATGCTTACGATCTCGCCAGGGGCTTGGCCCTTGGAGGCCAATCCTCGTCGTCATCACTGGCGTTTGCCGAGCAGTCCGGGGGAAGAGTCTTTCCCTTCTTGGACCCTTCGGCCTCCCCTGTTGGGGAAGCCTTCCTTTTCTTCCCTCCCTCCGCTGGGGGAGAGGCCTTCTTCTTTTCCTCCTCGCCTTTGTGGGAGGAGTCTGCCTCGGAGTCATCGTCCGATGACACCTGAAAGCGGGAACTCTTACGAGTGCCCGTGGCCTTCTTCTTGGCCTTCTTCTCCGGCACCACGTGGGGTACCGGAGCCAGCAGCCCCGTTAAGCGGGCGTCCACTGGGTCCTCTGGCAATGGGGCCGGACAGATAGTCTGTTCAGCCTTCTCCAGCCAGTCCTGTCAAAGGAGAGGGAGTTTAGATCCCGCATAGAGTCAAGCTATGAAAAACAAGTGTCCCATAAAGGGCAAAATCACTTACCTCGCTAGCCGGACGCTGCGAGCTGAATCCGCGATCTTCGGTAGCGGATGCGGGGGCCTCGGCGCCTTTTAAACAGCACCCTCCAGACATCTTCGCACATAGTGTCGAAGAGCCCGCTCAAAGTCTGGTGCTGCACCGAATCGAACTCCCACATACTGAAGCCCCGTCGTTGGCACGGGTGAATCCGGTGGATAAGCATGACCTGGACTACGTTGACAAGCTTGAGCTTCCTTTTCACTAGCTTTTTGATGCAGGCTTGGAGTCCGGTCAGCTCCTCCGAATCACCCCATGTCCGGTCGCTCTCTTTCCAGGAGGTGAGCCGTATGGGGATGCCAGATCTGAATTTGGGGGCCGCTGCCCATTCAGGGTCACGCTGCTCGGTAATGTAGAACCACCCCGATTTCCACCCCTTAATGGTTTCCACGAAAGTGCCCTCAAGCCAAGTAACGTTGGGCATCTTGCCCACCATGGCGCCTCCGCACTCTGCTTGGCTGCCCTTTACCACCTTCGGCTTGATACTGAAGGTCTTGAGCCACAAGCCGAAGTGGGGCTGGATGCAGAGGAAGGCCTCACACACGATGATAAACGCCGAGATATTGAGGATAAAATTCGGGGCCAGATCATGGAAATCCAGGCCGTAGTAGAACATGTCACACCCTAGCTAGTCATGCATCAGAGTGTGTGCATCATGTTCAAAATTTCCATTCAACTTGAAATGGGGATTGTGAAACCCTCAGAATCATTCCTGAAAATGATCCAAATAAAAATTTCTCCAAAAGGGTCCAAGAAAATGCTCATGTTGCTCTCTGAAAATATTGGACAGAGATAAAAATCAAACCAATATTTTTAAGAGCTCATAGGTATTTATTTTGGGCATTTGGAATTAATGCATAAATATTTGCATTGGAAATATATTAATTATATATATTAATATATGTCCAAATATTATGCCAATTATAAAGGAGCTCTGGAATAATATATCTAGCTCCTGCAAAAATTGGCATAAGTTAAATAAATGATTTAATATATTATTTAAATCAAAACAAATGTCAGAAATTAGAAAACAGAAAAATAAATAACAGGAGGAGCTTACCTGGGCTCCTCCACTGTGCGGCCCAGCCAGCTGGCCGGCCCAGCCAGCAGGCGGCCCAGCCCGCCTCCCTCCTCTGTCGTCTTCGTCCTCGACAGAGGGAGGGGAGTGTGGCCGGCGCGCGCGCGCGCCACCGCGCCACGCCACCTGCTCGGCTGCCTGCCTGCCCTCCCTCCTCGCTCGATGCCCCGGACGACGCCACGCCTCCCCCCTGCTCTCTCTCACTCTCCCTCGGTTCTTCCCTCCTCTCCCTCGCTCTCTCTCTCACACGGCCGAACACCACCCTCGCTGTCGTTCGCCATAGCAGCCGTCACCGGCCACCCCTCGCTCCCCCGACTAGCTCAGGAGCTCCGCCTCGACCCCCTCTTCCTCCCCACCGATCCACGGGTCTCCGGAAGCCCTGCATCGCCGCCTACGTCGCCGTTCCCCTCCTCGGCCACCGGAGGTCATCGCCGTCGATTCGCTGCACTCCGGCCGTCCCCGAGCCCGCTAACCATCCCTGTAGCTCCGCGGTGAGCCACTGATTCGATTCCCCCTTGCCCCGTCGTCCCTAGCCTTCTGTAGCTGCCGCCCCCTTGAGCTCCGAAGCTCGACGCCGCCGGCGATGTCACCGTCGTGGCCACGGTCACCGTAGCGCCCAACCGAGCACACCCACGCCCTCACCGCACCGCGTAGAAGCCGTAGGTGCCAACCCCGCATCCCCGCAGCCGTTGTAGCCTCGACCCCGAGCTCAACCGAGCTCCGGCAGCCGCCACGGTCGTCGCCGTCGACGGTACAGGCCACCCCAGGCACGGCCACCACCACCGTTCGACGCGCGGGAGCAAGAGCTCTCCAACGAGCCCAAGCACGGCCTCGCCCGTGCCCTGTAGCGCGATCCCGCATCGCGCCGCCGTCTCGGGCCTCGCCGGCGTCATGTCGCCGGTGGGTTTGACCCACCTTGACCACGGCAGGAACCCCCCTGTGTCCCTGACAGGTGGGCCCAGCCCTGTAGCTAATTAGGATTAGCACTAACCGAATCAGTTAAACTAACTACCCCCCCTGACACTGACAGTGGGCCCCAGCGCCACTAATTACTAATTAGGATTAATTTAATCCTGTTAAGCCCCCCTGTCACTGACGTGTGGCCCCCACACGTCAGGTTTGACCTCATCCAGCCGCAGTTGACCACTGACGTCATGCTGACGTCATGCTGGCGCAATAATTATATTTCTGGATTTAATTTAAATCAGGAAATTCCAGAATATTATTTAAACTTCAATAATTCATAACTTTTATTCTGTAACTCCAAATTGGACAAATTATATATGAAAAATGATCAAAAAAATCCAATCTATCCATCTGTACTATTTTCATGCATGTTTAAACAAGCTAACCTGCTGTTTATCACAGAACAAGATAAAACACCTTAAATGGCAACTTATGAGTTTGAACTTTGAATCAATGGTTCAAATTAGTTCAAACCCATCCGTTCTTAGTTGCATTAGCCCAATACACTCATTTTGCCATGTCTCATGCATGCATCATATTGTTGCATACTGTTTGGTAATGTTTGTGTATCGGTGCTCTCTGCGGCAGGTTCTGCCCCCGAGGAGTACCGTGATAACCCCGACGAAGAGCAATACCAGTGCATCGAACCATCAGGCAAGCAACCAACCATTTGATCATATCGATACAATCCCATGTTCTCGCTCCTGCTCTCTTTTACTGCATTAAGACAACGCGTTTCAAACTGTTGTGTGCTACGGTAGTTGAACCCATTTCCTCTGCATGACCTGTCATTGCCACAGTAACTAGATGAAACCCACTAGCATGTGTAGGAGTTGATTGAGCCATATGTATGTGTTGTTCCTACCTTGCTATGCCTGCTATGCTTAGAGTCGTGTCAGGTCTAGTTCATCTGGGTGATGGCTAGAGTGAAATGATTATGTCGGTAATGAGAGTGGTGTGGTGAACACGATTTGGTAAAGGTATCGATGAGAGGCCATGTAGGAGTACATGGTGGGTTGTTTCATTGAAGCCGACCTTAAGCACTGAGATCTGTATGTGTGATTTAAGATACAGCTACTACCATGCATTGGGCCCTGAAATATGACCCCGCTCGACTTCTTATTCACCCTAGCTCTCTGTCCAGGAGTTGCAAGTAGTTTCTGGTGTTTGTAGCCTACTGGAGGCCGTGGACAGCGCTGACCGTAGGGGTGGGCTGTGATGCGGTAGGTACGTGGCACGGTGTACCGAATACCCGTTAGGTATCTCGGGAACCCTGTTCACATCGTTCGAGGCCGTATGGGAAACCTCGGCCGGACTCCCTGCGGATGGAACCTGGATAGGCGATAAACCTGGACTAGAGGCTTAAGTGTTTAGGTAGGTCGTGGTCTACACCCACGACCTACCTAAACTAACTACCCCCCCTGACACTGACCAGTGGGCCCCAGCGCCACTAATTCCTAATTAGGATTAAATTAACCCTGTTAAACCCCCCTGTCACTGACGTGTGGACCCCACACGTCAGGTTTGACCCCAGCCAGCCGCAGTTGACCACTGACGTCATGCTGACGTCATGCTGGCGCAATATATATATTTCTGGATTTAATTTAAATCAGGAAATTCCAGAATATTATTTAAACTTCAAAAATTCATAACTTTTATTCTGTAACTCCAAATCAGACAAATTATATATGAAAAATGATCAGAAAAATCCAATCTATCCATCTGTACTATTTTCATGCATGACTAAACAAGTTAACTTGATGTTTAATGCAGAACAAGGAAAAGCACGTTAAAAGGCCATGTTTGAGTTTGAAATTTGAATCTTTGATTCAAATTGGTTCAAACCCTTCTGGTTTTAGTTGCATTAGCCCAACACACTCATATTGCCATGTTTCATGCATGCATCATATTGTTGCACATTGTTTGGTGATGGTTGTGTATCGGTGTCCTTTGCGACAGGTTCTGCCTCTGAGGAGTACCGTGATTACCCTAACGAAGAACCGTATCAGTGCATCGAACCATCAGGCAAGCAACCAACCATTTGATCATATCGATACAATCCCATGTTCTCGCTCCTGCTCTCTTTTACTGCATTAAGACAACGCGTTTCAAACTGCTGTGTGCTACGGTAGTTGAACCCATTTCCTCTGCATGACCTGTCATTGCCACAGTAACTAGATGAAACCCACTAGCATGTGTAGGAGTTGATTGAGCCATATGTATGTGTTGTTCCTACCTTGCTATGCCTGCTATGCTTAGAGTCGTGTCAGGTCTGGTGCATCTGGGTGATGGCTAGAGTGAAATGATTATGTCGGTAATGAGAGTGGTGTGGTGAACACGATTTGGTAAAGGTATCGATGAGAGGCCATGTAGGAGTACATGGTGGGTTGTTTCATTGAAGCCGACCTTAAGCACTGAGATCTGTATGTGTGATTTAAGATACAGCTACTACCATGCATTGGGCCCTGAAATATGACCCCGCTCGACTTCTTATTCACCCTAGCTCTCTGTCCAGGAGTTGCAAGTAGTTTCTGGTGTTTGTAGCCTACTGGAGGCCGTGGACAGCGCTGACCGTAGGGGTGGGCTGTGATGCGGTAGGTACGTGGCACGGTGTACCGAATACCCGTTAGGTATCTCGGGAACCCTGTTCACATCGTTCGGGGCCGTATGGGAAACCTCGGCCGGACTCCCTGCGGATGGAACCTGAATAGGCAATAAACCTGGACTAGAGGCTTAAGTGTTTAGGTAGGTCGTGGTCTACACCCACGTCGGCTTTCGCTTGAAGTCTGCCGAGCACATGTCGTGTGCAGACGCTAAGTGGTGGAAACATGTATGAAGAAGTACACCCCTGCAGGGTTAATATGATCTATTCGAATAGCCACGTCCGCGGTAAAGGACTACTTGGTTGCTTATATAGTTCATAGACAAGTAAATGGAAACTACTAAAAGCCTCAAGATAAGTGTGAGTGCCGAGGATGGCTCTTCCGTAGGAAGACGGAGGTGGATCCTCGGTAGTGTATTGAAGTGGTGAGTAGTGGACTCGTGTGCGCAAAACCATTTCAAGTTGAAGTATCGTAGGATAGCCTAGCCAAGAGTCAAAGCTGGCTTGCTGCAATAACTCCACCAACCCTTCTTGATACTAAGCATGTATGTAGGATCTGATGTAAGTCTTGCTGAGTACCTTTGTACTCATGTTGCTATAATCTACATTTTTACAGAAGACACTGCAACCCCTTCTGATGGGTTCTATGTAGACGTTGACATCAACGAGTAGGCTAAAGGCCCAGGTGGTGACCCTGAGCTTGTGAAGGACCACGTAGTATAGCTAGGCTTTCCAAGCCTCTTTTATTTTACTAGTTGTCTGTACTCAGACAATGTACTTCCGCTGCTGGTTTGTATGACTGTATGACTTGTATGTTGGGTCGTGAGACCCGTACCTTTGTGTATGTTATGTATGGCTCCCTGAGCCTTAAATAAAGTACTTGTGTCGTAGAGTCATGTTGTGATGCTTCGTTGTATTTGCACATATCGAGCATATTGTGTGTATGATTGAAATGCTTGGTATGTGTGGGATCTGACTATCTAGTTGTTTATCTTTAGTAGCCTCTCTTACCGGGAAATGTCTCCTAGTGTTACCACTGAGCCATGGTAGCTTGCTACTGCTCTGGAACACTTAGGCTGGCCGGCATGTGTCCTTCTTCGTTCCTGTGTCTGTCCCTTCGGGGAAATGTCACGCTTTGAGTACCGGAGTCCTGTTAGCCCGCTACAGCCCGGTTTACCGGAGTCCTGCTAGCCCAGTGCTACAGCCCGGACCCATTTGCTGATGACCGACACGTTCGAAGCTGGGTCATGGATGCCTGTCCCTGTAAGTCTGTGCCACTTTGGGTTTACGACTAGTCATGTCAGCCCGGGCTCCTTATCATATGGATGCTAGCGACACTATCATATACGTGAGCCAAAAGGCGCAAACGGTCCCGGGCAAAGGTAAGGCGACACCCGTGGGGATACCGTGCGTGAGGCCGCAAAGTGATATGAGGTGTTACCGGCTAGATCGATGTGACATCGAGTCGGGGTCCTGACAGCATTGGCATCAGAGCCGGACTGCCTGTAGGTTCTCCAAGCCAAACTGGTCGATGTTGAGTCTAGAACTTCTTTAGTTATATGTAGGGGAATTGTTTGTGGGTTGGAACGTAAGGCTCTTTTTACTCCTTTATCTTATGACATTCTGATCTGAGTCAGTCCATTCTTCCACCGGGGGTTAAGGAATTAGGATCTGTTCTCTCTATCAGGATCACGTGTTACTAATCAGTAGTACCTTATAAGTTTGATGGATACAAGCCTAGTTCAGTTCTACTACCACATTATGTTGTTAGAATGGATTCAGAACTTTGATATGATGATGTTGAGTGTGTACGAAATCCTTTGTCAAATGTCTCAAAATCCTTCTTGAGCATTTACAGCTGTTATGCTGCCGAAATTTTGCTAGAAATTCTAATGCCTTTGCATTATGATTGTGCTTTCAGATGGCCACTCGCGACCTCAATCAAGTGGTTCGCCTGACTCGATGCCTAGATGTACCCGGCCATACTGCCAAGTTGGTCAGGGTAATGACTGAGGCTGGATACCGCTGGTATCCCGAGTACACGGTCGAAGAGCAATTCCGAGACTTTAATCAAAGCCAGTATCTCTGCACTGTCAGGATATTTCCATCTTATCCTGGATCCACCGAGCCTCTTCACTGCTCATATGGACTCGGGGTTACTATTGAGATGGCTGTGCAGGATGCCGCCTACTCTATGATGACCATTATGCAAGTCAAATCTGGGTTATTTCGGGACTCTGATTTCCGGTATATGCCAGGATCACTTCCGGGAGCACAAGGGTATCTCCAGGCTATCTATGCTGACCCCACCCAGGAGGATTCACGGACTCGCACTACTGCTGAGATGCTCGAGGATAAGGACCGTGAAAATCGGGCCTTGAGGTTAGAGCTCTTCAATACCCGTGCTGACCACTGGGCCACTTTGACTCGGTTCGCACCGGCGGTGCAAGCTGGATATTCAGATATGCGCTATCTCTATCCTGTGAGATCTGCTCTGCCAGACGTGATGGTTTGGCGTGATGTAGGAGGCATCACCCCACCTCGCGGTCCCCGCAGGCCACCGTCTGTTGGTCCAAGACCTCATCCTAGCCCCTATGGTCCACAAGCTCCGCGAGATCGTCTGTTTCCGGATGATCATGTTGAGCTTCCAGGCTATGGAGGTGACTTCTACGAGGACTACTACGGATCGGTCTGAGTTAGTGGTAGTATCACTAGTTCGCACTAGCTGTGTCGTCTATCGTCCCGCGTGACTCGTGGGATATGACCTAGTTTGTACTCTTTCCGGAGGGGTAGAAAAATAATGTATAGGAGCTTGGGATGCCTCCGATGAGATGTAATCCTTTTCTCACCGTAATAGTACTTTGTTTGGTCTTGTACTAAACTCTGTATGGTGTGTATGACGATGGAATAAAAGAAGCAGTTTCTGTTTTTACCATGTCATACGGATGATCATCTTGCATTTCGAGTTATTCCTTACATTCTGTATCCTATGTCGGAATTTTATCATTCTGACTAAATCATTGTCTTTTTTACCTAGGATGGTCAACACGCGCGCTAACCCTGCTTCTCAAGAGCAGGCCGAAGGTAGTGAAGGCAGGAATGAAAATCTGCCTCATCCTCCTTCCCTAGCCGAGGTTATGATGGAAGCTGAGAGAAACAAGCGAGAGACCAACCGTTTGTTGGAGCGTATTGAACAGAACACAGCACACCATCAGAGGACTAACGTGGTGTCACTCAGTGATTTTATCAAATTGCATCCACCCACGTTCCACCACTCCGTCGAGCCTCTCGACGCTGATGACTGGCTTCGCAGTATCGCTCACAAACTGCGTTCCGCGCTGGTAGCGGAGGCTGACAAGGTCACCTTTGCTGCATATCATCTTGAAGGCCCCGCCAGTCTATGGTGGGAGAATTATGGAGCTATGCGCCCAGCGGGCCATGTCACTACTTGGGCTGAATTCAGCGAGGCTTTCCGTGAACATCACATTCCGGAGGGTCTCATGGACCGTAAACGTGAAGAATTTTGCAGTTTCACCCAAGGCCGACTTTCTGTGGATGTTTACAGCAGGGAGTTTGGTAATCTCACACGATATGCAACCGAGGAAGTTTCTACTGACGCCAAGAAGCAAGCAAGGTTCCGTAAGGGCCTTAGTCCTGAGCTTCGCCGTGACCTCCGTCTGCATGAGTGCACATCTTTTCAGAAACTTGTCAACAAAGCCATGAGTGCTGAAACTGGTCAGACTGACTATGACGCAACATGCAAGCATGGCCGTGACATGGGATCCTCATCCGGTGCTGGTCCTCAGAAGCGCCGCGTGTGGGTACCCAACACCGCCCTGCCACCCAGGTTCACACCGAGGCCATCCTTCCAGGCGCCTCGCCCCGTTCAACAGTCTGCACCGGCCAAGCCCTATGGTGGTCCAACCAACAATGCTCCTCCACGTACCAGTTCCGTGACTTGTTTCAAGTGTGGGGAATCTGGTCACTATATGCGTGAGTGTCCCCAGACCAACCCCAACCAGTCTGCTAAAGCTGTTGGCCGTGGCAAGCCGACAGGAAAAATATTCCACGCCAAGCCGGTCACCGCTTCACGTGGCCATGTCAACTGTATCTCTGCCGAAGAAGCTCAAGAGGATCCCAACGTCGTTCTCGGTACGCTTCTTGTTAATTGCCACCCGGCATCTGTTCTTTTCGATACAGGAGCCTCTCATTCTTTTATATCTGAAAACTATGCTCGCTTGCATAACGCCGCATTTGGTGATATGCCAACCTCTATGGTAATTCAAACTCCGGGATCCAAATGGCAAACTTCTAGAGTAAGCCATGGAAATGAAATCCAAGTCGACAGACTTGTTTTCCTCGCGTCTTTGATAGCCCTTAAATCTTCAGATATTAATATCATTTTGGGTATGGACTGGATGTCAGCTCATCATGCCCAAATTGATTGCTTCTCTAGGACTGTTCAACTCACCCATCCTTCGGAGAAGATAGTCAATGTCTTGACCCGAATAGCCAAGCGACAATTATATTCTCTTAACGCCAGCCCTTTGCCAGACCTTGAGGACATTCCGGTAGTCCGTGACTTCCCGGATGTCTTCCCAGAGGAATTGCCAGGTGTTCCACCTGACAGGGATGTTGAGTTCGTAATAGACCTCATCCCCGGAACCGTTCCGATTGCTAGAAGACCTTATAAGATGGCACCCCTAGAACTAGCCGAGCTTAAGAAACAACTCGATGAGTCCTTGAAAAAGGGTTTCATCCGACCTAGCTCATCTCCGTGGGCTTGCCCCGTCCTATTCGTCAAGAAGAAGGATGGTACGGACCGGATGGTTGTAGATTACCGACCTGTCAATTTGGTCACAATCAAGAACAAATATCTGCTTCCCAGGATCAACGACCTGTACGATCAGCTCGCTGGATCCTCAGTCTTTTCCAAGATGGATTTGAGGTTGGGCTACCATCAAATCAAAATCAGAAACGGGGACATTCCTAAAACGGCCTTTGTTACTCGTTATGGCCAATACGAGTACACCGTCATGTCCATCGGTTTAACCAACGCTCCAGCCACCTTTTCTCGGTTAATGAACTCAATCTTCATGGAGTATTTGGATAAATTCGTCGTGGTTTACCTCGATGATATACTCATCTACTCCAAGAACGAGGAAGAACATGCCGAACATCTAAGGCTAGTGTTGAAGAAACTTCGAGAGCATCGCCTTTATGCCAAATTTTCTAAATGTGAATTCTGGTTGTCAGAAGTGACCTATCTGGGTCATGTAATATCTGGTAAAGGTATTGCTGTTAACCCTGAGCAAGTTCAAGCCGTCCTTAATTGGACTCCACCTGAATCGGTCAAGCAAGTTCGGAGTTTTCTAGGCTTAGCGAGCTATTGTCGTCGCTTTGTCGAGAACTTCTCCAAGGTTGCTAAACCTCTAACCGAACTCCTCAAGAAAGATAAGAAGTTCGAGTGGACTCCACAATGTGAGCACAGCTTTCAGGAACTGAAAAGACGCCTGACTTCTGCTCCCGTACTGGTACCGCCAGACTTCTCCAAAGACTTTGTTATCTACTGCGACGCCTCGCGACAAGGACTAGGTTGCATCCTTATGCAAGATCGACATGTAATTGCCTACGCTTCACGGCAGTTGCACCCACATGAGGAGAATTATCCTACTCATGATCTAGAGCTTGCAGCCGTAGTCTATGCACTTAAGACCTGGCGACATTACCTCCTCGGTAATCGTTGCGAAATATTCATTGATCACCAAAGCCTGAAGTACATTTTCACCCAACCGGATCTGAATCTCAGGCAAAGACGTTGGGTTGAATTGATCACAGACTTCGACTTAGGAATAACCTACACCCCAGGGAAAGCCAACGTCATGGCTGATGCGCTAAGTCGTAAATCTTATTGTAACAATTTGATGTTACAACAAAGTCAACCGCTTCTCCATGAGGAATTTCGGAAGCTTAACCTTCACATTGTACCTCAAGGTTTTCTTTCCACCTTGGTAGCAAAACCTACTCTTACGGATCAAATCATCGATGCCCAAAAGCGAGATAAGGGAATATCTAAAATCAAAGAGAACATTGCTAGCGGAGGTGCTGGTTGTTTCTCCACAAATGATCATGGTGTTGTGTACTTTGAGAACCGTCTAGTGGTTCCCAAGAACCAGCATCTACGGCAGTTGATCCTTAAGGAGGCTCATGAATCTCCTCTCACCATTCATCCCGGTAGTACTAAGATGTATCAGGACCTACGCCAGAGGTTCTGGTGGACTAGGATGAAGAGAGAAATTGCTCAGTATATTGCTAATTGCGACGTCTGTCGTCGTGTAAAAGCAGAGCATCAACGGCCTGCTGGTACCCTTCAACCCTTAGCTATTCCTGAATGGAAATGGGATAAAATTGGTATGGATTTCATTACCGGTTTTCCCAGGACCAAGAGAGGGAATAATGCTATTTTCGTCGTGGTCGATCGTCTTTCCAAAGTAGCCCATTTCTTACCTGTTCGTGAGAGTATAACCGCTAGCCAGCTGGCAGACTTATACATCTCCCGAATAGTGTCCCTCCATGGTGTTCCTTTGGAAATCAACTCGGATCGAGGAAGTCTTTTCACCTCTCGATTTTGGGAAAGTTTCCAAAATGCTATGGGAACCCGTCTCTCCTTTAGCACCGCCTTCCACCCTCAGTCGAGTGGTCAAGTGGAACGCGTCAACCAAATTCTAGAAGACATGCTTCGAGCCTCTGTTATCTCATTCGGAATGGACTGGGAGAAGTGCTTTCCATTTGCCGAATTCGCTTACAACAACAGCTATCAATCTAGCTTGGGTAAAGCCCCTTTTGAAGTTCTCTATGGACGACGGTGTCGAACACCCCTTAACTGGTCAGAGACCGGGGAAAGACAATTCTTTGGCCCGGATATGATTCAGGAAGCAGAAGAACAAGTTCGTATCGTCCGTGAAAAGTTGAAAACAGCCCAATCTCGTCAAAAGAGTCAATATGACCGAAAACATAAGGCTATGACTTTCGAGGTTGACGAGAAGGCTTATCTTCGGGTCACCCCTCTGAAGGGAACCCATCGTTTCGGTATCAAAGGCAAATTGGCTCCTCGTTACATTGGACCTTTTCGCATTCTCGCCAAACGAGGAGAAGTTGCCTACCAGTTGGAACTACCTCCGCACCTCTCCAGAGTCCACGATGTCTTCCACGTTTCCCAACTCAGGCGTTGCTTCTCGGATCCTATCCGTGAAGTGGACCACGAAACGCTTGATCTCCAAGATAATCTTACATATCGAGAGTACCCCATTCGTATCCTCGATCAGGCCGAACGTACCACCCGACGTCATAATATCAAGTTTCTCAAAGTTCAATGGTCGCACCATTCTTAGGATGAAGCAACCTGGGAAAGGGAGGATCGTCTTCGACTTGAGTATCCCGCCTTCTTCCCGGAGGAACCCAAATCTCGGGACGAGATTCTTTTGAGTGGGGGTGAGTTGTCACACCCTAGCTAGTCATGCATCAGAGTGTGTGCATCATGTTTAAAATTTCCATTCAACTTGAAATGGGGATTGTGAAACCCTCAGAATCATTCCTGAAAATGATCCAAATAAAAATTTCTCCAAAAGGGTCCAAGAAAATGCTCATGTTGCTCTCTGAAAATATTGGACAGAGATAAAAATCAAACCAATATTTTTAAGAGCTCATAGGTATTTATTTTGGGCATTTGGAATTAATGCATAAATATTTGCATTGGAAATATATTAATTATATATATTAATATATGTCCAAATATTATGCCAATTATAAAGGAGCTCTGGAATAATATATCTAGCTCCTGCAAAAATTGGCATAAGTTAAATAAATGATTTAATATATTATTTAAATCAAAACAAATGTCAGAAATTAGAAAACAGAAAAATAAATAACAGGAGGAGCTTACCTGGGCTCCTCCACTGTGCGGCCCAGCCAGCTGGCCGGCCCAGCCAGCAGGCGGCCCAGCCCGCCTCCCTCCTCTGTCGTCTTCGTCCTCGACAGAGGGAGGGGAGTGTGGCCGGCGCGCGCGCGCCACCGCGCCACGCCACCTGCTCGGCTGCCTGCCTGCCCTCCCCTCCTCGCTCGATGCCCCGGACGACGCCACGCCTCCCCCCTGCTCTCTCTCACTCTCCCTCGGTTCTTCCCTCCTCTCCCTCGCTCTCTCTCTCACACGGCCGAACACCACCCTCGCCGCCGTTCGCCATAGCAGCCGTCACCGGCCACCCCTCGCTCCCCCGACTAGCTCAGGAGCTCCGCCTCGACCCCCTCTTCCTCCCCACCGATCCACGGGTCTCCGGAAGCCCTGCATCGCCGCCTACGTCGCCGTTCCCCTCCTCGGCCACCGGAGGTCATCGCTTTCGATTCGCTGCACTCCGGCCGTCCCCGAGCCCGCTAACCATCCCTGCAGCTCCGCGGTGAGCCACTGATTCGATTCCCCCTTGCCCCGTCGTCCCTAGCCTTCTGTAGCTGCCGCCCCCTTGAGCTCCGAAGCTCGACGCCGCCGGCGATGTCGCCGTCGTGGCCACGGTCACCGTAGCGCCCAACCGAGCACACCCACGCCCTCACCGCACCGCGTAGAAGCCGTAGGTGCCAACCCCGCATCCCCGCAGCCGTTGTAGCCTCGACCCCGAGCTCAACCGAGCTCCGGCAGCCGCCACGGTCGTCGCCGTCGACGGTACAGGCCACCCCAGGCACGACCACCACCACCGTTCGACGCGCGGGAGCAAGAGCTCTCCAACGAGCCCAAGCACGGCCTCGCCCGTGCCCTGTAGCGCGATCCCGCATCGCGCCGCCGTCTCGGGCCTCGCCGGCGTCATGTCGCCGGTGGGTTTGACCCACCTTGACCACGGCAGGAACCCCCCTGTGTCCCTGACAGGTGGGCCCAGCCCTGTAGCTAATTAGGATTAGCACTAACCGAATCAGTTAAACTAACTACCCCCCCTGACACTGACAGTGGGCCCCAGCGCCACTAATTACTAATTAGGATTAATTTAATCCTGTTAAGCCCCCCTGTCACTGACGTGTGGCCCCCACACGTCAGGTTTGACCTCATCCAGCCGTAGTTGACCACTGACGTCATGCTGACGTCATGCTGGCGCAATAATTATATTTCTGGATTTAATTTAAATCAGGAAATTCCAGAATATTATTTAAACTTTAAAAATTCATAACTTTTATTCTGTAACTCCAAATTGGACAAATTATATATGAAAAATGATCAGAAAAATCCAATCTATCCATCTGTACTATTTTCATGCATGTTTAAACAAGCTAACCTGCTGTTTATCACAGAACAAGATAAAACACCTTAAATGGCAACTTATGAGTTTGAACTTTGAATCAATGGTTCAAATTAGTTCAAACCCATCCGTTCTTAGTTGCATTAGCCCAATACACTCATTTTGCCATGTCTCATGCATGCATCATATTGTTGCATACTGTTTGGTAATGTTTGTGTATCGGTGCTCTCTGCGGCAGGTTCTGCCCCCGAGGAGTACCGTGATAACCCCGACGAAGAGCAATACCAGTGCATCGAACCATCAGGCAAGCAACCAACCATTTGATCATATCGATACAATCCCATGTTCTCGCTCCTGCTCTCTTTTACTGCATTAAGACAACGCGTTTCAAACTGCTGTGTGCTACGGTAGTTGAACCCATTTCCTCTGCATGACCTGTCATTGCCACAGTAACTAGATGAAACCCACTAGCATGTGTAGGAGTTGATTGAGCCATATGTATGTGTTGTTCCTACCTTGCTATGTCTGCTATGCTTAGAGTCGTGTCAGGTCTAGTTCATCTGGGTGATGGCTAGAGTGAAATGATTATGTCGGTAATGAGAGTGGTGTGGTGAACACGATTTGGTAAAGGTATCGATGAGAGGCCATGTAGGAGTACATGGTGGGTTGTTTCATTGAAGCCGACCTTAAGCACTGAGATCTGTATGTGTGATTTAAGATACAGCTACTACCATGCATTGGGCCCTGAAATATGACCCCGCTCGACTTCTTATTCACCCTAGCTCTCTGTCCAGGAGTTGCAAGTAGTTTCTGGTGTTTGTAGCCTACTGGAGGCCGTGGACAGCGCTGACCGTAGGGGTGGGCTGTGATGCGGTAGGTACGTGGCACGGTGTACCGAATACCCGTTAGGTATCTCGGGAACCCTGTTCACATCGTTCGGGGCCGTATGGGAAACCTCGGCCGGACTCCCTGCGGATGGAACCTGAATAGGCAATAAACCTGGACTAGAGGCTTAAGTGTTTAGGTAGGTCGTGGTCTACACCCACGTCGGCTTTCGCTTGAAGTCTGCCGAGCACATGTCGTGTGCAGACGCTAAGTGGTGGAAACATGTATGAAGAAGTACACCCCTGCAGGGTTAATATGATCTATTCGAATAGCCGCGTCCGCGGTAAAGGACTACTTGGTTGCTTATACAGTTCATAGACAAGTAAATGGAAACTACTAAAAGCCTCAAGATAAGTGTGAGTGCCGAGGATGGCTCTTCCGTAGGAAGGCGGAGGTGGATCCTCGGTAGTGTATTGAAGTGGTGAGTAGTGGACTCGTGTGCGCAAAACCATTTCAAGTTGAAGTATCGTAGGATAGCCTAGCCAAGAGTCAAAGCTGGCTTGCTGCAATAACTCCACCAACCCTTCTTGATACTAAGCATGTATGTAGGATCTGATGTAAGTCTTGCTGAGTACCTTTGTACTCATGTTGCTATAATCTACATTTTTACAGAAGACACTGCAACCCCTTCTGATGGGTTCTATGTAGACGTTGACATCAACGAGTAGGCTAAAGGCCCAGGTGGTGACCCTGAGCTTGTGAAGGACCACGTAGTATAGCTAGGCTTTCCAAGCCTCTTTTATTTTACTAGTTGTCTGTACTCAGACAATGTACTTCCGCTGCTGGTTTGTATGACTGTATGACTTGTATGTTGGGTCGTGAGACCCGTACCTTTGTGTATGTTATGTATGGCTCCCTGAGCCTTAAATAAAGTACTTGTGTCGTAGAGTCATGTTGTGATGCTTCGTTGTATTTGCACATATCGAGCATATTGTGTGTATGATTGAAATGCTTGGTATGTGTGGGATCTGACTATCTAGTTGTTTATCTTTAGTAGCCTCTCTTACCGGGAAATGTCTCCTAGTGTTAACGCTGAGCCATGGTAGCTTGCTACTGCTCTGGAACACTTAGGCTGGCCGGCATGTGTCCTTCTTCGTTCCTGTGTCTGTCCCTTCGGGGAAATGTCACGCTTTGAGTACCGGAGTCCTGTTAGCCCGCTACAGCCCGGTTTACCGGAGTCCTACTAGCCCAGTGCTACAGCCCGGACCCATTTGCTGATGACCGACACGTTCGAAGCTGGGTCATGGATGCCTGTCCCTGTAAGTCTGTGCCACTTTGGGTTTACGACTAGTCATGTCAGCCTGGGCTCCTTATCATATGGATGCTAGCGACACTATCATATACGTGAGCCAAAAGGCGCAAACGGTCCCGGGCAAAGGTAAGGCGACACCCGTGGGGATACCGTGCGTGAGGCCGCAAAGTGATATGAGGTGTTACCGGCTAGATCGATGTGACATCGAGTCGGGGTCCTGACAGAACATGAGCCCCCGGACGAAGGGATGGAGTGGGAAGCCCAGTCCGCGGAGGAAATGGGGAAGAAATACTACCCTCTCGTGGGCCTGGGGGTGGGGATGAGCTCTCCCTCGTTGGGGTGCCAGTGCGCGATGTCGCTGGACAGATATCCGGCGCTGCGCAGCTTCTGGATGTGCCCCTCCGTAACGGAGGAGGCCATCCACTTGCCTCCCGCTCCGGACATAGTTGGAGAAGGTTGAGGTGAGATGTGCGGACTTGGGCGTTGGAGCTCGAGTTCACGGAGATGGATAAGCCAAGGAGGAAGAAGGTGCAGGTAAAAGGGTTGGATCTTTATCCCCTTATATGGGCGGACGGAAACATGCGTCCCCACCGGCCTGATAAAACTCGCTTATCTCCCAAGTGCCACAATCAATGGCGCGGTTGGGTTACCCACGTCCGTATTGATGGGAATCCCGGAATAAGGGGAACACGATCTCTGCTACGACAAGACGTTCCAAGGAAACCATTTCGCTAAACACGCTGAGGTGGTACAATAAAAACGATTTGAGTAAAGGCTTGGAAGTGGTGTGACGTCACGCCACCAAAAACGTCAGCAGATTGAACTTGTGTAAATATTATTCTCTCTACGGTGGTATGTGGAATTTATTTTGCAGAGCTGGACACTATCCTGGTGTTCACAATCTTCTATAAATTATTCGGAGAAGGAACCCGCCTTGCAACGCCGAAGACAACATGCGCGCCGGACTCATCGTCATTGAAGCCTGGTTCAGGGGCTACTGAGGGAGTCCTGGACTAGGGGGTGTCCGGATAGCCGAACTATCATCATCGGCCGGACTCCAAGACTATGAAGATACAAGATTGAAGACTTCGTCCCGTGTCCGGATGGGACTTTCCTTGGCGTGGCAGGCAAGCTTGGCAATACGGATATGTAGATCTCCTACCATTGTAACCGACTCTGTGTAACCCTAGCCCTCTCCGGTGTCTATATAAACCAGATGGCTTTAGTCTGTAGGACGAACAACAATCATACCATAGGCTAGCTTCTAGGGTTTAGCCTCCTTAATCTCGTGGTAGATCTACTCTTGTAATACCCACATCATCAATATCAATCAGGCAGGACGTAGGGTTTTACCTCCATCAAGAGGGCCCGAACCTAGGTAAAACATCGTGTCCCTTGTCTCCTGTTACCATCCGCCTAGACGCACAGTTCGGGACCCCCTACCCGAGATCCCCCGGTTTTGACACCGATAGTAGGGTTTTACCTCCATCGAGAGGGCCCGAACCTGGGTAAAAACATCGTGTCCCTTGTCTCCTTTTACCATCCGCCTAGACGCACAATTCGGGACCCCCTACCCGAGATCCGCCGGTTTTGACACCGACATTGGTGCTTTCATTGAGAGTTCCTCTGTGTCGTCGCCTTTAAGCCCGATGGCTTCTTTGCTCAATGCGGTCCGGGATGAGATCTTTCTCCCCGTATAGATCTTCGTATTCGGCGGCTTCGCACTGCGGGCCGACTCGTTCGACCATCTGGAGCAGATCGAAAGCTACGCCCCTGGCCATCAGGTCAGGTTTGAAAGCTTAAACTACACGGCCGACATCCGCGGGGACTTGATCTTCGACGGATTCGGGCCACGACCGGGCGCGCCGCACTGTCTCGATGGGCATGATCTAGCTCTGTTGCCGGACAGCGACCAGAGCGCCGCTCAGGTGTTCACTCCGACCATTAGTTCGGAGCCGACTGCGCAAGCCAGGGACGGACGGTTGGACGCCGCCCCAGGAGCCGCAATCTCTGCGGTGATAAAGCCGAATACCAGCCAAGTCCTTTGCGAGGCCGATAACTCCAAGGTGCCGGACTCTGTTCCGGACCCTAAATATTCTGCACCCCTTTCGATCGAACCCGATCGGGCTCCGATCACGGAGTTCACCGCCGCAGACGTCTTTCAGCACTCGCCCTTTGGCGATATCCTAAATTTGCTAAAGTTCCTCTCTCTGTCGAAAGAACCCCGGCCGGACTACGGTCGAGGTGGTTGGGATGCGGACGACGAAGTTCAAAACCCACCCACCACCCACTTGATAGCAACTGTCGAAGATATAACCGACATGCTCGATTTCGACTCCGAAGATATCAATGGTATGGACGCCGATAAAGGAGACGATCAAGAACCAGCACCTATAGGGCTCCGGAAAACCACCTCATCATACGATGTATGCATGGTGGACACATACAACAGAAACGACAACGAGGACCAAAAGGATGCGGCCAGGGATCGCTCCCCCGAAAAACAATCAAAGCGGCGGCGTAAGCGCAAGGCCAAGCCCCACCTCGACAAAGACCCAGCCATAGAGCAGGGTGACTCAACGAACGATGAACATGCTGTCGAGCATCCGTCCAAGCAGGGCGGACAATCCGAACAACCAATCCCCGGGAAAGATAATAGCCCGGACGACCTCACACTGGACAAATTGCTGGAACATCAGAACCTCCACCAAAGGCTCGTCGCAACTTCACGTAGCCTCAGAAAGCAGAAGTGGAGGCTCAAGACAGCGGAAGATGCACTCAGGATCAGATGGGGCAAATTACTCAATACCGCACACAAGTACGGCAGTAGTCGCCACACAAAGAGCTACCCGAAGCGGAAACTACTACCAGAATTTGACGAAGAGGCCATAAAGCCCCCACAGTCAAAAAATAAGGAAGCCACAAGGTCGGATAGATGACCCTACGATCAATCTCACGCATCAAAGGACGCCGCACTCAATATGGCGCGCGATCCGTCCAAGAATTCGCATCAGAAAACTGGCCCAACCAGATCCATCTATAGGCCAAGAAAGCAAGCTCCAATGAGTGATGCAACGCAAAAAATGCCCGATCATCGCGGCACGCCTAAATACAGGGGCGCCGCACCCCCCCTATGTTTTACCGATGAGGTGCTGGATCATGAATTCCCAGCCGGATTCAAGCCAGTGAACATAGAAGCATACGACGGAACAACAGACCCTGGAGTCTGGATCGAGGACTTCATCCTCCACATTCACATGGCCAGAGGAGACTACCTCCACGCCATAAAATACTTACCCCTTAAGCTCAAAGGGCCAGCCCGGCATTGGCTTAAAAGCCTTCCTGAAAACACCATGGGAAGTTGGGAAGTGCTTGAGGATGCTTTCCAGGCAAATTTTCAAGGGACCTATGTCCGGCCCCCGGATGCAGATGATCTGAGTCATATAACTCAGCAGCCCGGAGAGTCAGCCCGGAAGCTCTGGAACCGATTCCTTATCAAAAAGAATCAGATAGTCGACTGTCCGGACGCAGAGGCCCTAGCAGCTTTCAAACATAGCGTTCGAGAGGAATGGCTCGCCAGACACCTCGGCCAAGAAAAGCCGCAAACAATGTCCGTGTTAACAAGCCTCATGACCCGCTTCTGTGCAGGAGAGGATAGCTGGTTGGCAAGAAGCAGCACCAGCAACCCGAATACGTCCGAACCCAGAGATGGGAACGGGAAGCCGCGTCGTAACAAAGAACCGCGCCGGATAAAGGACAACAACCCGATGAGCACGACAGTAAACGCCGGATTCAAAAGCTCTCGGCAAAATCAGAAAAAGCTGCCCCCCAAAGACAATAGGGACGAGCTATCCAACCTCAACAAAATTTTGGACAAAATATGTCAAATCCACAGCACTCCGGGGAGACCTGCAAACCATACCCACAGAGATTGTTGGGTCTTTAAGCAGTCCGGCAAGCTCAACACCGAACACAAGGGGCTCAACACACCAAGCGAAGATGACGATGCACCCCACGAGCAGATCACCGGAGAACAAAAGAAGTTCCCACAAGAAGTCAAGACAGTAAACCTACTTCATGTGACGAAAGGGAAGAACAGAACGACACCTACAACGACACGCGCCATACAGCCAGCCCCGGAGGAGCAACCCCACTGGTTGTTACAACCAATCACCTTCGACCATCAGGATTACTCTAGAGGAGACCGGAACGCAGGCTGGACTGCCTTGGTCCTAAATCCAATCATTAACAGACTCCAATTTACAAACGCCCTTATGGACGGCGGCAGCAACTTGAACCTGTTATATTAGGACACAGTCCGCAAACTCGGGGTAAACCCAGTCATAATCCACCTCGGCAACACTTCCTTTCAAGGAGTAACGCCAGGTTCGGATACCGCAAGTATGGGTTCCCTTACGTTAGAAGTCACGTTCGGATCACCCGACAACTTCCGAAGCGAAAAGCTAACATTCCACATCGCCCCATTCGTAAGTCGCTATCAAGCGCTACTGGGACGTGAAGCTTTCGCCCGCTTTAACGCAATACCGCACTACGCATCCCTTACACTTAAAATGCCCAGTCCAAAGGGCATCATTTCATTACAAGGGAACATAAATTGACCCCCAAAGTACGGGCAGGGGTGTGGCTGCCTAGACAGCCGCCCACAAATCCAGCCCTACTATCCCGGACACGGCTAGACGAGTCCGGCGTCAACATGCTTAAATAGCCGCATACCCTCGTGCAAGGGGCTCCGTGTGCTCACGCCCGGAGACAATACAGCCCAACTCTTGCTCCAACTATATTTTGTTTATTTCGATATAGATTTCTCGCACGCTTATTTTTTACTAAGTTCCTCTCTTTCGCAGACGACATTGTGCTACGCCCGTCCAAGATACGGCACAACGGAGACACAGGCGCAGACGTGCAGCAGGGACCCGTTCCAAGGATTCTTTTCAGATTAAGACCCTGCGTAAACCTTTTTTACTGTCTCTTGTTGATAACATCCCCCGGTTTTCTCTATAGCCGAGGAGGAGGCTGGCGTCTTGGCATGTGGCCATGCCAGAATTTTTGCACATACCTGGACACTAGGGGCTTTTTTACCAAGGGCTCTATTTTCGGCCCGTCTTCATAAAGACCGAATACCTTAGGGAGTGTTCGGCGTCGCGAGTTTGGCCCTATATGCATCAACTCCGAATCATGTCTTTGGTCAAATGTTGGGTTTGCCCGGCTCCTGTGTTTTGCTGCCTTACGTTCCGTTATATCGGCTAACGCGGCACCAGGAGAACTACTGCGATTGTGCCCTGGTTCGGCCGGGTGAGCACCTCAGTAGAGAAAGCCAAAAACTGACTGTCATGATATAGCGAGAGACTGGTCAACCACTCGATGACTTTCGGAATCTTTAGGATTCCCCTGCATTAAAGAAGGGCCGCTTCCCGGTCAGGCACACTCGCGCCCCGAATTCGGGCAAGCGTGGTGCCCCTAGGGGCTATTCAGTAGTCCCACTGTCAAACTCCTATGGCTAAGTGAAAGTGATAAAGCATTATAGTCCGATTGCCTAGTTTGCCGCGCCACCACCTCCTTTGTAGGACCAAGACGTTGGACTAAGTGTGAAAAGGCGCCTTTTTGCGAACACCCCCGCATTCTATGCGTGGGGGCTGAAGCCAACGACTGCCATCTTTCAGGTTATATACAAATATATACATTAAACGGCCGCACAGGAGGCATCATGATTCTTGCAAGCACAAGTATAAAAAAGCTTTTTTCATAAAAACACAATTCGTCTTACAAATAGTATAAGCTATTCGAACACAACATCCTTCGAGCACTGCGACTCTATTATACGAGCGTCAGGAAGAACTTCCTCAAAATAGTGCTTGGCAGGTACTCGACTTTCGTCCGAATCCTGGGACGCAACAATACTGGCCTTCATATCTGCCCAGTATGTCTTGACACGGGCAAGAGCCATCTATGCGCCCTCTATGCACGCCGACCTCTTCATTGCATCATCATGCGGCACCGAACCAAGGAATTGCTGCACCAAGCCAAAATAACACTTCGGCTCCGGCTTCTCCGACCACAGACGACTCACAACATACTTCATGGCAAGTCTGGATAATCTATTCAGCTCCGCCCAGGCGGCTAAACGGTCGGATACTGACAGTGGGCGTTCTGGAATGTGGTACTGCGACCAAAAAAGCTCTTCCAATTCATGGTCACCTCAGCTGCGGAAGTGTTCGGTCGCGTCTGCCGCACTTGCGGCCAAATCCAGATAAGCGTTTTCCGAAGTCCACTGCCGGTCTAATGGAGCATACTTGGGGTCTCCGAACTTCATCCGCAGCATATAAGGCTTTCCAGCCGTGATATCTCCGGCCTGACGCAGCTCCTCCTTCATCGCCCTCATGGCAAAGCGAGTATCCTTGGCTTCGGCAGTGATCTTTTCAAGATACTTCTGAGCCGCCCTATCTTCTTGTTCAAGCAATCTACAACGGTCGGTAGCATCCTTCAATTTTATGGCCATCTCGGCCATTTCCTTCTTGCTCTGGCAGTGAGCAGCCTGTTCGGCTTTTAGCTCTTCAGCCGCTTTAACAGCAGCCGCATCACTCTTCCTTGCTTGCTCCTTTGCTCGGGCAAGTTCCGCCCGAATGTTCTCCATGGCAGCAGCACCATCTACATAAAACATATATAAGGCCCGAGCATCAAGCTCCTATTACTGGATGTCTTTTGAACATACCTTGAGCCTCGTCTAGCCGCTTATGTACAAGCGCGATGTCGGCATCTGCTACGTCAAGTTGCCGCTTTAGTTCGGCAGATTCATTAGTCCGGCTAGCCACCGAATGCCTCGCCACCTTCATGGAATAGGCGACACATTATACCTGGGGTTATGATCTTCTGTGCACCGTCACTAATGACGACACACAGAGTCTCAGGGGCTACTATTCATACAGGGCACATTTAATATGCGGCTCTACCAAAAGGTACACCTTTTTACATACCTCAAAGCCTATTAGTAAACTCCTGGCAGCCTCGTACAATCCGCTTTCCGCGGATGAAATCCTTCCAGTCACCGTATCCATCAACATACGGCGTTCTTCTGAGATGGACGCCCTACTAAGCAGATCCTTCAGCCCCTCCGCCGGCGCGCAAGAGGGTGTTGGACTAGTCTGACGACCTTTCCCAGGGTCCGGACTTGAAAAAACCCTCCGGGACGGTACCTCGGGGTCGCCAGCCTCGTGAGACGGTGGAACAAGGGGAGGCATTTCGCTCTCTATCATCTCTGGATGAAGATCCCCTGAAGATGAGCTCTGCTGGGAAGGGTTGAGATCCGAACTGCAAGATAATGTTTCAGTTATTTTCCTCAGGAATAAAACATGAATGTGATTCATTATGGAACCTCTCCCTTCACTTACGCCTCGGGGGAGAGCGGGTCCCCTTTAGGGGGCGATTCGGCTGGGGCGTTCTCCGGTGCCGAACCCTTTGACGAAGATTTCTTTCCCCGTTTTGAGGTTATCACCTCCGGGTCTTCAGAGGCAGTCCTTTTCTTTCCCTGGTCGGGAGAATTTTCGATTCTTCCCTTCGTAATGGCCTCCTTCGTGGAGGTGGTAGCTCCTTGGTCCCCCCCCTTCGCCTTCCGCCAACGGCGCGACCTCCAGCATCCTGGTTAGCATGGTATTCGGTACGGTCTCGGGCAGGGGGGCTGGACACCTGATAAGCTTTGCCTTCGCTATCCACTCCTGTTCAAAGGGCAACTCTGCTAAAGGGTAGATTTGATAAAAATATGGATGGTATGTTCAAATACGGGGCTACTTACTTTAGCATCCGGGCGGTTGCAGCTCAGACCTGCGTCCTCGGACAAATCCGGACACCTTGCTTGTGATTCGAAGAACAATTTGTACATCTCCATGGGTGTAATTCCCATGAAATGTTGTAGGACTCATGGTCCCTCCGGATTGAACTCCCACAGGCGGAGAGGTCGACGTTTGCAGGGCAGTGTGCGGCGAATCACCATGACTTGCGCCAATACAGTCAGATAGATATCTCTTTCTAGAAGATCTCGAATACGGCCCTGTAGCAGGGGCACGTCTTTTGGCGGCCCCCAGATAAGTCCTTCATTAACCCATGACGCCAGCCGTGGTGGGGGACCCGAGCGAAAAGTAGGCGATGCCACCCATGTGGTGCCCCTAGGGGCTGTGATGTAAAACCAGTCTCGTTGCCATAAGCCGAGATCCTCTTGAAAAGAGGCTTCGGGCCATGGAGCTTCGTCCATCTTGCTTATTATAGCCCCTCCGCACTCAGCGTGCTGCCCCTCGATCACTTTCTGTTCCACTTTGAAAGTTTTTAGCCACAATCCGAAGTGAGGGGTGATATGGAGGAAGGCCTCGCACACGACAATGAATGATGAGATCTGGAGGATGGACGCCGGAGCTAGGTCGTGGAACTCCAGCCGGTAGTAAAACATAAGCCCCCTCACAAAGGGATCGATCGGGAAGCCTAGTGTCGGTGTCAAAACCGGCGGATCTCGGGTAGGGGGTCCCGAACTGTGCGTCTAGGCGAATGGTAACAGGAGACAAGGGACACGATGTTTTACCCAGGTTCGGGCCCTCTTGATGGAGGTAAAACCCTACGTCCTGCTTGATTAATATTGATGATGTGTGTTACAAGAGTAGATCTACCACGAGATCAAGGAGGCTAAACCCTAGAAGCTAGCCTATGGTATGACTGTTGTTCGTCCTACGGACTAAAGCCATCCGGTTTATATAGACACCAGAGAGGGCTAGGGTTACACAGAGTCGGTTACAATGGTAGGAGATCTACATATCTGTATCGCTAAGCTTGCCTTCCACGCCAAGGAAAGTCCCATCCGGACACGGGACGAAGTCTTCAATCCTGTATCTTCATAGTCTTGGAGTCCGGCCGATGATGATAGTTCGGCTGTCCGGACACCCCCTAGTCCGGGACTCCCTCAGTAGCCCCTGAACCAGGCTTCAATGACGACGAGTCCGGCGCGCATATTGTCTTCGGCATTGCAAGGCGGGTTCTTCCTCCGAATAATTTATAGAAGATTGTGAACACCAGGATAGTGTCCGGCTCTGCAAAAATAAATTTCACGTACCACCGTAGAGAGAATAATATTACACAAGTTCAATCTGCTGACGTATTTTGTGGCGTGACGTCACACCACAACCAAGCCTTTACTAGAATCGTTTTTATTGTACTGCCTCAGCGCGTTTAGCGAAGCGGTTTCCTTGGCACGTCTTGTCGAAGCAGAGATCGTGTTCCCCTTATTCCGGGATTCCCATCAATACGGACGTGGGTAACCCAACTGCACCATTGATTGCGGCGCTTGGGAGATAAGCGAATTTTACCAGGCCAGTGGGGACACATGTTTTCGTCCGTCCATATAAGGGGATAAAAATCCAACCCTTTTACCTGCGCCTTCTTCCTCCTTGGCTTATCCATCTCCGTGAACTCGAGCTCCAGCGCCCAAGTCCGCACATCTCACCTCAACCTTCTCCAACCATGTCCGGAGCGGGAGGCAAGTGGATGGCCTCCTCCGTCACGGAGGGGCAGATCCAGAAGCTGCGCAGCGCCGGATATTTGTCCAGCAACATCACGCACCGGCTCCCCGATGAGGGAGAGTTCATCCCCACCCCCAGGCCCCATGAGAGGGTAGTATTTCTTCCCCATTTCCTCCGCGGACTGGGCTTCCCACTCCATCCCTTTGTCCGGGGGCTCATGTTCTACTACGGCCTGGATTTCCATGATCTGGCCCCGAATTTATCCTCAACGTCTCGGCGTTTATCGTCGTGTGTGAGGCCTTCCTCTGCATCCAGCCCCACTTCGGCTTGTGGCTCAAGACCTTCAGTGTCAAGCCGAAGGTTGTGAAGGGCAGCCAAGCGGAGTGCGGAGGCGCCATGGTGGGCAGGATGTCCCACGTTACTTGGCTCGAGAGCACTTTCGTGGAAACCATTAAGGGGTGGCAATCGGGGTGGTTCTACATCACCGAGCCGCGTGACCCTGAATGGGCAGCGGCCCCCGAATTCAGATCCGGCATCCCCACACGGCTCACCTCCTGGAAAGAGAGCGGCCGGATCTGGGGCGATTCGGAGGAGCTGACCGGACTCCAAGCCTGCATCCAAAAGCTGGTGGACAAGAAGCTCAAGCTTGTCAACATAGTCCAGGTCATGCTCATCCGTCGGATCCTCCCGTGCCAACGACGGGGCTTCAACATGTGGGAGTTCGATCCGGCGCAACACCAGACTTTAAGCGGGCTCTTCGACACTACGTACGAAGATGTCTGGAAGGTGTTGTTCAAGGGCGCCGAGGCTCCCGCATCCGCTACCGAAGATCGCGGATTCAGTTCGCAGCGTCCGGCTGACGAGGTAAGTGATTTTGTCCTTTATGGAATGCTCGTTTTCCATAGTTTGACTCTATGCGGGATCTAAACTCCCCTTTCCTTTGACAGGACTGGCTGGCGAAGGCCGAACAGACTATCTGTCCGGCCCCATTGCCAGAGGACCCAGCGGACGCCCGCCTAACGGGGCTGCTGGCTCCGGCACCCCACGTGGTGCCGGAGAAGAAGGCCAAGAAGAAGGCCACGGGTACTTGAAAGAGTTCCCGTTTTCAGGTGTTATCGGATGATGACTCCGAGGCCGACTCCTCCCACAAAGGTGAGGAGGAGAAGAAGAAAGCCTCTCCCCTAGTGGGGGGGAGGGAAGAAAAGGAAGGCTTCCCCTACGGGGGAGGCCGAAGGGTCCAAGAAGGGAAAAACTCTTTCCCCGGACTGCTCTGCCAATGCCAGTGACGACGACGAGGACTGGCCTCCAAGGGCCAAGCCCCTGGAGAGATCGTAAGTATCCGGACTCCCGAATAACTTCATGGTTTTTCTTTTCGCCACATAATGTCTTTCTAATGCCGCATACAACCCTACAGTCCGCCCCAGGATGATCTTCCCGCTTTGTTGAGCGGGTCCTTAGGTGCGTCAGATATGGATTCTCTTCCGACTGCCTCCACCCCCCATGATGCGGACGATGCCAAGGTGGGATCCCGGGAAGGGACCCACCAGGAGGAGGAGGCCCCGGAGGTGTCGCAGGACAACCTCCCGGACTTTGCACCGGACTCGGCCCCGGAACCCATAGTGGCTCCAGAGTCCGGCGGGCGACCCCTTCGTAAGAAGGGCAAGACCGTGACGCCGACAGCCTCCGTCCAACCGGAGGCGCTGGATAACTTGCGGGAGGCGCTCAATGGCGCCTCCATTGAAGAGGAACACCGCACTGTTATGAATATGGTGATTCAGAAGGTTCAGCTTGCCAAGAGCGGTCTGACCGAAGCCTGCAGCAGCCTTCTAACAGGCTTTGAGGTAAGAATTTCGATATATATAAAATGGTACCGCATAGACAGTAGCCCCTGATGCTCGGTTCGGTGTTCGGAAAGAAAAGCCGGACTGAGGATCTAAAAAGATATACGCAGGAGTCATAAAAATATGTCAATATGGGATTGCAGGTTGTGCTGCTGACCTCCGCCGCACTGACTGCGGAGGCCAATACTTTGAAGGAAAGCCTCGAGCGGTCCGAGAACGAGCTTGGACGTGCCAAGAAGCAGCTCAAGGAAAAAGAAGGTGAGTAATACCTTATTAAAATTGTACCTTACAGAAAAGGATTTGGTTGCAAGAAAAATGACAAGGATAACGTGGATATAGCAGGGGCCACAAACGAGGTGGCGACCCTGAAAGAGGCGGTGTCCGCGACCAAATGTAATGCGGCCGCGGAACGCACCGAGCGAGAGAAGCATGAGGCGCGGGTGGCGGAGGTACAGTAAGAGCTCCAGGCTCTCATGGAAAAACATGAGAGTTTGGAGCGTGACTCGAAGACTCGAGAGTCCGAGCTTGCGACGCCTCTTGAGAGTGCCAAAGCCGCTAAGGCCGAAGCCTATAAGGCCCTCCAGGAAATCGAGGCGTTGAAGAAAATAGCAGTGGGTAAGGCATTTTTCATGCAAAGTAAGCATGTGAGTGTGAATTACCTATCACTTACCCGAATTCGGAGCTCTCCAGGAGCGCTCGCAGATCTGCCCCGCAGCGTGTCCGATGCTGCCGCTTTCTACAGGGCCGAGGAGGGGAGCTCGACAGAGAAGGTCTTCTGGTCTCAGTATGCTGAGGCCGGACATCCGGTGCCCCTTAGCGACCAGCTGAAGCAGCTGGTCGAGCTCCACAAGGCGGCCGAGCAGGCCATGAAGGGCCTCATAGTTCGGCTGTGGCCTAAGGAGGCCATGCCTGGGAGCTACTTCGGCCTGGTGCGGCGGCTGGTGGATGCGTGTCCATGGGTTGAAGTCATCAAGCACTCCACCTGTATTGAAGGTGCCCGTCGGGCCCTTGCCCGCGCAAAGGTGCACTGGGGCAAGATGGATGCCCAGAAGCTTGTGATGGACGCGCCACCGCAGGGCAAGGAGCATCGCAGGCCCGAAATGTATTATAAAACTATCCTGAAGGGTGCCCGCATTATTGCGGGTGAGTGTTCCAAAGATGTAATTTTTGAGTAAACTCACATTTTGTTATCCTGTGCGCTGAAAACTTAGTTCATATGCGCTAAGCAACGCTTGTTAATTTAAAATATTACCTTCTGTGCGGCTGTTTATCAAATCTGAGAGATGCCAAGTCGTCGGCTTCAGCCCCCATGCCACGAGTGCTGGGTTGTTCGGGATAAATTTGTGCACTCTTGTTCCCATTTTTGGGTCCATCTAGGGAGGCGCTCAACACAACGAACAAGGCAACCGGACTTATAATGCTTGAACACTCTCACTTAGCCATAGAATTCTATAATTTTAAATTTCGGTGAAGCCCCTAGTATTCGGAAGGCCGAATTTGGGGCGCTATCCATGCCTGGGCTGGACAAAGTCGGCTCCTCGCTCTAAGCGGCATAAGTCTTTAGGGACTCACAAGAAACCTCTCGAACAGCGACCGGCTCTCGCCTCATCATGACGGTCAGTTTTAGCTTTCTCCACTGAGGCGCTCGCCCAGCTCAACTGGGGCGCAATCGCAGTGGTTCTCCCAGTGCTACCTTAGCCGATACAACGGAACGTAAGGTACCAAAACATGGGAGCCGGGCAAACCCAACTATTGACCCAAGAACATGATTTGGAGCCGATGCATATAATGCTATAAGTTCGGGGTGCTGCACTTGTGAAAGTGTTCGGACTTATCACACCGTATTGCGGGAAACATAAGCCCCTGGTGTATTTAGCCGTACCAAAGTGTACGGATGCAACATGTCATAAGTGAACATATGTATAAGAAAGAAAGGCAATTGGAAACGAAAAAGGTGCTGCATTGCTTTATTCAAGGAAAAGAACTACTGTGAATGCAGAACGATACAAATGGTGCGATAAGCAGGGGATGGGACTATGAAACATGTCCCCCCCTCCAGGGGTAGGCTACGGAATGGTGTATGAAACAAATTTAATGCTCTTAATGGAGACCACATGGATATTCGTTGTAGCCTTTCTCCTTCCCTGGCTGTTGCATCGTGAGTTCGGCAGGTCTGCTACCGAACAGGGCCTCTGACGAACGGAGTCCTATGGGTAAAAAATAAAAAGGAAAAAAGAGAAAAAGAACGACACACTTGAGAGCCCCTGGTGTGGTTGAGCCGCATTCTAGGCCTATGTTGGTCGTGCCCCTCTCCCCATGCCCATGGTATCTCCAAAGCGTAATGGTGTATGCGAAGGACCTGTCTCGACGTTTTGCAGGGGCTGGGGTTGGGGCCGCACTGCTACGTGTGGTCGGAACGTGCCTGGTGGTCTTGTTGTAGGTTACTCCGGGCGCGTTTAGCCGTGTCCGGTCGCTTAACGGCCGGACTCGAGAACTGCCTTAAGAGGCTGCATTGTACTTCTGCCGTGAGAGCCGCTGTATGTTCCTCCGTTCGGAGAGAGCGTTCAGTGTTTCCGTTGACCGTGATGACTCCTCGAGGGCCTGGCATCTTGAGCTTGAGGTATGCGTAGTGCGGCACCGCGTTGAACTTTGCAAACGCGGTACGTCCGAGCAGAGCGTGATAGCCGCTGCGAAACGGAACTATGTCGAAGATTAACTCCTCGCTTCGGAAATTATCCGGGGATCCGAAGACCACTTCCAGTGTAACCGAGCCTGTACAATTGGCTTCTAGACCTGGTATGACGCCTTTAAAGGTTGTCTTGGTTGGTTTAATCCTTGAGGGGTCTATGCCCATTTTGCGCACTGTATCCTGATAAAGCAGGTTCAGGCTGCTGCCGCCGTCCATCAGGACTCTGGTGAGGTGAAATCCATCGATGATTGGGTCTAAAACCAATGCGGCGAATCCGTCGTGGCAGATACTGGTGGGGTGGTCCCTTCGGTCAAAAGTGATCGGGCAGGAGGACCATGGGTTGAACTTTGGGGCAACTGGCTCCATCGCGTATACATTCATGAGTGCACGCTTCCGCTCCCTTTTGGGTATGTGTGTTGCGTATATCATGTTCACCGTCTGCACCTGTGGGGGGAAACCCTTCTGTCCTCTATTGTTCGGCGGTCGGGTCTCTTCCTCGTCATCGCTATGCAGCCCCTTGTCATTGTTTTAGGCAATAAACTTTCCTGCCTGCTTGAATACCCAACAGTCCCTGTTGGTGTGGTTGGCTGGTTTTTCGGGGGTGCCGTGTATCTGGCACGAGCGGTCGAGTATTCGGTCCAAATTGGACGGACCCGAAGTGGTTCTTTTGAATGGCTTTTTCCGTTGACCGGGTTTAGAGCCTCCGAATCCGGCATTGACTGTCGTATCCTCACTATTGTCGCCGTTAATGCGGCGTTTGTTTTTGTTTCGACGCGACCTACCATTACGGTCCTCGATATCCGGACTGCCAGAATTTTTGCTGAGGTTGTTGCTGCGTGCTAGCCAGCTGTCCTCACCCGTGCAGAAGCGGGTCATGAGTGATGTGAGGGCTGCCATGGATTTCGGCTTTTCCTGTCCCAGGTGCCGGGCAAGCCACTCATCGCGGATGTTATGCTTGAAGGCCGCGAGGGCCTCCGCATCCGGATAGTCGACGATTTGGTTTTTCTTGGTTAAGAACCGTGTCCAGAATTGTCTAGCTGATTAGTCTGGCTGCTGAATTATGTGGCTTAGGTCATCAGCGTCTGGTGGTCGCACATACATGCCCTAGAAGTTATCAAGGAATGTGGCTTCCAGGTCTTCCCAACTCCCGATTGACTCTGATGGCAAGCTGTTAAGCCAATGCCGGGCTGGTCCTTTAAGTTTGAGTGGGAGATATTTGATGGCGTGAAGATCGTCACCGCGGGCCATATGGATGTGGAGGAGATAGTCTTCGATCAATACCGCGGGGTCTGTTGTGCCATCATAAGATTCAATATTGACGGGTTTAAACCCTTCGGGGATTTGATGATCCATTACTTCATCTGTGAAGCATAGTGGGTGTGCGGCGCCTCTGTACTAGGCGATATCACGACGGAGCTCAAAAGAGCTTTGTCTGTTTTGTTCGGCCCGCCCGGACTTACTGTGTCCGGCGCGACGGCTGTCGTAGCGTATCATGGGGCGTCCACGTGATCCGTAGATCGATCTTGATTGTCTTGCCTTATCCTCCAATATATCTCGCAAGTCCGGAGCGTTCCCCTGTGGCCTTGTGCTTTTCGAGCGATGCCGGGGTACGGTTCTGGTGAAGGGCCTAGAGGCCTCTCTGTCGCGACCACGGGGTGGTCGATCAGCCGTATTGTCTGCTGGTGATGCAGGTTCGTACGCCTCCTCCTCTAATCGGGGGAGCAGCTTGCGTTTAGGGTAGTTTTTGGAGGGGCGTTCGAGCTCATGCTCTTCGGCCGCGAGGACTTCAGTCCATCTGTCGGCTAGCAGATCTTGATCAGCTTTAAGCTGTTGCTGCTTTTTCTTGAGGCTGTTTGCCGTGGCCATAAGCCTGCGTTTAAAATGCTCTTGTTCGACGGGATCCTCAGGCACGACGAATTCGTCGTTGTCGAGGCTCGCCTCGTCTCTGGAGGGAGGCATATAATCCTCTACCTCTTCTTCTGCCGCTCTCTCATGAGGGCTGGCGTCTCCATCCTCCTGTGCTGAATCTTGCTGGAGTGGGTTGTCTTCGGCACTATCTGGGGTGTTATTATCTCCGGTGCCGGAATCTTCATTCTTGCTATGGCGGGATTTAGAGCAGCACCGCTGACGCCGGCACTTGGGCTGTTTCT
Source organism: Triticum dicoccoides (assembly GCF_002162155.2). Lineage (NCBI taxonomy): Eukaryota > Viridiplantae > Streptophyta > Magnoliopsida > Poales > Poaceae > Triticum > Triticum dicoccoides. The sequence goes on from NC_041385.1 coordinate 448,988,126, forward strand.
TGGAGGGGTCATCCTCCGCTGCCCCTTCGCCATTCCCATCCTTTGGGATATCCACCATGTATATGTCATATGATGAGGTGGCTTTCCAGTGCCCGATAGGCGCTAGTTCTTGGTCGTCTCCGGCATCGTCGTCCATATCGTCGATGTCTTCGGAGTCGTAGTCTAGCATGTCGGTTAGATCGTCGACAGTGGCTACCAAGTGGGTGGTGGGTGGGCTTTGAATTTCTTCGTCGTCCGCATCCCAACCGTCTTGGCCACAGTCCGGCCAGGGCTCTCCTGATAACAAGAGATACTTTAGCAAACTCAAGATGTCGCCAAAAGGTGAGTGTTGAAAGATGTCCGCCGCGGTGAAATCCATGATCGGCGCCCAATCGGATTCGATCGGAGGGGGTGCGGGAGGTTCGGAGTCCGGCGAGGAGTCCAGCGCCTCGGAGCCGCGAGCTTCGTGAGGGACAAGGTCAGTGTTCGGCTCTATCACCGTAGAGGTTGCAGCCCCCGAGGCGCTGTCTAGCCATCCGTCCTCGATCTGTGCAGCCGGCTCCGAATTGAAGATCGGAGCAGGCTCGAGTGCGGCCTCCAAGGTACTGTCCGGCTGCAGAGCTAAATCATGCTCGTCATGACAGTGCGGCACGCTCGGCTGTGGCTCGAATCCATCGAGGATCAAGTCCCCACGGATGTCAGCCGTGAAGTTCAAACTTCCAAATCTGACCTGACGGCCAGGGGCGTAGCTTTCGGTCTGCTCCAGATGGCCAAGCGAATTGGCCCGCAGTGCAAAGCCACCGAATACGAAGATCTGTCCGGGGAGGAAGGTCTCACCCTGGACTACGTAGTTGTTGATGATCGAAGAAGACATCGAGCCTATCGGTGACGACACATAGGAACTCTCAATGAAAGCACCAATGTCGGTGTCAAAACCGGCGGATCTCGGGTAGGGGTCCCGAACTGTGCGTCTAGGCGGATGGTAACAGGAGACAAGGGACATGATGTTTTACCCAGGTTCGGGCCCTCTTGATGGAGGTAAAACCCTACGTCCTGCTTGATTAATATTGATGATGTGTGTTACAAGAGTAGATCTACCACGAGATCAAGGAGGCTAAACCCTAGAAGCTAGCCTATGGTATGATTGTTGTTCGTCCTACGGACTAAAGCCATCCGGTTTATATAGACACCGGAGAGGGCTAGGGTTACACAGAGTCGGTTACAATGGTAGGAGATCCACATATCCGTATCGCCAAGCTTGCCTTCCACGCCAAGGAAAGTCCCATCCGGACACGGGACAAAGTCTTCAATCTTGTATCTTCATAGTCTTGGAGTCCGGCCAATGATGATAGTTCGGCTGTCCGGACACCCCCTAGTCCGGGACTCCCTCAGTAGCCCCTGAACCAGGCTTCAATGACGACGAGTCCGGCGCGCATATTGTCTTCGGCATTGCAAGGCGGGTTCTTCCTCCGAATAATTTATAGAAGATTGTGAACACCAGGATAGTGTCCGGCTCTGCAAAAATAAATTTCACGTACCACCATTGAGAGAATAATATTACACAAGTTCAATCTGCTGACGTATTTTGTGGCGTGACGTCACACCACAACCAAGCCTTTACTAGAATCGTTTTTATCGTACTGCCTCAGCGCATTTAGCGAAGCGGTTTCCTTGGCACGTCTTGTCAAAGCAGAGATCGTGTTCCCCTTATTCCGGGATTCCCATCAATACGGACGTGGGTAACCCAACCGCGCCATTGATTGCGGCGCTTGGGAGATAAGCGAGTTTTACTAGGCCGGTGGGGACACATGTTTTCGCCCGTCCATATAAGGGGATAAAAATCCAACCCTTTTACCTGCGCCTTCTTCCTCCTTGGCTTATCCATCTCCGCGAACTCGAGCTCCAGCGCCCAAGTCCGCACATCTCACCTCAACCTTCTCCAACCATGTCCGGAGCGGGAGGCAAGTGGATGGCCTCCTCCGTCATGGAGGGGCAGATCCAGAAGCTGCGCAGCGCCGGATATTTGTCCAGCAACATCGCGCACCGGCTCCCCGACGAGGGAGAGCTCAACCTAGTCCGGTACTCCCTCACCTAGTCCCCGAAGGAAATAAGATGCGAACACCACGCTTTCACCAGGCTGGGGAGCAGGAACAGCTTGCCCTTGAGTAGGCAGCCTATGCGAGATTTCGCCGGTTAGATACCTGGCATCTCTTAGCTTTCGCACATCTTCTTCCGTAATGGAGGAAGGCATCCACCGGCCTTGAGGGTCGGAGTCGGACATCTTCGAAGGTCCGAAGCGCCTAAAACTATAGCTTTGGATGTTGGAACTCGAAGCGAGGGGCGGATTTGATTGATTTAAGAACAAGGGAGCCGGGCCTTGGTTCCTTTATGAAGGAGGTGAATACCAAGATCCCTCCCCGTAACCGTTTGAGACTCGCTTTCAATTAGGGAGTCATACCTAAGTCACGGTTGGGTTACCCACGCCCGTATTGATGAGAATCCCGGGATAAGGGGACACGATCTCTACTTTGACAAGACGTGCCAAGAAAACCGCCTCGCTAAACGCGCCGAGGTGGAACGGTAAAATGAATAAAAGCCTGGTCGTGGCATGATGTCACGCCGCGGAACATGTCAGCTGATTCGATTGATGCAAATATTATTCTCTCTACGGTGGAATGTGGAACTTATTTTGCAGAGTCGGACACTACCCTGGTATTCAACATCTTCTATGGAATATTTGGAGGAGGAACCCGCCTTGCAATGACGAAGACAACTTGCACGCCAGACTCGTTGTCATTGAAGCCTGGTTCAGGGGCTACTGAGGGAGTCCTGGATTAGGGGGTGTCCGGATGGCCGGACTAAGACCTTTGGCCGGACTCCCGGACTATGAAGATACAAGATTTAAGACTCCGTCCCGTGTACGGATGGGACTTTCCTTGGCGTGGAAGGCAAGCTTGGCGATACGATATGAAGATCTCCTCCCATTGTAACCGACTCTGTGTAACCCTAGCCCTCTCCGGTGTCTATATAAACCGGAGAGTTTTAGTCCGTAGGACGAACAACAATCATACCATAGGCTAGATTCTAGGGTTTAGCCACTCCGATCTCATGGTAGATCTATTCTTGTACTACCCATATCATCAATATTAATCAAGCAGGAGTAGGGTTTTACCTCCATCGAGAGGGCCCGAACCTGGGTAAAAACATCGTGTCCCTTGTCTCCTGTTACCATCCGCCTAGACGCACAGTTCGGGACCCCCTACCCGAGATCCGCTGGTTTTGACACCGACAAGAAGGTTCACAAAAATGCAAGTAAAGCAAAAAGATCAAACCCAAGTATATCACTAGGAACACACGCACGGAAGATAGATGGGATCCGCACAACCAAGGGGTGAGCTCAAAATGTGCAACCACGGAAAATGCTCTTGTTTTGTGAATGCTAGAGAGACGCTAGCTCGATTGCTCAAATGGGCAAGATACGCTTGTGCACTAACCTATGAGAGAAACGTGTCGTCTTCAATCCCAACTATGCTATGTATGCGATGACCAAGATGATATAACTATGCAAATGGCTCAATGCTATTGCTTACAAGCTCTTTGTTTCTCCTCTTTTGCTTAAAAGCTTTTCTTTCTTTCTTATTTTCTTTCTTCTATGCTTGATGCTCGAGCCGAATATGATATGAGACAAGTATATAAGATATGCACGGGAGAGACTTATGGCACAAAGATGATAACATGATCACTATGGTGCACAATAGCGTAGCCCGGCAATTCTCAACTTGCTAGTCTTGATGGGTCAGCAACGCAAAATGGCTCGGGCTATCAATGCAAAAGCAAGGTAAGAAGTAAGTGTCGTCGAGGTTACTGTCCTTTCTTACGGTTAGCGGTGAAGATGACTCCGAGATGATGATGGTGATGACGATGTCACACGCTCCTAAGTAGCCAAAACACCTTAGGAAACGGAAATTGCAACTCAAAATCGGTTAAATGCGGAAGGTGTGTGTTTTTGTGATGATTTTTGGATGGGGGCTAATGGTGGTGGTAATGAGATGAGTGCATGGGGGATATGAAGAGCTTCCAAACGAGCTAAAGAACACAAAAAACGAAATTGGGAGTTGGAAGTTATGGTCAAATTAGTGGTGTAGTTGGGCTGATTCAGGGGGGTGCGGGTGCCCAGGGTGGTCAGGGGGAAATGGCCCGGGGGTGCGGGTGCCCGGTGGTTCAAGGTGCGGGCACCCGACGGTCGACTATTTGGGCGGAAATTTTGGGGGAAAAGCAAAATTCGGTGGATTTCGTGGTGGGAAGGGTGGGGATTGTTGGGGAGGGGCCAGATCCACTTGCCAAACATCAAATCCATGGACCAAAACAACCAAATCTCACAAGATCCAACAAATTGCAAGAAAATTTTTTGGGGCTATTTTTGTGGGGAAATTTCGAATTTGGACGAAAACAACAAAATCAAGCTAGCAAATGGGGGATGGGACTCCAAGATGTGAATCAACCTTGCTCATGATAGCAAGATGTTGTAGGGTGAAACCCTAGAGGGGATCTTTTCACACTTGGAGGGGGAAAAGGAGGAAGAACACTCAAGAACACAAGGCACAAAACACTCAAACAAACCCAAATATCACATCCACTAGAGTAGCATACTTGAGATCCACAAGATTACATGAACAATTCAAGGAAAATAGCACTAGGTAAGTTCTTCCCACTAGGTGGGGTCTTGATGATGATCTTCTCCAAGAGGAGGCCTTAACAATCCAAAGGATTCTTCCCTAGGTGGGGGCTTGATCTCCAAAGAGGAGGGGATACAAGGAGCAACGCTCTCTTTGGTGATCTAAAATACTTTTCTAACCTTCCAAATGAGCTAGGAGATGAGTATATAAAGGCTAGGGACGCAACAAGAGGAAGAGAGGGGTACAAGGGCCAAAAGGCCAAAAGTACATGGGTTGTTCCAGGGGAGTCCGGGCACCCAGACCGGTCAGGGGCATCGGCTGATGGAGGACCAGGCACCCGGGGGTCCAAGGCCTGGGCACCCGGGCGGCCACAGGTGGCTGGGCGGGGCAGGCTGGGTACCCAGGGTTGATGGCCCAGGCACCCGGGGTGAAGCTGGGGGCGGCAGGTGGCAGGCCGGGCACCCGGGGCGGGCTGGGCGAGGCCCTGGTGGGGGGCCGGGCACCCGGGGCCGGCTGGGGCGCGGCCCAGGCAGAGGCCGGGCACCCGGGGCCGAGATGGCCGGGCACCCGGGGTGTCCAGGGGGTTCGGTCCTCCCCATGTCCTTGAGTCCGGGCACCCGGGGTCCTTCCGTCCATGCACCCGGGGTGTCCAGGGGGTTCGGGCCTCCCCATGTCCTTGAGTCCAGGCACCCGGGGTCCTTCCGTCCGGGCACCCAGGGTGTCCAGGAGCTTCTCCCCTTCATTCTTCTTGTTCTCCTCTCCTCTCCCTTGCTCTGTGGATGCTCGAGTGTCCATCTTCTTCTCACGATCGTCTTCTTGGTGCCTAAGAATGCATAGCGAGTCTCTTTGAGGTAGAATCCAATTCTCATGTGAAACTGAACGAAACTCGAAGAGGAGAGAGTCAACCTCGTTCTTGATGGCGCGTGCGCGTGCTCTTGTCATTGGTCCTCTCGGTGCTTGCGGTGGTGATGGAGTGTCAGTGCGGGTAGTCGAGGGATGCTCCGCATCACCTTCGCAAGCCATCCTGTCGAAGTAAGAATATGAGAGATAAATCTACTGAGACACGAACATCTGAATTTAAAAGCAAATGGGAGTCTCGTTACCTTCTTAGGGGGGTTCTCGGCGTGAAGGCCGACGTCCTCTTCGTCTTCGGCTAGCCAATCCTCTTCTTGGGGCTTGAAAAGCGTCCTCCACAGCTTTTCATAAGTAGTGTCGAGGAAATTGTGCACAGTGACAGGGTCTTCGGACCTGCATGCCCACATCGGGGCGTCCCTTTGCTCGCAAAGGGGGAGGCGACGATGGAGCATCACTTGTATCACGCTGGTCAGCTTGACACCCGCCTCCTTCACACTGGTACTGCGCTTCTGCAGTAGTTCCACCTCTCCAGGTAGCCCCCAGTCAAGGCCCTTTTTGGTCCATGAGGTTAGCCTCGTGGGTGCTCCGGATCTGAACTTGGGGTCTGCCTCCCAAGTTGCATCGCGTGGTTCCGTGGTATAAAACCACTCTATTTGCCAAATGTTGAGGGTGTCTATGAATGTCCCCACCAGCCACTCAACGCGAGTTAGCTTGCCCACCATGCCCCCCCTCACAATCCGCTTGTTGGTCGTTCACGATCTTCGGTTTCACATTAAAAACTTTTAGACATAAGCCAAAGTGTGGAGGGATCCATAGAAAGGCCTCGCGGATGATAATGAAGGCTGAGATGTTGAGGATGGAATTTGGGGCCAAATGATGGAAGTCTAATCCGTAAAAGAACATCAACCCTCGTACGAAGGATGGAGGGGGAAGCCTAGCCCCCGGATGAAGTGGGGGACGAACACCACCCTTTCACCAGGCTACAGTGTGGGGATAGCTTGTCCTGCTTGTGGGGCCTGGTGGACGATGGTGGCCGGAAGATAGTCGGCACGCTTCAAATCCTTGATGTCTTTACTGGTGACAATCGAGGCCTTCCACTTGCCTCCCATGCTAGATCCGGCCATCGCCAAGTGCGGGTAGGGGAGTTCCGTGGAGGTTTGAACCAGGGCACTAGAGCTCTGAAGATTGGGAAAGGCTACGACGGAAAGAGGAAGAAAGCGCATGAAGATAACTGTAGCTACTACCTTTTATAGATGGTTGTGATACCAAGAGTCATGTAAATGTGTCACCCACCTCGCCTCTTCCCGATATACTCGTAGCGTTATGCGCGAGTGGGATACTGTGAATCATTGATCAAATACCTTAAAAACGAAACACGATCTCCACCTTGAAGGGACGTGTCATCAAAGGAGTGGCCTCGTGTCACGCATCGAGTCTTCATGTTTATGACCAGACACGACCCTTCGCCTAAAGTTGTCAGTCAAAGATACTGTTCGCATTCGAACGATTGGCCATAAAGGCTAAGAGAAGCAGATAGTTCGGAATTCGGATACGACTCGGCGTATGGCCGAACATAATCAAGTACCATTCGAAGGAGGAGAGTCGTTCCAAGTACTCGGGAAAAAGGAACTCACATGCAAGCCGGAGCCTGCAGTCTCGGGAGTTATAAGAAGCCGACGTTGAAGGCTAGTTCGGGGGCTACCGAGGGAGTCCTGGATTAGGGGGGTCCTTGGGAGGCCGGCCTATCTCTTATGGGCCGGACTGCTGGGCCACACCATATCCGAACCAAAGACGTTTTGTGCCTTGGAGTGTGGGGCTTAGTCCGTAGAGGCTAGAAGAACAATAACCATCCTACTAGCTAGGGTTTAGTTTGTCTGATCTTGTTGTAGATCTACTCTATAATCCCCTGATACACAAGTAATGTAATCAAGGAGGACGTAGGGTTTTACCTCTTAGAGAGGGCCCGAACCTGGGTAAACATCGTGTCCCACGTCCAGTGTTCCCTACCAATCCAAGGTCCACAGTTTGGGACCCTTTACCCGAGATCCGCCAGTTTTGACACCGGCAGATGGAGAAACTCCTGTCGGCGGCTATTAAGGAGGTATTAGTCAAATCACTTGCCCAAGTTATCCCTGTGTACTCAATGTCCTGCTTAAACTCCCTAGGGGGCTATGCCAACAATTAACTTCTATGATCAAAGCATTTTGGTGGGGAAGCAGGAAAGATCATCGCAAACCATACTGGGTTTCTTGGGACACAATGAGTAGACTGAAATATATGGTAGGCCTGGGTTTCTGGGACTTTGAAATTTCCAATGTAGCTCTCTTGGCTAGACAAGCATGGAGAATATTACAAAACCCAGATTCGATGAGTGCGAGGATATTAAAAGCGGTGTATTACCCCAACACTGACTTTTCTCTCTGCTGAACTTGGTAGCCATGTTTCTCAAATTTAGCGATCGGTGTTGGAGGTATTGACACTTTGAAAATGGGCCTAATTAGGCAGATCAGAATGGGCTCTAGTGTGCAGATATTGAACATGAATTGGATCCCAAGAAGAGAGAATACAAGGCCCATCATATCTTTAATTCTCAGCTGCCACATTTGGTGTCGGAACTATTGGATCAAGGAAAAATGCAAGATGGAATTCACAGTTAATTGAACTGGTATTTCTACCTTTTGATGCAACTGCTATTCTTCAGATTCCTATTTGCATGCGGGCTATGGACGACTTTTGGTCATGGAACGTTGAAAAGAATGGGAATTTTTTTCGTTCGCTTGGTTTTTTGCCATTAAGAAGTGGCGAGAAGACTGGCTGGAAGAGCGGGCTTGTTCATCAAATAATACTGAAAATGAAAAAAACTTTGGTCTACACTTTGGCATGTTGTAGTGCTAGCGAAAATTGAAGTTTTCCTTTGGAGGTTAGCAAAGAACTCGCTCCCAACTGAGGACGTCTGAAAGCAGAGAAAAATGTCGCACCATGATAAGTGCTTTGTATGTGGAGCGCAAGATTCTTGAAAACACAACCTACTAGAATGCACTATGGCACGGTGCGTCTGGGCATTGGTAGACCATGACCTACTGTAACATATGATCGCTACGACAGAACCGTTAGCGAGAAGCTAGCTTTTCTCCATGATGGAGGTTTTAAAGTATGATGAGTTAGCGAGAATTCAGATGTCTTTCACTCTACGGACACTTGGGTTTGCACGAAGGAAACTCATACACAAGGGGATTAATCAGAGTCTATATGCTCCACATATGTCACAAAGTTCGTATTTGAGTTAGACCAGCTCAACGTGCCCCCCGAGACACATGCGATATCATGCGCTCCACCAGCTCAGGTTAGGGGGCGATGGATTCCACGAGCGGGAGGACATGTTAAGATAAATGTGGACACGGGTGTTTCATTTGATCACAATGTGGGCACTGTTGCTGCCATATGTCGTGATCGAGATGGCTCCTACTTGGGTTCTTCTTTATTGGTCATCCAGGGTCTGGTAGATCCCTCCACATTGGAGCCCCTTGCTTGCAGGTAAGCGCTCTCATTTGCACAAGACCTAGGAATGCAACATATTCACGTAGCTTCGGACTACAAACAGGTCGTCAATCACATTCACCAAGACATTGGAGGAAATTATGGCGGCATTATCAAAGAGATTTAGAATCTGTTAGAGTATTTACGTCATGTAATTTCTCCTTTGAACCTCGAGTTTCCAATTTTGAAGCTCAAAATATAGCTAGGCTTGGTGTTTCTCTCCCTCAATGGAGACATCTATGATTGAGCACACCTCATGATCCAACCGTTACTCCTGTAAACATTATTAATGATCAATAAAGCCAATCTATCTTTGCTCAAAAAAAGGGTGTGAACTGAAGATCGAAACGTACGAACCCGAGGATACGCCCCTTGCAAAGCATGTTGTGAAACACTGCTTCCTTTAAAAACACATTCTTTCCAGCAAAAGACGTTTTCCTTTTTGCGGCCCATCAATTGGCACGTCTGTAAAAAAGGCCTATTGCTCGTTTTTGTTCCAAGCCCGTATAAAGAAGTTTCAAATAAGACAGAATTACCGCCTTACCGGGTCACCTCCCTACTGAATGTTTTCCATTGGGGATACTGAATTGAATTCACCTAAGTTGGCGTATTCCGCGGATGTTTGTAAAACCAGTCTTGCATTATACCCCTTCATTCGAGTAATACGCAAGTCTTTTGTATGTTCTCGAAAGAACATACTCCCTAAACTAATATAAGAGCATTTAGATCACTATTTTAATGATCTAAACGCTTTTATATTAGTTCACAGAGGGAGTACAAAACAAATTATTATTCATTTACCTTCGTACTCTGGCTGAGGAAACGATGAAACTCAGGTACCCGGTTTCCCTACATGATTAAAGCCATAGCACTAGTCTCTGAACATAATGCCGGGGTACTCCCCTTCTCAAAAGAAAAGAAAAAAATCCCTGCACATAGTCCAGCACAAGTTTCTGAACACTAAATCTACTGCACGCAGGCACCCATTTCCTAAGCAGCAGGCTAATGGAATGGAACTGATTTTATTTCGAACCTTCAACGGAACTGATTTTGTCAAATGTTGCCTTGGACAGTGGTATCCCCAATCCATCAGGGTTCAAATTCTGGTGCTCGCATTATTTCTGGATTTATTTCAGGATTTCCGGCAATGCGTTTTCAGTGGAAGAAGACGTTCCCATCGACGACGAGACGCCTACGGTGACTTCGTAAATCTCAAAATGATATGCCGGCTCAGTCTCTCGGAGGTGCTCATAGGGGTAGGGTGTGCGTGTGTGCCTTCATAAAGATGAGTGTATGCGCATGTATATGAGCGCTTGTGTCTGTACTGATGCTAAAAAAAAAGAACTCTTAATCTTTCCCGGAAATATATACAGGGAGGGGATTCCCAAAGGGAGAAATCTAGAGACCTCGAAGGCACAAATTATGTACAATTTTCATAAGTACAAATCGAGCTCCCCAAACCCATAGACACAGAAGAAAGAATGAACACTCGACAAGGCAGGAGCCGAAGGCCTGTCCCGGCTCACCATTGTGATTGAGCTCTTCTAGCAGGGAGCACATGATCACGAGGCTCCCAAGCAGTCGACCAGGACACCATGCTGCCGCTTCTCCTAATCATCCCCAACGATTTTTGCGTTGGATCATCTGCTGGACATCAGCGAGCCATGGAAGTATTTCTCGGTGCTCTGCTCCCCCTTGGCTTTTGGCCAGAGAAATGCGAATGCCGGACGGCCAGCACGATGGAATTCTGACTTGTCGCCGGCGCGCCGTCCGTGCCTCAGCGACAGGGACAGACCGTACGGAAAAGCAGCGAAGCATCGGCGGGCGGACGGTTTGGCCATCTCACACGTCGCTTTCGCAGCCGTCGCCGTCGGCGTTGCGGCCGGCCTTCGGAGGCGGGTTCACGGAGAAGGACAAGCGGCCGAAGCCCCACTGCCCCACCTGGTACATCTCCAGCCACACCCTTTCCTCCTCGCTCGCGGCCGCGCCCTGATACGCCGCCGTCGCCACGTCGTCCTCACCTTTTGACGCGGCCTCGCCGGGACCAGGCTCCCGGTGGCCGCCCCCGCCCGCACACTTGGCGCCAGCGGCGCTAGGGCCAGGGCGGCCGCCCGCAAGGTCCATGTCGCGCACGCGCTTCTTGTGCTGCAGCTTCCCATGCCGCCGGCGCAGCCGCTGCACGCAGCGGCGGCCTACGGCGAGCGGGGCCTTGACGAGCGCCAGCCCCAGCAGGCTCACCACCGCGCACGGGCAGCAGCCCAGCGCGATGCAGTCCGCCAGCGACACCGCCACGCAGGAGCGGCACGACTGCGCAGTGCAGTCCGCGTGGTCGACCACGGCCGGCCCAGCGCCTTGGTCCCCGTCTCCGCCGCCGGCGCCGTGGTGGAACCGTCCGTGGCGCCGCGACATCGAGCCAGCACAGCGCCCCCGGCCGCTCCGACCGGTCAACGCCTCATGCCGCCTGTCCATTGTGAGAGGTGAGCAAGGCGACGGGAGCCGAGGAAATGGCCGACATGGGTCATGTCATCACGACGAAAGTAATACTTGTGGCAATTGAAACGGGGTGTTTTTGCGCGAGAGCGGTGTTTGGGAAGAAATAAAAAGGCGATTGAGCACAGTGGCGAGCAAACTGGCAATGTAGACAGGCACGTGCTGTAAATTAAGCCTCTGGACATGGACACATGCCAGTAAATGCGTCCGCCTGAAATAGAAAACCAAAGTTTGGCAGTGGCGAGGCATACCTGTTAAGATTTAAGATGATATGCCCGCTCAGTTTCACAAAGATGCTCACAGCGGTAAAATATGCGTGCATATACTTTGACGCTAATAAATCTCATAAACTCCATGATCAAGCAGCAACAAAAAAACAGCCCGCTGAGTTTCAAAATGAGGAGTTTCTCCCTGTGGTGGCGTGGCGTGGCGTGCCTTTCGCTTTTGCGCGGGGACGTAGGAGCAGCTGTGTTGGGTGCGTGGAGTGGGGCTTCCCATTCCGGTCTGGCTACTGTGCAGACACGTCGGACGGGTACAGCCGGAAACTGTAGCAGGCATCAGCGGCGTACGCGCCATGGATCTCTTGCCCGATTCCTGCCTGCCTGCCTGCAGCTTCGCGTGTGGGGGCCCGGGCCGGGCCGGGCCGCAGTAACTGCCGGCCTTTAGGTACGTTTACTTGTTGCTTGGCACAGATACGAGCCATTCAAAGGCCTGGGGTCCCTCCCTTTGGGTGGTGGATTGGATAGGTTGCTTTGTTTGTGACAAGTACACCAGATGATGATAAAGACGGGTCCAACTCCAAATAATGCCCTAGCCTTCTTTCACGCTTTGTTTCCTCTAGACCACGACTGTGTTTTTTCTTTTCTTCCTCCTCTGTTTCATTATTGGACGACGAGGCTGAGCTGGAGGTGGTACTACGAGTACGTGCCTGAGTGGCTTGGATGGAACATGTCGGACCAGGAGGAATCTGAATATCTTTTTTTTTGAGGGTATGCAAATTGCGTACCTTAGCTTTATAGAAGAAGAGAAATTAGACATACAACAACGTCAACCAGTCGCTGCGAACAACGAAGGCGACCCACTCCACACCTGGATCGAACAAGGACAACCAAAACCACCACAACACAACTACGACACAAAACGCCTGCCCTACACCGAACCCCTTGCCGCGTCTCGGCCGACGCTGAAGACCTTCGAAGAACAGCAACTCCAGCTTCCTTGGATAAGCCGACGACGACCGTACATGGCGCCGAAGGAGAAAGATCTGGGCAGCGGTGAACGCCGGAGGAGCGCATCATGGGACCTCGAGTCTCCGAGCACAATGCTCCCAACAGAGTAACAACCTCAAGGACGTTGCCATCATGCCGATTCTACGAATCAAGGCTTTCGCCCCAGAGACAGCTGCCGATACAAGGTCGCGAGGAAGATGGCGTTGCACTCGGCGAAGCCTCCAGGAAGGTGAATGACACCCGTAGGTGCCATCAACGTCGGTCCGGCCACAACCGAACAAGATTTTCATCCGTAGCACCGCACACCTCCACGTCCCAAAGATCCCGGCCAGTCCCGATCAGATGCCTCACACCGCCGTCACCGCAGCAACTTGCCATCGAAGCCCCCCTCACTGCCGAGGGAACACGCCTAAAGCCATCACCTTCAACCTCGACTAGGAACCGCAGCAACCACCGAGTGGTGCACAGCCAGATCCGCCACAGTGGCCTTCACCCGCGCCAGGGGACTGCCACCAGAATGGATCAGAACCCGCACCTCCGACCACACTCCGGCACCCACACACGCCGCACGCCTCACACGGCAGCAGCCGAACGCCCGCTGCCCGCCAAGTCCCTTCCTGGCCAGGCCTCGCAGCGCCGCCGCCGCCATGGCTGCGCTCGCACCGCCGCCACCGCCAGAGTCGATGCACCACCAGCATCCTCCATCCTGCTGCGCCCCGCGCAAGGCTCCGGGGACAACCGCCGCACACCCTGCCGTGAGCACCCCAAGGGCGCCTGCCACCGGACGAAGCAACCCACCACCGCCACCTCCGCAGAACAGGGCTGCTGCCAGAGCCTAGGCGCGCCGCGCCGCCAGAAGCTCCGCGTGCCAGATCCCGTCAAGGGAAGGGAGAGGGGGCCGCGACGCCCAAGCCGGTGCCGCTGCGCTCGCCAGATCTGGGCCGCCCAGACCTCCCACGCCCGCCTTGCACCTCCATGCGCAGCCGAGCCGCACCACAGCGCGCCCTCCAGGCCAGGCGCAGACGCCCCGCCCACCGTGAACCCTCCAGGCGCCAGATCCGCTCACGTCCGCGCCACGACCTGCGCGCCAGAACCAACCCGCGTCGCGACCTGCGCGCCAGGGCCATCCTGCGCCGCGCCGTCGACATGCCGCGCCGCCGTCTTGCCGCGCTGCCTTGAGCAGAGCGACCCCACACGCTCCCGCCGAGGCCAACGGCCCGCGCCGCGAAGCCCCGAAACAGAGGTGGAGAGGGCCCCGCCGCCGCCAGGCCGCGCGGGCTTTGCCCGGCGACCCATGCCGGCGGCGGCGAGGGGAGAAGAGCCGGAGGTGAGGAACTGGCGGCGGCGGTTAGGGTTAACTCCCGGGCCGCCCGCGGGAGCGGCACGGGAGTCGGGGGCGTAGGCGCTCTGAAGGTTGTGTTGCAGGAATCTGAATATCAATATCTGATACTATGTTGTGATTTGTCTCTACATACAGTACATGATTGATTGAGCACCCAAAACATCATTAACCAAACAGTAACAACAGCTTCCAAGTACACCTAAAGCATTACTACGAGACGATATTATGATATAAGTACGTACGGTACTACGTAACCAAACTGACGAGGGTCGCCATCAATCCCACTGTGGTGCGCATCAGGCGACAATTAAATACGGTGCAGTGCAAAACCCTGCTGTGTCCTTGTCCCCGAATTATTGCATTCAGGTAGTAGATGATTATTGGCACGGCCAAGTTTGCACGCTTCGTTCATGTTTAATGTACATTCGACCTGGTTAAGCAAAGCAACCTCAATTCTTCTAATGCCAATGATTTAGTTTTAGTACGCTACCACAAACTGGTCCACGGGGGCCCTGTCTGAATTTTTAATTTTATACTAGTAGTTTGAAGCCGTCAGTAGCTTTCTTTGTTAGAAAGAAACGAAACATCTCCATAGGACATACTCCCTCCGTTTCTAAATGTAAGTCTTTTTAGAGGTTTCACTATGAACTACATACGAAGTAAAATGAGTGAATCTACATTCTATAATATGTTCATATACATCCGTATGTAGTTTGTTGTGAAATCTCTAAAAAGACTTGCATTTAGGAACGGAGGGAGTACTGTACATGAAAGAGGACAGGTCTCCTATTTTATTACTCCACTATTTAGCGTTTATTAGGGCATAATCTACCAAAAAGGAGGCATGATTAGGAAGGAAGCGGCAAAAGCTACGCCGTCCGAAAATTTCATAGCTTTGCCGTCCTAAAGTCTTGTGATGTCAGCAATGGACTGGATATTTGGCACCTACTCCTGACAAGCTCCTTCAGTTCAGGGTATCCTATTTTTATGGGTGTGGTTTGTCTGAAAGCAATGCGCACACACATCTATACTACTACTCTTGTATATATATATTTCCTTTGGAAAAAGGCATAGTAGTTATAAAGTTCCATCTCAAGAATTCTTAATGGTCTGGGGGTAGAGTATATCCGCGTATACGCGTTGGCCTATTGCCATCATGAAAGAGACGGAAAGATTCTGCTAGGCGTTGGCGGCATAGGAAATAGGCGAGGCTACTGGCTACGCAAGCATGAGCACTCGAGGTCAAACACCCGGGAACTCAACCATTCCCTGATCCCTAGAGATGAACTCGACCATTCCCTAGCGATGAAGATCGAAAGAGGACAGAAATGCATCCATGCATATGGCAGTATATATACTCTTGACGACGAGAAGAGAAGAGTTTTAACGCTCACACCGTGGATCACCGCATAGCTCGTGTCAGCGCTACCGAGCCGAGGTTTCCTGACTCCTCTCCTCTGCGTGCATGGGTGTGTGCAGCAGCCCTGCCATCGTTTCAGATCAGTGGCTAGATCTCCGAGGATATCACACTTGCGGAGGCACATCGCCCATTTGTTTGTTTTCTTTTCCCTCCGCGGCTGCATGAAATAATGATACCAATGTGCTTGGCCTAGCTACTCGACAACCTCTACTCCAACTTCAGTTAGTACTGCTGTACTCCTACTGGGCATTTAAGAGCCGCATGTGCGTCTCTCGCTTTGTTGCATGTGAAAATAGCAGCAAGTTACATCGCCCTTTGGAGTTTTTGGCAACCATGGTGCTGGGAATCTTAGTCAAATGTGTCATGTCTCATGCTAGTACCTGGCTGGTGTTTTCACGGCTGTGAATTTACCACCATGCGATTGCCAAGTGATTGATGTTTGGGGCTAAAGGACTCCAGCGCGCCTCAGCTTCGGTAACAAGAAGGAAATGGAATATCAGCAAGAACTAGCAAGCAAGCGCATCTGGTTCTGGCCACGGCGATCGGCGGCGACTAGAAGCACCAAGTTCACGGCTCACAAGAACAGAACAGTTTGAGCTTCATCAGATCAGGTAGGAGCAGCAGTCTTTCTTACCTGCGGTGAAGGGGAGGCGCGCCGTCGATCGTCTGTGCCGGCGTCGCTCGGATCAAAGACCCCACGCCGAGGCCCTGGATGGGTCGACTACCACGGGAGACATGACGATGGATCGGTCAGAGCGACGGTGGGCGAGGAGGAGCTTCTCCGACGGGCTCGAGCTCGAGTTTGAGGCGGCGTGGGTGATTTGAACCGAGGTAGGGAAGGGAAATGGGAGGGGTGAGAGGTCCCTTGCCTCGTGGCTCTGTTTCTCGTGGCTTTATATACAGCCAACTAGGGAGGCTACCTAGTGCTGTCAAGCTGCTGCGTCGGAAATGTTTGGGAAGAAATGCTGAATCGTTTTCAAAATAAGAACAAAAGGACAAATGCTGAATCGATGCACTAGCTACAAGTGTTGTGCATGCATGCACAGCACACCCCCGTGCAAAGGTGGATTATTATCTCAGTCTGGGCTTAACTCAAAAAATCGGTGCCAGATTTTGTTAAGCTTTGCCGATGCCAATTCACCAACTGCTCGTGGCCAGGCACTGGGCTGAGAGAATCTGTGGTGCTGGAGGGTGCCAGTGATAGTACGTAGGAGTAATTCATTATCGAAGACACGGCCGGAGAATCTTGTTTGACCTCTCCTCGGGACGGCCACGGGCTTGGCTTCTTACCGGGAGCTCCTCTTTCTTCACCTTATTTTTACGCAGAATGAGCCGCGTATCACTCGCGCTGTATAGTGTACGACAAACGAGTCAATGTACTAACGGCAGCCCGAGGAAATTCCAAACTTGGCAGTTCTTTACGTTTTGCATGGTCAAATGGTCTTACTCCGATCTGGCATCATAGGATTAAATGGTTTTTGTTTTGTTGGGGAAGATGAGATGATGCCACGACACGCTGGTTTGTCTTTCTAAGTAGGTTATTATTAAGTGTTGAGCTACTTCCGCGTATCTATCGAGAGATGGCAGAATAAGATTAGACATCTCTCACAATTTCTGAGAGGATGGGTCAGAAATGAGAGTGGGATTTATAAACAGAAAAAAGAACGTCTAACTCAACTCATTGAGACACTAGGTGTAAAGGTTGAAACCACGCTTCTTTCTGTTAATGAGCATCGAACCAAGTCCGAGGCTGAGCAAGGCCTTCGTGCTCTCTTGAGAGAGGAGGAACTCAAGTGGGCGTTGCGTGCGAAAACGCTTAAGGTTGTCCAAGGGGACGACAACACACAGTTCTTCCATATGGTTGCAAATGGTAAACATAGGAAAAAGAAGATCATACAACTTGAACAGGACGAGGGAACAATAGTGGGGCATGAGAATCTGAAAGCATATATTTCTAACTATTATAAAGGCCTTTTTGGTCCTCCAAATACTTCGACGGTGTCTCTTGATGAGCCTGTGATTGATGATATACCTCAATTACAGGCAGCGGAGAACGATGTTCTCTCTGCACCGTTTACTAAAAAAGAAGTTCATCTGGCCATTACTCAGATGAAGCCGAATAAAGCACCGGGACCAGATGGGTTTCCAGCTGAATTCTATAAGAAATGTTGGCATATCATTAAAGATGATCTTATGCCTATGTTTCACGATTTTTTCGATGGCCATTTGGAGTTGTTTCACCTCAACTTTGGTACGATAACGTTATTACCGAAGAAGAATGAGGCGGTCCGGATAGAACAATTCCGGCTCATTTGCCTGCTGAATGTGAGTTTTAAAATCTTCACAAAGGTAGGAACCAATAGATTGACACAAATTGCTCACTCAGTGGTTCAGCCTAGTCAGACAGCTTTCATGCCTGGACGACACATACTCGAAGGAGTGGTTGTCCTACATGAAACGCTTCACGAAATTCACTCGAAGAAACTAGATGGGGTTATCTTAAAAGTGGATTTTGAGAAGGCTTATGATAAAGTCAAATTGCCTTTTCTTCAGCAGGCAATGCGTATGAAGGGTTTTAGTGAAACCTGGAGGAACCAGGTGGATACTCAAGTCCAGAAAGGTAGTGTCGGAATTAAGGTGAACGATAATATCGGTCACTACTTCCAGACGCACAAGGGGTTGCGACAAGGGGATTCCATGTCACCTCTTCTGTTCAATATTGTGGCAGATATGCTAGCCGTCATTATTGGTAGGGCCAAGCACCATGGCCATGTAGAGGGTCTAGTTCCTCATCTGGTCGATGGGGGGTGTGTGTCCATTCTACAATATGCTGATGACACTATTATTTTCATGGAACATGACATGGCTAAAGCACGTAACATGAAACTTATCTTATGTTTATTCAAACAATTGTCTAGATTAAAAATCAATTTTCATAAGAGCGAAGTGTTCTGTTTTGGGAAAGCCAAAGACGAGGAACATACTTACAGACAATTGTTTGGACGCGAATTAGGTGCTTTACCATTCAGTTACTTGGGTATTCCGATTCATCACCGTAAACTATCCAATAAGGAATGGAAGTGTATTGAAGAACGAATTGAAAAAAAAACTCAGCTGCTGGAAGGGCAAGTTGATGTCATATGGAGGTCGACTAGTTTTGATTAACTCAGTATTGACTAGCATGCCAATGTTTTTACTTTCGTTCTTCGAAATTCCGAAAGGAGTCCGAAAGCGACTAGATTTCTTTCGATCTCGTTTCTTTTGGCAGTCTGATGAGGCCAAGAGGAAATACCGTCTCGCCAGATGGGATATCCTTTCTCGACCTAAAGACCAAGGGGGCCTCGGCATTGAGTACTTGGAAATTAAGAATAAATGCCTTATGAGCAAATGGTTGTACAGGTTAGAGACAGAGCCGGAGGGCATGTGGGCTCAAATCCTGCGCAATAAATATTTGCACTCCAAAACGCTTGCCCAGGTAACCATCAGACCAACTGATTCACCGTTCTGGAAGGGACTTATGAGAACAAAGGATATGTTCTTTCGTAGGGTCAAATTCTTGATTGGCAACGGGATGTCAACAAGATTTTGGGAGAATACGTGGCTAGGAGAGACACCTCTGGCCTTACAATATCCTACCCTTTACAATATTGTGCAACGTAAGGAAGATTACGTAGGTATCGTCCTTCAAACTATTCCCTTGAACATCCAGTCCAGACGTACGTTAGTGGGTGAGAGATGGACAGCCTGGATGCACCTGGTTCGGAGATTGATTGAAGTTCAACTCTCCGACGTGCCGGACTCCACACATTGGAAGTTAACTAAAAATAGGATATTTACGGTGAAATCTTTTTATACGGATCTGATTAATTCCGGACCCATCCCAAGGTCAATTCATATATGGAAGGTTAAGGTTCCTTTGCGGATTAAAATTTTCATGTGGTTTGTCCACAAGCAAGTAATACTCACAAAGGACAACTTACTTAAGAGGCGATGGGTAGGTAACTCGCGGTGTTGCTTTTGCACTAAGGATGAGACAATACAACATTTATTTATCGAATGCCCACTTGCCAAGTTACTTTGGAGAACGATTCATATTGCTTTTAATATCACTCCTCCAATAGATATCGCATCTTTGTTTGGGACGTGGTTAGCTGGGGTTGAACAGATCACGGCAGCTCGTATTCGGATTGGAATATGTGCGCTATTATGGGCTATATGGAACTGCAGAAATGATATGATTTTTAACAGACAACACAACTTAACTTTTTTGCAGGTTATCTTCAGAGCTACTGCTTGGATCCGTACGTGGTCCTTACTCACTCCTACGGACTCCAGGGAGCCTTTGGTTACTGGGTGCAACCAATGGGAGATGGTGGCTCGAGTTATATTCAACCGGCTCGGATGGCATACGCATAACATGATAGGAGTCTAGAGAGCTTGTCCTTATTATCAACATACCGGTTGTCTTTGTCCGCTTCACTTTTTCAGTCCTTTGTGTTTTGTTTTCTGCTCTGTTTGCGAGCTGTAAGACTTTTGTGTTGCTACTTTCTAGATATTTAATAAAAGGGCCGCATGCATCATCATGATGCAGAGGCCGGGGGTATACCGCCATTTCCAAAAAAAAGTGTTGAGCTACTTTTTGATAAAGACAAAAAAAATAACTTTCTTTTTCTTGAGAAACCAATCAAAAAATATTTTATAGGTAGCATCAAGCATCTACAAGACATGATGACTGAAACTTGACTTCTGCATAATTAAGATACACACAACCAAAACTAATAGTCCGACATAGTAAAAAAAATTGACATATTAGCAACAAAGTCATATGGGACTGAAGAATGAGGTGGTCGATCAATCTGAAGATTGTGTTGTCAGTTGGGTAAAAACCACTTTGGCCATCCGATCAAACCGCATGCACACCACCTTGAACAATGGTTGATACTTTGTTCGGTGCAACATAGACCACATACGATGTCTGTGTGTATAGCGATAGATAACCTGCATGAGAGGAGATTTTGGCATTAAAAACAAAATGATTACTACTTTGCCAAAAGCGAGCATAGTAAGACATGTGCTCTCATCGTTATTAACGTACTAAACCTTATTGATATTAAATCTAAGCAGTGACACCACATATTGGCAACACTTGTGGGGGGATGACTCGCCATGTAGGATGTGCAGACTATTGGAAATATGCCCTAGAGGCAATAATAAATTGGTTATGATTATTATTATATTTCCTTGTTCATGATAATCGTTTATTATCCATGCTATAATTGTATTGATAGGAAACTCAGATACATGTGTGGATACATAGACAACACCATGTCCCTAGTAAGCCTCTGTTGACTAGCTCGTTGATCAATAGATGGTTATGGTTTCCTAACCATGGACATTGGATGTCGTTGATAACGGGATCACATCATTAGCAGAATGATGTGATGGACAAGACCCAATCCTAAGCCTAGCACAAAGATCGTGTAGTTCGTATGCTAAAGCTTTTCTAATGTCAAGTATCATTTCCATAGACCATGAGATTGTGCAACTCCCGGATACCGTAGGAATGCTTTGGGTGTACCAAACGTCACAACGTAACTGGGTGGCTATAAAGGTGCACTACAGGTGTCTCCGAAAGTGTCTGTTGGGTTGGCACGAATCGAGACTGGGATTTGTCACTCCGTGTAAACGGAGAGGTATCTCTGGGCCCACTCGGTAGGACATCATCATAATGTGCACAATGTGACCAAGGGGTTGATCACGGGATGATGTGTTACGGAACGAGTAAAGGGACTTGTCGGTAACGAGATTGAACAAGGTATCGGCATACCGACGATCGAATCTCGGGCAAGTACAATACCGCCAGACAAAGGGAATTGAATACGGGATTGATTGAATCCTCGACATCGTGGTTCATCCGATGAGATCATCATGGAACATGTGGGAGACAACATGGGTATCCAGATCCCGCTGTTGGTTATTGACCGGAGAACGTCTCGGTCATGTCTGCATGGTTCCCGAACCCGTAGGGTCTACACACTTCAGGTTCGATGACGCTAGGGTTATAAAGGAAGTTTGTATGTGGTTACCGAATGTTGTTCGGAGTCCCGGATGAGATCCCGGACGTCACGAGGAGTCCCGGAATGGTCCGGAGGTGAAGATTTATATATGGGAAGTCCTGTTTTGGTCACCGGAAAAGTTTCGGGTTTTATCGGTAACGTACCGGGACCACCGGGAGGGTCCCGGGGGTCCACCAAGTGGGGCCACCAGCCCCGGAGGGCTGCATGGGCCAAGTGTGGGAGGGGACCAGCCCCAGGTGGGCTGGTGCGCCCCCCCCCCCCCCCCAAGGGCCCAAGGCGCCTAGGGTTTTGGGAGGGGGCGCCCCACCTTGCTTGGGGGGCAAGTTTCCCCCTCTCCACCCCTTAGCCGCCCCCTAGATGGGATCTAGGGCTGGCCGCCGCCCCCTAGGGGTGGAAACCTAGGTGGGGGCGCAGCCCCCTCTCCCCCTATATATAGTGGAGGCATAGGAGCAGCCTAACACATGAGTTTCTTCTCCTGTTGGCGCAGCCCTACCTCTCTTTCTCCTCATATCTCGCGGAGCTTGGCGAAGCCCTGCTGGACTACCACGCTCCTCCATCACCACCACGCCGTTGTGCTGCTGCTGGATGGAGTCTTCCTCAACCTCTCCCTCTCACCTTGCTGGATCAAGGCATGGGAGACGTCATCGGGCTGTACGTGTGTTGAACGCGGAGGTGCCGTCCGTTCGGCACTAGGATCTCCAGTGATTTGGATCACGACGAGTACGACTCCTTCAACCCCGTTCTCTTGAACGCTTCCGCTTAGCGATCTACAAGGGTATGTAGATGCACTCTCCTTCCCCTCGTTGCTGGTTTCTCCTTAGATAGATCTTGGTGACACGTAGGAAAATTTTGAATTTCTGCTACGTTCCCCAACAGTGGCATCATGAGCTAGGTCTATTGTGTGGATTCTTTGCACGAGTAGAACACAAAGTAGTTGTGGGCGTTGATTTTGTTCAATATGCTTACCGTTACTAGTCCAATCTTGTTTCGACGGTATTGTGGGATGAAGCGGCCCGGACCGACCTTACACGTACTCTTACATGAGACAGGTTCCACCGACTGACATGCACTTGGTGCATAAGGTGGCTAGCGGGTGGCAGTCTCTCCCACTTTAGTCGGAACGGATTCGATGAAAAGGGTCCTTATGAAGGGTAAATAGCAATTGGCATATCACGTTGTGGTTTTGCGTAGGTAAGAAACGTTCTTGCTAGAAACCCATAGCAGCCACGTAAAACATGCAAACAACAATTAGAGGACGTCTAACTTGTTTTTGCAGGGTATGCTATGTGATGTGATATGGCCAAGAAGAATGTGATGAATGATATGTGATGTATGAGATTGATCATGTTCTTGTAATAGGATTCATGACTTGCATGTCGATGAGTATGACAACCGGCAGGAGCCATAGGAGTTGTCTTTATTTATTGTATGACCTGCGTGTCATTGAACAACGCCATGTAATTACTTTACTTTATTGCTAACCGGTAGCCATAGTAGTAGAAGTAATAAGTTGGCGAGACAACTTCATGGAGACACGATGATGGAGATCATGATGATGGAGATCATGGTGTCATGCCGGTGACGATGATGATCATGGAGCCCCGAAGATGGAGATCAAAAGGAGCAATATGATATTGGCCATATCATGTCACTATTTGATTGCATGTGATGTTTATCATGTTTATGCATCTTATTTGCTTAGAACGACGGTAGTAAATAAGATGATCCCTCATTAAAATTTCAAGAAAGTGTTCCCCCTAACTGTGCATCATTGCGAAAGTTCGTCGTTTTGAAGCACCACGTGATGATCGGGTGTGATAGATTCTTACGTTCACATACAATGTGTGTAAGCCAGATTTACACACGCGAAACACTTAAGTTGACTTGACGAGCCTAGCATGTACAGACTCGTGCCCACGTCAAGAGGTATAAGACCTCCGACGATTTTCTTAGCCTGCAAACTAAGGGAGAAAAGCTCAATCGTTGAGCTTGTGCTCAGATTGTCTGAGTGCAACAATCACTTGAATCGAGTGGGAGTTGATCTTCCAGATGAGATAGTGATGTTTCTCCAAAGTCATTGCCACCAAGCTGCTAGAGCTTCGTGATGAACTATGACCTATCAGGGATAGATATGATGATCCTTGAGATATTCGCGATGTCTGACACCGCGAAAGTAGAAATCAAGAAGGAGCATCAATTGTTGATGGTTGGTGAAACTACTAGTTTCAAGAAGGGCAAGGGCAAGAAGGGATACTTCATGAAACGGCAAATCAGCTGCTGCTCCAGTGAAGAAACCCAAGGTTGAACCTTAACCCAAGACTGAGTGCTTCTATAATAAGGGGAACAACCACTGGAGCAGAATTACCCTAGATACTTGGTAGATGAGAAGGCTGGCAAGGTCGATAGAAGTATATTGGATATACATTGTGTTAATGTGTACTTTACTAGTACTCCTAGTAGCACCAGGGTATTAGATATCGGTTCGGTTGCTAAGTGTTAGTAACTTGAAATAAAGAGCTACAGAATAAACGGAGACTAGCTAAAGGTGAGATGACGATGTGTGTTGGAAGTCTTTCCAAGGTTGATGTGATCAAACATCGCCCGCTCCCTCTACCATCAAGATTAGTATTAAACCTGAATAATTGTCATTTGGTGTTTGCCTTGAGCATAGACATGATTGGATTATGTCTATCGCAATACGGTTATTCATTTAAGGAGAATAATGGTTACTCTATTTATTTGAATAATACCTTCAATGGTCTTGCAACTAAAGGAATGGTTTATTGAATCTCGATCGTAGTGATACACATTTTCATGCCAAAAGATATAAGATAGTAATGATAGTACCACTTACTTGTGGCACTACCATGTAAGTCATATTGGTATAATACGCATGAAGAAGCTCCATGTTGATGGATTTTTGGACTCACTCGGTTTTTCAAAAGTTTGAGACATGCAAACCATGTCTATTGGTGTATACGCATGAAGAAACTCCATGCAGATGGATCGTTTGGACTCACTTGATTTTGAATCACTTGAGATATGCAAATCATACCACATGGGCAGGATGACTGAAAAGCCTTGTTTTCAGTAAAATGGAACAAGATAGCAACTTGTTGGAAGTAACACATTTTGATGTGTGCAGTCCAATGAGTGCTGAGGCATGCAGTGAATATCGTTATGTTCTTACTTCACAGATGATTCAAGTAGATGTTGTATATTTACTTGATGAAACACAAGTCTGAATTATTGAATGGTTCAAGTAATTTCAGAGTGAAGTTTAAGATCTTCGTGACAAGAGGATAAAATGTCTATGATATGATCATAGAGATGAATATCTGAGTTACGAGTTTTGGCACACAATTAAGACATTGTGGAAATTGTTTCACAACCAATACTGCCTGGAACACCATAGTGTATGGCGTGTCCGAACATCATAGTTGCACCCTATTGGATATGGTGCATGCCATGATGTCTCTTATCGAATTACCACTATCGTTCATGGGTTAGGCATTAGAGACAACCACACTCACTTTAAATAGGGCACCACGTAATTCCGTTGAGACGACACCGTTTGAACTGTGGTTTGGAGAAACCTAAGTTGTCGTTTCTTAAAGGTTTGGGGCTGCGACGCTTATGTGAAAAAGTTTCAGGTTGATAAGCTCGAACCCAAAGCGGATAAAATTCATCTTCATAGGACACCCAAAATAGTTGGGTATACCTCCTAATTCAGATCCAAAAGCAATAGGGATTGTTTCTTGAATCGGGTCCTTTCTCGAGGAAAGGTTTGTCTCGAGAATTGAGTGGGAGGATAGTGGAGACTTGATGAGGTTATTGAACCGTCACTTCAACAAGTGTGTAGCAGGGCACAGGAAGTTTTTCCTGTGGCACCTACACCAATTGAAGTGGAAGCTTATGATAGTGATCATGAAGCTTCAGATCAAGTCACTACCGAACCTCGTAGGGCGACAAGGACGCGTACTGCTTCAGACTGGTACGGTGATCCTGTCTTGAAGGTCATGTTGCTAGACAACAATGAACCTATGAGCTATGGAGAAGCTATGGTGGGCCCATATTCCGACAAATGGTTAGAAGCCATGAAATCCGAGATAGGATCCATGTATCATAACAAAGCATGGACTTTGGTGGACTTGCCTGATGATCGGCAAGCCATTGAGATAAATGGATCTTTAAGAAGAAGACGGACATGGACGGTAACGTCACCGTCTATGAAGCTCGACTTGTGGCGAAGAGTTTTTCACAAGTTCAAGGAGTTGACTACGATGAGATTTTCTCATCTGTAGCGATGCTTGAAGTCCGTCGGAATCATGTTAGCACAAGCTGCATTTATGAAATCTGGCAGATGGATGTCAAAACAAGTTTCCTTACCAGTTTTCGTAAGGAAAGGTTGTATGTGATACAATCAGAAAGGTTTTGTCGATCCTAAGGATGCTAAAAGGTATGCTAGCTCCAGCGATCCTTCTAAGGACTAGAGTAAGCATCTTGGAGTTGGAATATGTACTTTGATAAGATGATCAAAGATTTTGGGTTTATACAAAGTTTATGAGAATTTCCAAAGAAGTGAGTGGGAGCACTATAGAATTTCTGATGAGTATATGTTGTAAACATATTGTTGATCAGAAATGATGTAGAATTTCTAGAAAGCATATAGGGTTATTTGAAAAGTGTTTTTCAAGGGAAAACCCGGATTAAGCTACTTGAACATTGAGCATCAAGATCTATAAGGATAGATCAAAAACGCTTAATGGTGCTTTCAAATGGGCATATACCTTGACATGATCTTGAAGGTGTTCAAGATGGATCAGTCAAAGAAGGAGTTCTTGGCTGAGTTGTAAGGTATGAAGTTAAGACTTAAAGCTTGACCACGGCAGAAGAGAGAGAAAGGATGAAGGTCGTCCCCTATGCTTCAGACGTAGGCTCTATAGTATGCTATGCTGTGTACCGCACCGGAAGTGTGCCTTGCCATGAGTCAGTCAAGGGGTACAAGAATGATCCAGGAATGGGGATCATTGGACAGCGGTCAAAAAATTGTCCTTGGAGTAAATAAGGACATGTTTCTCAATTATGGAGGTGATAAAGAGTTCGGCGTAAAGGGTTACGTCGATGCAAGCTTTAACACCTTTCCGAATGACTCTGAGTAGCAAAACGGATACGTATAGTGGAGCAACCATTTGGAATAGCTCCAAGTAGAGCGTGGAAGCAGCATTTACAATATGACATAGAGAATTGCGAAGTACATACAAATATGAATGATGCAGACCCATTGACTAAAACCTCTCTCACAAGCAAAACATGATCAAACCCCAGAACTCATTGAGTCTTAATCACATGATGATGTGAACTAGTTTAGCGACACTAGTAAACTCTTTGGATGTTGGTCACATGACGATGTGACCTGTGAGTGTTAATCACATGGCGATGTGAACTAGATTATTGACTCTAGTGCAAGTGGGAGACTGTTGGAAATATGCCCTAGAGGCAATAATAAATTGGTTATTATTATTATATTTCCTTGTTCATGATAATTGTTTATTATCCATGCTATAATTGTATTGATAGGAAACTCAGATACATGTGTGGATACATAGACAACACCATGTCCCTAGTAAGCCTCTGTTGACTAGCTCGTTGATCAACAGATGGTTACGGTTTCCTAACCATGGACATTGGATGTCGCTGATAACGGGATCACATCATTAGCAGAATGATGTGATGGACAAGACCCAATCCTAAGCCTAGCACAAAGATCGTGTAGTTCGTATGCTAAAGCTTTTCTAATGTCAAGTATCATTTCCTTAGACCATGAGATTGTGCAACTCCCGGATACCGTAGGAATGCTTTGGGTGTACCAAACGTCACAACGTAAGTGGGTGGCTATAAAGGTGCACTATAGGTGTCTCCGAAAGTGTCTGTTGGGTTGGCACGAATCGAGACTGGGATTTGTCACTCCATGTAAACGGAGAGGTATATCTGGGCCCACTCGGTAAGACATCATCGTAACGTACCGGGACCACCGGGAGGGTCCCGGGGGTCCACCAAGTGGGGCCACCGGCCCCGGAGGGCTGCATGGGCCAAGTGTGGGAGGGGACCAGCCCCAGGTGGGCTGGTGCGCCCCCCCACAAGGGCCCAAGGCGCCTAGGGTTTTGGGAGGGGGCGCCCCACCTTGCTTGGGGGGCAAGTTTCCCCATCTCCACCCCTTGGCCGCCCCCTAGATGGGATCTAGGGCTGGCCGCCGCCCCCTAGGGGTGGAAACCTAGGTGGGGGCGCAGCCCCCTCTCCCCCTATATATAGTGGAGGCATAGGAGCAGCCCAACACATGAGTTTCTTCTCCTGTTGGCATAGCCCTACCTCTCTTTCTCCTCATATCTCGCGGAGCTTGGCGAAGCCCTGCTGGACTACCACGCTCCTCTATCACCACCACGCTGTTATGCTGCTGCTGGATGGAGTCTTCCTCAACCTCTCCCTCTCACCTTGCTGGATCAAGGCATGGGAGACGTCATCGGGCTGTACGTGTGTTGAACGCGGAGGTGCCGTCCGTTCGGCACTAGGATCTCCGGTGATTTGGATCACGACGAGTACGACTCCTTCAACCCCGTTCTCTTGAACGCTTCCGCTTAGCGATCTACAAGGGTATGTAGATGCACTCTCCTTCCTCTCGTTGCTGGTTTCTCCTTAGATAGATCTTGGTGACACGTAGGAAAATTTTGAATTTCTGCTACGATCCCCAACACAGACTTGTATTTAAAGAAGAGGTGTTGAGTGTCTCATTGTGAGTACAAAAACTACACTTCTTGCTTCCTTGACACTTGCGATGAATGACGTTGTCTTTAGTTAACACAACTCCCTACGAAGATACAACATGAAAAATCTTAACTTCTAGTGGTATCTTTGATTTCCTTTTTTATTGTTGTCCACTAGAACTCTGCATGCAAAAGTGCACGATACATAGAGTCGACTATAAAGGACACATTTCTAGTTAGATTCCAGCGAAACACATCACATCCTTGTGTGAGATTAATCGAATCCACGATAAAGAAGATGTTGCCATGACAGAAGACATGAGCCAATCAATCCCACCTAGAAGATACATTTAGTGTAGAAGGGTCGAGCACTTGCGCAAGAATATCATTCTTATTGCGACAATGTGGTACATTGGTGGATACTGTTCCTGAAAAGTGGTGTTTCCTAGCCACTTGTTCTCCTAGAAAGGTATTGACAGTGTCATACACCGGGGGTGGCTCATCGAGGAGAGCCCGATAAGAGGTCTCCCAAGGGGCCCACAAGACCTGGTGACATCTTGCCTCTCAAGCAAAGGCGGAGGTTACCTAGATCGCATCTCTCCTCCTGTTAAATCCTAGCCTCCACCATCTATATAAGGGGAGGCTAGAGGGCTCTCATACCCGTCTTTACTCACATAGAAAAAACCTTGGTAGCAATATCATACATCATCATAACCCCTCGCACGAGGTATACCTCCCATCATGTATAGAAAAAGTAAGCAACATGTAGGGTTACTCTCCGGAGGACCAAACCTGGGTAAAACCCCATGCGACCTCCGACCCGGGACTTCCAATTGTGCTTGGACCCGTACCGAGGGATCTGGCAGTTTTCTGCACCGTCAGGTATCTCAGGGTTGTGCTTTATCACGAATGATCTAAACTGGCAAAGATGTTCCTATGACACCATCAGACCTGCCATTTTTTTAATCTCCAGGCTTCCAATATGCTTGAGACACATATTTTGACCTAGATACTTATTGCGTAAGAGGGTTTGCCAAACATGATCCCCGGTAAGTAATTTGAACAACCATTTACTAATTTGGCATCATTCTTGACCTGGAAGTCCAGAATACCTAAACCTACCTGGTCTTTCGCGACAAACCATGCTTCCTTGGTTAGCCCATTTTATTTTATTTTCACCATCTCCTTGTCGAAAGAATCTAGATCTAAAATAAATTGGCCTTTGCATGACCCCTTTTGGAAGTTGGAAAAATGAGAGCATGTAGAGAGTCATGTTTGTGAGAACAAAATTGATGAAAACCAGCATGCTACAACGAAGAGAAACTTGCCCTTCCAAATAATGAACCACTTCTCTAAGCGATCTTTGAAATGTTTCCACTCTCAGTTAGTGAGATGCCAATAATGAATCACTATTCCAAAATATTTAATCGGAATTGCCTTATGTATGTTAGGAATATGCCCTGGAGGCGATAATATTATATTTCCATGTTTATAATAAAGAGTTTATATTCTATGCTATAACAACTTTGATACTGGAATATGCAATTCATCGAAAAACTTATATGCACATGTGGAATGATAAACAATAAAATATGATTCCTAGTCTTGCCTATAAGACAAGCTCAAGTGTTGTTGGTGATCATGTTCTCCGGATCTTAGGATATCGTTAAGTGTAACGATAGTCCTAAAAATACTTTAATATGACGTTAGAAAATGATCATATTGAATCAACCCAGACTTGTTTGTTATACTTTGAGATACAATCGTCGTACGTCAATTGTTATAACACGGAGAGTTAACGTGTGATTCAATTCCTTAGACCATGAGAGCATTGTAATCACTTCTTACCGAACGGTGGACTTTGGGGTTGCTCCAACATCATCTGTAACACGGTGATCATAAAGACAACTTGCAGATTCATCGAAAAGTTTGACAAGGGGCTAGGCTCAAGAGTAGTATTTGCTCCTCCGACGATGGAGAGATATTCCTAGGGCCCTCTCGGTGTGGCGGCATCCATCATCGTCTGACCAGACATGGGTGACTAGGTCACGGGGATGTCGGAACATGTCATCTAGAAAGAAGAATAAAAACCAGTATCGAGGAGACCGGTATAGTGAGCATGAGAATACCTCAAGAGGATACCAATATATCCCACCTCGGGTTCTCTAAGGTATCATGAAGCAAAGGGAACAATACATGATGACCAAACATTCACTCGAATGCCATTTGTGTACTCATAGGGATTGACATGGATGTCCAGGGTTCCGCTATCGATCATTGAATCAAAGAAGTTTGTTCATGTCTATGTTTTACCGAACCTACTTGGTCACAAGATTAAGGTAATCATGATCCGTTGAGTATTAGTGGAGCAAGATTTATGAGGAAATATTTATGAAATAGTTTCATTAATATTATAAATAGTTTCGAGAGAAACCGAAAGCGTTCCAAGGTTACCGAAAGGGTTTCTGTGTTTGCTGGGTAATACCGGAAATTAATATATTGGTGGAAAATGTTTTGCGGAGATGTTAAACTAATAATAAAATACTATAATAATGATTAGGAGGCTTTTATATTTAATTAAATACCAACAGGATTTAAAAGACCAAGTGGTGGAAGGATATTGGGCCTATGTGGCCCCATAGGAGGTGGCGCCCCTAGCTTCTTGGAGGAGCTAGGGGAGGCCAAATTCGGTAAATGGGCCAACTTCTAGCCCATTTTGTCTCTCGGCATGTTAACGGCCCGCACAACAGTTGGGCCTATTATTTTACAGAGATGTTAAATTAATAATAAAAAAATCCTAATTGAATTTAGGTCCATTAGGGGTTGATACGTCTCCGTCGTATCTATAAATTTTGATTGTTTCATGCCAATATTATACAAGTTTTACATACTTTTGGCAACTTTGTATATGATTTATTGGACTAACCTATTGATCTAGTGCCCAGTGCCAGTTCCTGTTTTCTGCATGTTTTTTTGTATCGCAGAGTATCCATATCAAACGAAGTCCAAATGCAATAAAATTTCACAGAGAATTATTTTGGAATATATGTGATTTTTGAGAGTTGGAATCACCGCAAACGGAGGCCCACATAGGGCACAAGACACCAGGGTGCGCCAGAGGCCCCTGGCGCGAGGTGGTGGGTTGTGCCCACCTCTTACGTCGGTTGGACCTCTACTTCCGGTGCAAGGAATCTTATATCCGTGAAAAAATCGTGTTAAAATCTCAGCGCAATCGGAGTTACGGATCTCTGGGAATATAAGAAACAGTTTTCGGCAAGATTTGGGGAACGCGAAACAGAAGAGAACAGAGAGGGAGATCCAATCTCGGGGGGCTCTCACCCCTCTGCCGCCATGGAGGCCATGGACAAGAGGGGGAACCCTCCTCCCATCTAGGGGGGAGGCCAAGGAAGAAGAAGAAGGAGGGGGGCTCTCTCCCCCTCGCTTCTAGTGGCGCCGGAGTGCCACCGGGGGCAACGATCAGGACGGTGATCTACATCAACAATCTTGCTACCGTCAACACCAACTTTCTCCCCCTCTATGCAGCGGTGTAACACCTCTTCCCCCCGCTGTAATCTCTACTTAAACATGGTGCTCAACTCCATATATTATTTCCCAATGATCTATGGTTATCTTATGATGTTTGAGTAGATCTTGGTTGGTATGATTGTATATTTTATTTATGGTGTTGTCTTACCGTGCCCTCCGTTCTCTCGCAAACGTGAGGGACCCCCTGTAGGGTGTTGCAATATGTTCATGGTTCGCTTACGGTGGGTTGCGAGAGTGATAGAAACTTAAACCCGAGTAAGTGGGGTATGACGTATGGGAGTAAAGAGGACTTGATGCTTAATGCTATGGTTGGGTTTCACAACCTTAATGAACTTTAGTAGTTGCGGATGCTTGCAAGAGTTCAAATCATATGTGCATATGATCCAAGTAGAGAAAGTATGTTAGCTCATGCCTCTCCCTCATATTAAGTTGCAAGAATGATTACCGATACTTGTTATCGATTGCCTAGGAACAAATGACTTTCTTGTTGACAAAAGATATCCACTTTTATTGCCTTGCAATTTAGTCATAGTTTTATTCCTGCAAAGTACTCGTAGATTTATTCTTGCCAAATAGTTTCATACTTGTTTCCGTTAAAGCAAACATCAAGCGTGCATAGAGTTGTATCGGTGGACGATAGAACTTGAGGGAATATTTGTTCTACCTTTAGATCCTCGTTGAGTTCGACACTCTTACATATAGAAAGAGGCTACAATTGATCCCCTATACTTGTGGGTTATCAAGACCTTTTTCTGGCGCCGTTGCCGGGGAGCAATAGCGTGGGGTGAATATTCTCGTGTGTGCTTGTTTGCTTTATCACTAAAGTAGTTTTTATTTTTCTGTTCTAAGTTGTTCTCTATCCTTAGTTATGGATATGGAACACAAAACACCAAAAACATTAGTGGTACTTGCTACTCATGGAGATGGGGAACCTCCTAAAACCCTCGATGCTCGTTATGTAAAAGATATTATGCACTACTTTGATAATCCTGAGAAGACCCCATTCAACTTGATAATGGGAGTAACGTTGAATCAACACGAGTACTTTAGGGATTATCGCTTGACTCAAAAAGGAAAACTTTTATGGGATCAAATTCATATGTTGCATTGGTATGCTTGGGATTTATGCCAGAGATATGATTATACTTGTCGCTCTAGGATGAATGCTCCACATCTTCCCTTTTCATGTGAATTTAATGATAATGAAACCTTGGCTTCTTATGCGACTACATCAAACGCGTTACTAAACGCTTTCACTTTTGGTCTATGAGAGTACGTGGACACACTCTCCCTGCTTGTTGCTATGCTTCTCCTAGATAGATCTTGCGTGATCGTAGTTTTTTTTTTGAAATACTATGTTCCCCAATAGTGGCATCCGAGCCAGGTCTATCCGTAGATGTTATATGCACGAGTAGAAAACAAAGATTTGTGGGCGATAATAGTCATACTGCTTACCAGTATGTCATACTTTGATTCGGCGGTATTGTTGGATGAAGTGGCCCAGACCGACATTACATGACCACGTTCATGAGACTGGTTCTACCACCGTGCTTCGCACACAGGTGGCTAGTGGGTGTCTGTTTCTCCAACTTTAGTTGAATCAAGTGTGACTACGCCCGGTCCTTGTTGAAGGTTAAAACAACACGCTTGACGAAAAATCATTGTGGTTTTGATGCCTAGGTAAGAACGGTTCTTGCTAAGCCGTAGCAGCCACGTAAAACTTGCAACAACAAAGTAGAGGATGCCTAACTTGTTTTTGCAGGGCTTGTTGTGATGTGATATGGTCAAGACGTGATGATATATAAATTGTAGTATGAGTCGATCATGTTTTGTAACAGTTATCGGCAACTGGCAGGAGCCATATGGTTGTCGCTTTATTTTATGAGATGCAATCGCCATGTAGTTGCTTTACTTTATCACTAAGCGGTAGCGATAGTCATAGTAGCAATAGTTGGCAAAATGACAATGATGCTTCGACGGAGATCAAGGTGTCAAGCCGGTGGCAATGGTGATCATGATAGTGCTTTGGAGATGGAGATAAAGGCATAAGATGATGATGGACATATCATATCACTTATATTGATTGCATGTGATGTTTATCCTTTATGCATCTTAATTTGCTTAGTACGGCGGTAGCATTATAAGATGATCTCTCACTAAATTTCAAGGTATAAGTGTTCTCCCTGAGTATGCACCGTTGCTACAGTTCGTCGTGCCGAGACACCATGTGATGATCGGGTGTGATAAGCTCTACGTTCACATACAACGGGTGCAAGCCAGTTTTGCACACGCAGAATACTCGGGTTAAACTTGAGAGCCTAGCATATGCAGATTTGCCTCGGAACACTGAGACCGAAAGGTCGAGCATGAATCATATAGTAGATATGATCAACATAGTGATGTTCACCATTCAAAGCTACTCCATCTCATGTGATGATCAGACATGGTTTAGTTGATATGGATCACGTGATCATTTAGATGACTAGAGATATGTCTATCTAAGTGGGAGTTCTTAAGTAATATGATTAATTGAACTTTAATTTATCATGAACTTAGTACCTGATAGTATTTTGCATATCTATGTTGTAGATCAATAGCTCGCGTATAGCTCCCCTGTTTTAGTTTTTGATATGTTCCTAGAGAAAAATAAGTTGAAAGATGATAGTAGCAATGATGCGGACTGGGTCCGTGATCTGAGGATTATCCTCATTGCTACACAGAAGTATTATGTCCTTGATGCACCGTTAGGTGACGGACCTATTGCAGGAGCAGATGTAGACGTTATGAATGTTTTGGCAAGATCGGTATGATGACTACTTGATAGTTTAGTGCGCCATGCTTTACGGCTTAGAACCGGGACATCAAAAAAGTTCTGAACGCCAAGGAGCATATTAGATGTTGCAAGAGCTGAAATTAGTATTTTAGACTCATGCCCGTGTCGAGAGGTATGAGACCTCTGATAGTATTTTGCCTACAAGATGGAGGAGAATAGCTCAACCAGTGAGCATGTGCTCAGATTGTCTGGGTACTACAATTGCTTGAATCAAATGGAAGTTAATCTTCCAGATAATATAGTGATTGACAGAGTTCTCTAGTCACTATCATCAAGTTACTGGAACTTAGTGATGAACTATAATATGCAAGGGATGACGTAAAACAATTCCCGAGCTCTTCGCGATGCTGAAATCGGCGAAGGTAGAAATCAAGAAAAGCATCAAGTGTTGATGGTTGACAAGACCACTAGTTTCAAGTAAAAGGGAAAGGGAAAGAAAGGGAACTTCAAGAAGAATGGCAAGCAAGGTGCCACTCCCATGAAGAAGCCCAAAGCTAGACCCAAGCCTGAAACTGAGTGCTTCTACTGCAAAGGAAATGGTCACTGGAAGCGGAACTGCCCCAAATACTTGGCAGATAAGAAGGATGGCAAAGTTAACATATATGATATAAATGTTATTGATGTCTACTTTAGTAGTGTTCATAGTAGCCCCTAGGTATTTGATACTGGTTCAGTTGCTATGATTAGTAACTTGAAACAGGAGTTACAAAATGAACAGAGACTAGTTGAGGGCGAGGTGACGATGTGGGTTGGAAGTAATTCCAAGGTTGATAAGATCACCATCGCACACTCCCTTTACCTTCGGGATTAGTGTTGAACCTAAAATAAATGTTGTTTGGTGTCTCGTTGAGCATGAATATGATTGGATCATGTTTATTGCCATACGGTTATTCATTTAAGTCAAAGAATAATTGTTGTTCTGTTTACATGAACAAAACCTTCTATGGTCATACACTTAATATAAATGGTTTATTGAATCTCGATCATAGTGATGCACATATTCATAATATTGATGCCAAAAGATGCAAAGTTGATAATGACAATGCAACATTCTTGTGGCACTGCCGTTTAGGTCATATTGGTGTAAAGTGCATGAAGAAACTCCATGCAGATGGACTTTTGGAATCACTTGATTATGAATCATTTGATGCTTGCGAACCATGCCTCATTGGCAAGATGACTAAGACTCTGTGCTCCGCACCAATGGAGCGAGCCACTAACTTATTGGAAATAATACATACCGATGTATACAGTCCGATGAGTGTTGAGGCTCGCGGTGGGTATCATTATTTTCTAAACCTTCACAGATGATTTGAGCATATATGGATATATCTACTTAATGAAACACAAGTCTGAAACATTTGAAAAGTTCAAAGAAATTCAGAGTGAAGTTAAGGATCATCATAACAAGAAAATAAAGTTTCTACGATCTGATCGCGGAGGCGAATATTTGAAGTTACGAGTTTGGCCTTCATTTAAGAACAACGTGTAATAGTTTCACAACTCATGCCACCTGGAACACCACGGAGCAATGGTGTGTCCGAACGTTGTAACCATACTTTATTAGATATGGTGCGATCTATGATGTTTCTTACCATTTTACCACTATCATTTTGGGGTTATGCATTAGAGACAGCTGCATTCACGTTAAATAGGGCACCATCTAATCTATTGAGACGACACCATATGAACTATGGTTTAGCAAGAAACCTAAGCTGTCGTTTCTTAAAGTTTGAGGTTGCGATGCTTATATGAAAAAGCTTCATCCTGATAAGCTCGAACCCAAATTGGAGAAGTGCGTCTTCATGGGATACCCAAAAGAAACTGTTGGGTACACCTTCTATCCCAGATCCGAAGGCAAGATCTTTGTTGCTAAGAATGGATCCTTTCTAGAGAAGGAGTTTCTCTCCAAAGAAGTGAGTGGGAGGAATGCAGAACTTGATGAGGTAATTGTACCTTCTCCCGAATTGAAAAGTAGTTCATCACATAAATCAGTTCCAACGATTCCTACACCAATTAGTGAGGAAGCTAATGATGATGAGCATGAAACTTCAGATCAAGTTACTACCGAACCTCGTAGGTCAACTAGAGTACGGTCCACACCAGAGTGGTATGATAATCATGTTCTGGAAGTCATGTTACTAGGCCATGACGAACCTACGAACTATGAGGAAACGATGTCGAGCCCAGATTCCGCAAAATGGCTTGAGGCCATGAAATCTGAGATGTGATCCATGTATGAAGAACAAAGTGTGGACTTTGGTTGACTTGCTCGATGATCGGCAAGCCATTGAGAATAAATGGA
This sequence comes from Triticum dicoccoides, assembly GCF_002162155.2. Taxonomy (NCBI): domain Eukaryota; kingdom Viridiplantae; phylum Streptophyta; class Magnoliopsida; order Poales; family Poaceae; genus Triticum; species Triticum dicoccoides. The sequence goes on from NC_041385.1 coordinate 449,025,176, forward strand.
TCTTCAAGAGGAAGATGGATGCTAATAGTAGTGTTACTATCTATAAAGCTCGAATTGTCGAAAAACAGTTTTTGATAAGTTCAAGGTGTTGACTATGATGAGATTTTCTCACTCGTAGTGATGCTTAAGTTTGTCCAAATCATGTTAGCAATTGCCACATTTTATGAAATCTGGCAAATGGATGTCAAAACTATATTCCTTAATGGATTTCTTAAAGAAGAGTTGTATATGATGCAACAAGAAGGTTTTGTCAATCCTAAAGGTGCTAACAAAGTATGCAAGCTCCAGCGATCCATTATGGACTGGTGCAAGCATCTCAGAGTTGGAATATACGCTTTGATAGTGTGATCAAAGCATATGGTTTTATACAGACTTTTGGAGAAGCCTGTATTTACAAGAAAGTGAGTGGGAGCACTACAACCTTTCTGATAAGTATATGTGAATGCCATATTGTTGATCGGAAATGATGTAGAATTTTCTGGAAAGCATAAAGGAGTGTTTGAAAGGAGTTTTTCAAAGAAGGACCTTGGTGAAGCTGCTTACATATTGAGCATCAAGATCTATAGATATAGATCAGGATGCTTGATAAGATTTTTCAATGAGTACATACCTTGACAAGATTTTGAAATAGTTCAAAATGGAACAGTCAAAGAAGGAGTTCTTGCCTATGTTGCAAGGTGTGAAGTTGAGTAAGACTCAAAACCTGACCACAGCAGAAAATAGAAAGAGCATGAAAGTCATTCCCTATGCCTCAGTCATCGGTTCTATAAAGTATGCTATGCTGTGTACAAAACCTATTGTATACCTCACCATGAGTTTGGCAAGAGTGTACAATAGTGATCCAGGAGTGGATCACTAGACGTCGGTCAAAATTATCCTTAGTGGTATAAGGATATGTTTCTCGGTTATGGAGGTGAAAAAAGTTCGTCGTAAAGAGTTACGTTGATGCAAGCTTTTACACGAATCCGGATGACTCTGAGTCTCAATCTGGATACATATTGAAAGTGGGGGCAATTAGCTATAGTAGCTCCATGCAGAGAATTGTAGACATAGAAAATTTGCAAGATACATACGGATTTGAATGTTGCAGACCCGTTGACTAAGCCTCTGTCACGAGCAAAACATGATCAGCACCAAGACTCCATGGGTGTTAGAACCATTACTATGTAATCTAGATTACTGACTCTAGTGCAAGTGGGAGACTGAAGGAAATATGCCCTAGAGGCAATAATAAAGTTGTTATTTATATTTCCTTATATCATGATAAATGTTTATTATTCATGCTAGAACTGTATTAACTGGAAACTTAGTACATGTGTGAATACATAGACAAATAGAGTGTCCCTAGTATGCCTCTACTAGACTAGCTTGTTAATCAAAGATGGTTTAAGTTTCCTAGCCATAGACATGTGTTGTCATTTTATGAACGGGATCACATCATTAGAGAATGATGTGATGGGCAAGACCCATGACCCATTTGTTAGCTTAGCACTATGATCGTTTAGTTTATTGCTATTGCTTTCTTCATGACTTATACATCTTCCTATGACTATGAGATTATGCAACTCCCGAATACCGGAGGAACACTTAGTGTGCTATCAAACATCACAACGTAACTGGGTGATTATAAAGATGCTCTACAGGTGTCTCCGATGGTGTTTGTTGAGTTGGCATAGATCAAGATTAGGATTTGTCACTCCGAGTATCGGAGAGGTATCTCTGGGTCCTCTCGGTAATGCACATCACTATAAGCCTTCAAGCAATGTGACTAATGATTAGTTACGGCCCTCCTTCCTTCTCTCCTCCTCCTCCTTACCCCCTTCTCCTACTTGGACTAGGAAAGGGGGAAACCTAATCCTACTAGGAGTAGGATTCCTCCCCCTTGGCGCGCCCCTTGTGGCCGGCCGGCCTCCTCCTCCCCTCCTTTATATACGGGGAGGAGGGCACCCCATAGACACACAAGTTGATATTTAGTCGTGTGCGGTGCTCCCCTCCACAGTTTCCACATCGGTCATATTGTCATAGTGCTTAGGTGAAGCCCTGCGTCGGTAACTTCATCATCACCGTCACCATGCCGTCGTGCTAACGAAACTCTCCCTCGGCCTCAGTTGGATCAAGAGTATGAGGGACGTCATCAAGTTGAACGTGTGCAGATCGCCGAGCTGTCATGCGTTCGGTACTTGATTGGTTGGATTGCGAAGACGTTCGACTACATCAACCGTGTTACTAAACGCTTCTGCTTTCGGTCTAGGAGGGTACGTGGACACACTCTTCCCGCTCGTTGATATGCTTCTTCTAGATAGATCTTGCGTGATCGTAGGAATTTTATTGAAATACTACGTTCCCCAACAGTAAGTTGTTTCCGTCTGATGTTAATGAGGATGCCATGACACTATTTGAACTTTTTGTGATGATTGGCACATCCCTGTTTGAGCAGAATTTGACTAGAACTATGGCAATGTATTAGAGACGCCGTAAATCAGCTATATTTGGAATGAGTTAATTCATGCGATTATGACCATGTCATTACAGCCAATTTGTACCCCTGAATAATCAAATGGTTAGGAAGATATGGATAATCTCCTTATTTTATAGTAATCTATATACTACTAAATATGAGTGTGTATCAATGGCCATGTTAGTTTCCTCATTTTCATGATGTAGAAACATGCATCACACTGTTGGTTTCATCTAACCATACATTAGGGAAGTAAATGTGCATATGGAGAACTCTATATTTGGAAGTAGTGAAATCCTGTAATGCTTACCATGTGTACACACCTATATTCTCCCTTCAGCAATCAATGGCTAGAATAATATTCTCACAAAAATTTTGCCCACATAACATGAGTATATAACAATGTGCATGGTCTGTTAGTTTCCTTGAAGAATTTGTTTGTGAGGACAGAACATGATTACATAACATGCATGACATGGTAGTTTCCTATGAAGAATCGATTGTGAGATAACATGAGTATAACCATGCATGGCACTTCTATATTTTCGAACCCATTATACATTTCCCTATATTTTCCTCCCAGTTCCAACAGGGACATATCAATGTTGTTTCTTGCATTATCCTACTCATACTATGAACAATGCTGATCTTACATTAACAATGCATGTCCTTTTTTATATGATGCAGTGTCCCTACAGTTACTGCCCTTTGTAATCACACCACCTTTACCAAAAACAGGGAAGCACACTGGTTCCTTGCTCGATCAGACGACGACAAAAGACTGATGATCATTCGGACACATGAGCTGGGAAAGTTATATTGCAAAAACCCCACTGTATACAAGCACCATGAAATATGTGAGTATCCGGACAGTGGCTGTTACATCTATGAGCAGGATACCAGCTTGTTGGGGCCTTCAGGATTTTTGAGTTGGAGGTGGGTAAACAACCTTGGTTCACTCTCTCTGTTTCTCGGACTCAATTATCCGATTAACCAGGAGATCACCGTTGGCAAGGACCTTCATGGCAGAGAGGCTCTGTTTGCTATGGAAAACTGTGTCTACACGGCGAGCCCTAGGAGTTCGGGAGAAAACTCCCCTGATTGTCAATGATACAGCCTGCAGCCAAAAGAAGGTGAGAATCACAAAGGCATCTGGATTAACTTTGATCCTTTGATGTGTCGATTCCGACAGGCAGTGATGTGGTTCAAGCCTTCAGGTTGATAGGTGATTGGGTTGTTGCGTTGAAGGGTGGAGTACTGGTGTCTCCGTATCACTGGTGGCTGAAGCGGGGCTGCAAATTATGATGGTGTTGGATCATCCCTCTCCGAATGACTTGTTGTCTTTGCTGCTTGTTCTGGATGGGTAGTTCTCTCTTTTGTTATGCATATTCCTTGTCATTTGGTCATCTTCGTCTATGTCACTCTTACTATGTAATAGTTGCCTCTATTTAGAATGTCATTCTCGTCTGGATCACGAGAGTCTGAGCGATGTAGATGGGTGTGTTTTGTTGGTGTAGCAAGACTTCTTATGAACTATCATGTCTTGTTGTGTATGTCAGTAGTAGTCACTAGTCGGTGTTTGAATGTTGTATATATCGTTGTTTCGAACTGTTTATTGTCTTGAACTGCTGGTGGGCTAAATGAGGGCATCACCATTCTCCAGTGTTCAGAGTATATCTCCGTTTTTCAAGTTACTGGCAAGATGCCCGTTCGTTGCACGGAACATCAAGATCTTGTGGGAGAAAAGGATGAACGAGGGAAGGGCTTATCTGCAAATGTGGAGAGGAGTGCGGGTAAATTGTCATAGTTTCCTTCCTATCCGTTAGATATAGATCGGACGGCCTATATTGCAGGATCGCAGGCACACCATCATCACCAACTCTGCTTTTTATAGAAGTATAGATATAGATAGATATAGATATAGATATAGATAGATAATTTGAGCTCAGTGTCTTTTTGATGATGTACACTTGTTTGGGCTAGTGAGGTGTCGTTGAATATGGGCCGAGTTGTAACGTAATGCCAAATAGGTCAATTATGATTCTCAGGCTGGGCTCTCAAAAGATCCTAAAAAAAGGCCAGGCTCTTAAAAAAAGAATTGGGACTCTTGCGCGCCGACATGTGGGCACCATCGGTGTTTTCGTGCACTTGTGCACCGAGAGCATATTGGCGTGTGTTCAAAATTCATGCTACCTTTTCATCCCCAATCTCCCGCCCCTCCCACACCTATGGAATCTCGATTTCTACTCTAGTTCCCCCAAATCCCCCTCCTGTACTCCCTGTACTCAAGCACACTACATGTCACCGGTCAACGCGGATCTCTGAGCCAGAGATCCTGAGGTCCGTCCTGCCTTCGGGCGCTATGTGCTGTCGCTCAACAGTGACATGGCGGCGCTTGAAGACCAGTTTGCCGGAAAAGTGCCGATGGTAACCATCAACGGCGACCGGCCTCCCGTCTCATCGGACGACCTTGTCAAAGATCTTGGCATTGCGCACGGCATCCAAATAAGTGACTTTCTCATTGAAGTCTGTCTGCCACCGGCTGATTTCTTCATCAGGTTCCGGAAAACTTTCGACTGTAGTCGTGTGTTCGAATCTTCCTGGGTTTTTATCTGCGATGGCGCGCTGGGGAGCTTTGATCGATGGCTCCCAGGATGGAGCTTGGTACCCTCTGAGCTTGAGTTTTTAACAAAGCTTACCTTCCACGGCATGCCTCGACGTGCTTGGAACAGTGGTCCATGAATGAGCTTATCAACGACCTTGGAGGTGAGCTCGTAAGTATGTTTCTTCCTCCAGACAGCTAGGCTCTGACGGTTATGGCATGGATGAAGAAGCCATCCACCATACTGAAGGTGATTGGTGTTGAGATACCGGTGCAGGAACCGGGGTTATACTATTCGTCACCACCAAGGCCTCCGCAGACCACGTTAGGGATGTACCTGTATCGTGTGTTCGTGCATGTCGAAGAAGTGGTGAATCCATCAATCAAAGTCTTGCCGCCGTCGGTGGTGCCCGCGTCCATCGACGACGTCCATTACAGGAGTCAACGTCAGACTTTCCCTGTGTTGCTCGGAACGATGGATGGCACAGAGCCTACTCCATAGCGCGGCGGAGGCCACTGCTTCTTTGGGAGAAGAGGCGGGGCTGGCTGCGTGAATGTGCTCTAATTTGAGGTAACAACTGAATCTTGTCAGATACTAGTTAAATCCGAGCTATGGGTTTAACGCACAAATGTGCCAGTACATTTGATTGTGACATGTTCTATTGTTTTACCTGAACTTTTTTTAGAAAGGGATGTACGTCAACTTAATGTTCTAGCAGAACTTATATATTGTGTTGTCTGTCTATTTTCTTTGCACAACATTCAAGATATTTCTCCGTCATTGACAAAGACGATGAACCATTATGTACGAGTTCGATGGTTTCAACATAGCCCTACCTGTAGCGATCCACTAATTCCACCCTGATTGTGCCGCCTGCATGAAATATTTGTATGCAAGTTCAGTGTGCTATGATGTTCTATATGATTTTGTCAACTAAGTTTTTACTGAGCATCATCAATGCATATGGCTAAAAGATGTATTTACGAGCATCGACCGATGGGTCTCTCTCTCTCTCTCTCTCTCTCTCTCTCTCTCTCACACACACACACACGCACAAGTGGGACTCGTCGAATTATTTCTTCGCTCGTGACAGCTTTTAATTAGCTTCCACTGTACTCTAACTTTTTTCTTAAGTTATTAATTGAGCTCAGTGACTTCAAAAAGTTGTACCAAAGCCTTGTTTGGGCTTTTCCGGCGTCGCTGAATGTGGGCTGAGTAGCCATGTAAGGTTGTACTGTACTACACATGCCTTTTGCAACATCAGCAATGCAACTTGGCCGACAATTGTACACAATATCCGGGTTAACTTGTTATTCTCCGCCCCGCTACGCTGCAAATCTTTCCTAGGAGGGATGCATTAGGCTTAACAAGAAAATGAGCTTTAAGAAATAATAAATGGGATGTAATTATAAAAACTGGGCAGTAACTATAAAAAAATGCACCAAACACTTAATTAGTTTAAAATATATATTATTTTTGGAATTTGAAAATTTTAATTTCATTACTTGTTGCGCGCGCAATATTTCATTGGATTTTTATGTAATACAAATTTATTTTGAAATATATTTAATCTGACTAGAAATTTTGGGATAAAAATATTTCGGATCCCATCAAAATATGGGAAATTTTATTGAATTCGGTTTTGAGCAGTTGGTTGAAATTATTAATCGTTGTCCTAGCTAGAAAATGGGCTGTACTTTTAACAAACTGTAAATGGGCTGTAGTAAATTTCATTAGAATTCAAAAATGGGTTGTACATTCTTACAAATTGCAAATGGGCTATATGTTCTCTGCCACACACTTGTGGGACTACTAAGTTGACGCGTCCCCTAAAAAACAAAAACTAAGTTGACGCGTATGCAAGGCTTTGTCAACTTATAGTTAACACACGGTTCTAGCAGCAGTGGCCGTTGGATGTCCATCCAACGGATGTCGTGCTTCTTCTTCAATCTCGGATATTCTTGCTTCAGCCGCCCAAAAAATGATTCCTCCCCCTGGCATCTAGGGCGCACCGTTTCGGAGGCTGACCTGTGGGCCTACTAAGTTGACGCGTACCAAGGGCTTTGTCAACTTAGTCAATATAAACGATTCTAGCTGCAGTGACCGTACGATGTCCATCCAATGGTCATCGTGCTTCTTCAACCTCTGGTCTTCTTGCTCCAGCCACCCAAATCAGCGCCGGTCGTGCTGCATGCTCCTGCCTCCCGTGGCCGGTTGTGATGCCGTGGAGGCCTCACCGCCCCCTACTACTCCCACCGCTGGCCAGGCCATCCCTCTACTCACTCACACCCCCTGTTATTCTGCGGCGATGGCAGCCTCACACCACAGCTGAACCAGTGAACCCTCATACTCCTCTCCACGTGGGCTTCCACTACCGAGTCTTCCCCGGCTCCGTGTCGTCCCCTTCCTAGGCCTCGCCGTCGTACGCCGCCCTAGTGCTCTTGGTGCAGTGTGGTCAACGTGGTCAAGGAATGACTTCCATCGGAAGAATACTGTACATGGAGAGGCTGACAGCTGGGTCCATGGCTGTAGCAAGGAAGTGCCTCCTTACTATGCGCAAAATAACGATTCCTCCACCTGACAGCAAGGACACACCGGATGGGCCACCGTATTTCGTGAAAAAAATGTTTCCCCTGACTGCTGGGACCCACCAGCTACATCTTCGCGCGCAAGGAAGTGCGTCCATATTACGAGCAAAAAAAATGATTCGCCCCATGACTGCTAGGACCCACCAGCTACATCTTCGCATGCAAGGAAGTGCCTGACAGTCGGGACCCACCTGGTCGAAGCGTACGTACCGTTGTCATTCTGGTCGCGAACATGTACGTACATATGATTGGTGGGTCTACAGGCTGCAGCAATGAACCGTGGTCGTGTAAGGAAGGGCACGTGTCATAGTATAGGCGCGCACGTGTCATAGTAGAGGCGCGCATGTAGCATGTCACGCAGTCCTATTAATATGGTGTACATGTACGTACAGCCAGGGTGCAAGAAAGTAAATACGGCCACGTACGTACATACAGGCGGGGTCTCGAACACCTACTCGCGCATACGTACGACCAGGGCTCGTGTACATGGCTGGGTAGGAATGGAGAAACTACGTCGTCGTGTTCATCGGGAGACAACGGAATGCGTTGTGTTCATCGGGAGGCAGCAGAATACGTCGTGTTCATTGGGAGGCAGCAGAATACGTCGTGTTCATCGGGAGCCAACCGGCTTGGACGGAACAGCCGATCGAAATGAGGCATGGTGTACCGCAGAACGAAGGAAATGGCCTTGTGTTCGACCGACCACGGTCGAAACAGGATCCTGTTCATCGGGAGGGGGTCTGGCGTACCGCAAAACAGAGGAAACAGACTTCTCTTGGACCTCCTACGGTCAAAACAAGGTCCTGTTGATCGGGAGGGGTGTGGCGTACTACAAAACAAAGGAACGTACTTGTGTTGGAGCGCTACGGTCGAAACAGGGGTCCAGTTCATTGGGAGGGGTGTGGCGTACCGCAAAAAGGGACTCCATGGGATACTATTCATCTCCACCTTCGACTGCCTCCACGGGCTACTGTTCATCCACCGTCGACCTCCTCCAGCCTCCACCTACGACTGTTCATCCACGGGCTCCTGTTCATCCAGCCTCCACCGCTCCTCCACCGGCTACTATTCAACTAGCCCTCTCCACGGGGTCCTGTTCAACCACCCCTCCACGGGCTGCTGTTCATCAGCCCTCCACCGGCTACTGTCCAACCAGCCCTCCATTGGGTCATGTTCATCCACCCCCAACCGGCTCGACCGGGGTCTTGTTCATCCAGTGGCAACAATCTCTACTACCATGGGGTCCTGTTCATCCAATCCCCCACCGGGAACTGTTCATCCACCCCCCCAACAATGCTCATTGTTCATCCAGAGGCAGCATCGATGGGCTTCAGTTAGCAGCAGTAGCGAAGGAATCACTCGATCGGGTTCAGTTAGCAGCCATCGATCGATCGCTCGGGTTCGGTAACGCATATCCTACAGTGCAATCGCTCGGGTTCAGTAGGCGAATGCCTTGCTCAGGTTCAGTTAGAGCCCAACGCCTCGCACCCACGCGCGTACGTGTATGAGAGAAATGCGCATCGCTCGGCCCCTGATTTCGGTGTCAAAACCGGCGGATCTCGGGTAGGGGGTCCCGAACTGTGCGTCTAAGGCTAATGGTAACAGAAGGCGGGTGTCGGTGTCAAAACCGGCGGATCTCGGGTAGGGGGTCCCGATCTGTGCGTCTTAGGCTAATGGTAACAGGAGGCAAGGGACACAGTGTTTACCCAGGTTTGGGCCCTCTCGATGGAGGTAAAACTCTACTTCCTGCTTGATTGATATTGATGATATGAGTAGTACAAGAGTTAATCTACCACGAGATCATAGAGGCTAAACACTAGAAGCTAGCTTATGATGATTATGATTCCGTCCCTAAGGACTAAACCCTCCGGTTTATATAGACACGGAGGGGGCTAGGATTTACATGGAGTCGGTTACAAAGAAGGAAATATAATATCCGGATCGCCAAGCTTGTCTTCCACGCAAAGGAGAGTCCCATCCGGACACGGGACGGAGTCTTGAGTCTTGTATCTTCACGCTCCAATAGTCCAGACAAAGTATATAGTCCGGCTGTCCGGATACCCCCTAATCCAGGACTCCCTCAGTAGCCCCTGAACCAGGCTTCAATGACGATGAGTCCGGCGCATAGTTTTGTCTTTGACATTGCAAGGCGCGTTCCATCTCCGAATACTCCAAAGTACCTGTTGCAAGGAACAGTGTCCGACTGCCCATCAATCTCGTACTCCTCGGCTTCCATGCTTTAATAATGACCGTCTCCACGTGTCGAGCGAATGCGAGGAGCTGAGGCATTTTTGCATTTGCCACCCCCGGTCCAGCAGGTAACCGCCTATTTGAAGAGACGGGGATTCTCAGATCCAAACCTCACCTTCCTCCCTCGAGCAAGCATCCAACAGAGCACTCCGGAAAAACCATTCCAACATGGCCGGTCGCCGCATCTCTTCTTCTCGCTCTCCTCGCTCCAAGTCGGGTGACTGGGAAGAGTGTTCAGTTCCTCACAGCCGTTTGATAGAGTTACAGACCCAAGGGTTTCTCCCACAGGCGTTCATGGTCCCCGTCCGAGCCGGACTACCACCTATAATGGCGGGGAGCAAGCGGAGGGATCTCCTAATCCATCCCCAAAGGAGCGAATATGTCTCATCCTGCATCTGCTAAGGGGCGTCGGGGTGGTTTTATCGGGGTGGTAATCGGGGTGGTTTTACATCACTGAGCCACGCGACGCTAACTGGGCGGTGACCCCTGAATTTCTATCCGGCGTTCCCATGCGGCTCACCTCCTGGAAAGAGAAGGGCCTAGCCTGGGGCTCAGCGGAAGAACTGACCGGACTTCAGACCTGCGTCCAAAATATGATAGGCAAGAAAATCAAGCTCGTCAACATGGTCCAGGTTATGCTCCTCCGTCGGATCCTTCCATGTCAGAGACGGGCTTGCAATCTGTGGGAGTTCGAACTGGCCGAACACCAGACGCTGCGAGAGCTCTTCGGCACAATGCATGAAGACGTTTGGAAGGTGCTTTTCAAGGCCACCGAGGTACCACTGCCCATAACTGAAGACCGCGGACTCAGCGCAAAACGCCCAGCCAATCCGGTAAATTTTTATGTTTTGCAAGATATGCCTTCTACCAACACATCTGCGGGAGGAATCTAAGCCTCCATGCCGATTTCATAGGCTCGGGTAGCGATAGTGGAGCAGATTGACTGTCCAGCTCCGTTTCCTGAAGATCCAGAATCGCCTCTTCTAACAAAGATGTTGTTTCCGGCGCCCTATGAGGTGCCGGAGAAGAAGGCCAAGAAGACGGCCGCGGGGACCAGAGAAGGTCTCCGGCGCAAGGTTGCGTCGGACGTGACGTCCGACGATGCCAAGATGCCCTCCTCCTCTGAAGACGAGGAGGAGTAGGAGGAAATCCCTCCCCCCCACCGGGGGGAGAAAGAAAAGGAAGGCCGCCTCGCATGGGGAGGCCGAGGTGTCCAAGAAGGGAAAAACCTCCCTTCCGGACCACTGCACAGCAGCCACCAACAGCGACGAGGAGTGGGAGCCTAGGGACAAGCCCCTGGCTAAGTCGTAAGTATCCGGGCACAATAGTACTTCTGGTATGTTTGCTTTATCGCTTCTTATCATGCCGAACGTGCACCTGCAGTTCGGACAAATCCCACATCAAGGTATCTTCCTCTTCGGAGGGATCTCTGGACCCGTCGGCGATGAATAGTGATTCGCTTCCAATGGCCTCCTCCCCCAGGCCTACGGACGACACTGAGGTGTTGTCTCGAAGGATACCTGGCCAAGGGGGGACAACTCCGGAGACGGCCCCAGGTGAAATCCCAATCGCCGGCACATGGGGGGAAGACCCCCATGGACTCCTATAATGGGGACCGCAGCTAGTTTGGCCCCCACTGAATACGGCTCCAGAAACCCCAGTGGTTCCGAATCCAGGCAGGCAACCTCTCTCTAAGGAGGGCGAGCCGCCTGTACCGGTGACCTCTGTCCATCCAGAGGCACTGGACAACTTGCTGGAAGCGCTTCGCAGCGCTTCCATTGATGAAGAACACCGTACTCTTATGAGTACGGTGATTGAGAAGGTCCGGTCCGCCAAAAGTGGATTGACCGAAGCCTGCACTAGCCTTCTAACAGGCTTTGAGGTAAGTAATAAAATTGCAAGAGAATATCACAGTATAGACAGTAGCCCCTGATGCTTTGTTTGGTGTTCGGAAAGAAAAGCAGAACAGAGGATCAAATAATGTCCGCAGGAGTCTAACAAAGGATGTCTATGTGAATAAGCAGGCGTTGCTGCTGGCCGCTGCCGCTCGTACTGCAGAGGTCTCTGGACTAAAGCAGGACCTGGAGCGGACCGAGGGAGAGCTTGGCCTTGCGAAGAGGCAGCTCGAGGTAAGTCAAAGTACGCAATGCCACATCTGTATATTTGTAAAGGATAAATGGTTTCTGCTGATAGAAGCGTCATGAACTTTGATAGGGGCCACGATCGAAGTGGCGGCCCTGAAGAAGGCGCTGGCCAAGGCCGATGACAAAGCGGCCAAGGAACGCGTCGAGCGCGAGAAGCAAGAGGCCCGGGTCAGCGAGGTCCAGCAAGAGCTCCAGGATTTTGTCCAGAAATACGAGTCCTTGGAGCGTGACTCTAAGACTCAAGAGTCCGAGCTTGCTGAGGCCCTCCAGAGCGTGCAAGATGCCAAACCCGAAGCCCAGAAGGCCCTCGAGGAGATTCGGGCGGCCAAGAAGATTGCGGCGGGTAAGGCATTCGTTATGCAAAGCAAGCATGTGAAGGAGACATTCTTTTTACTTACCAGAATTTGGAGCTCTCCAGGAGCATTCACAGATCTGCTGCACAGCATATTTGATGCCGCAGAGTTCTACCGAGCCGAAGAAGGGAGCTCGACGGAGAAGTTGTTCTGGTCTCAATATCTTGGGACAGAACATCCGATGCCCTTGAGCGACCAGCTGAAGCAACTAGTCGAGCTGCATAAGGCAGCCGAACTGGCCATGAAGGACCTCATAGTCCGGCTGTGGCCTGCCGAGCCTATGCCCAGTAGCTACTTCGGTCTCGTGAAGCGGCTTATGAGTGCCCACCCCCGACTTGAAGTCATAAAGTGGTCAGTTTGCATTGAAGGTCCGCGAATGGCCTTCGCCCGCAGAAAAGTGCAGTGGGCGAAGATGGATGCCGAAAAGCCGATGACCGAGGGGCCACCAAAGGGCAAGGAGCACCGTCGGCCCGAAAAGTATTATGACAGTGTCCTGAAGGGCTCCCGCCTTGTGGCGGAGCAATGTGATAAGGATGTAATCTTTGAGCGAATGCACTCATTTTATCCTGTAATATGAAACAAGTTCATTTGCGCAATATAACGCTTGTTGATTTAAAATTTTACCTCCTGTGCGGCCGCTTACAAAATCTGAGAGTTGGCCAGTCGTCGGCTTGTGCCCCCATGTAACTAGTACAGGGGTGTTCGGGATAAATCTAAACACTCTTTATCCAAATTTTTGGTCCTTTAAGGAGGTGTTTAGCGCAACGAACAAGGCAATCGGACTATACAGCTTTATCACTCTCACTTAGCCATAGAAGTTCTACAATTTTAAATTTCGGCGTAGCCCCTGGTATTCGGAAAGCCGAGCTTGGGGAGCTATACACGCCTAAATCGGACAAAGACCGATTCCTCGCCTGAAGCGGAAAAAATCTTTAAGGATTTGAAACCTCTCGAACAGCAACCAGGTCTCGCTGCATCATGACAGTCAGTTTTCTGCTTTCTCTACTGAGGTGCTCATCCGGAAGAACCGGGACACAATCGCAGTAGTTCTCCCTTTACTACCCTAGCCGATATAGCGGAACATAGGGTAGCAAGCACAGGAGCCGGGCAACCCAACTATTGACCCAAGACATGATTCGGAGCTGATGCATATAATGCTATAAGTTCGGGGTGCTGCACTGTCAAAAGTGTTCGAACTTTTTTGCCGTGTTATGGGGTACACTGAAGCCCCTGGCGAACTGAACGTACCAGAATGTACGGTTGCGATTTGTAATAAATAAACATAGGAAAAAGAAAAAGAAATGCAGTAATAAGCTGACGTTGTACATTATTTTCCATTGTTATTTGAATGATATGTCAAGGCATATGTACACAAGTAGTGCGATACGCAAAATAGGACTTATTTGACATGCCCTAACCAAGAGCGAGCTGCGTGTAGGTATGTAAAATAGGTATAGCGATCGTTATCAGAGACCACCTAGGGATTCCCTTGTACGTCAAAGCTCCTTGCCTCCTTGGTGTTTCCGTCCCGCGATGGATCCGATAATTAGGTTATCGGAAGAGCCTCAAGAAGATAGGGACCTGAAAGAAAGAAAAGGGTGAAGGTATACGGATCCTAGGGCGGTTGAGCCGCATTGTGGACCGCATTCTACCTGTGCCTCCGTCTATGCCCATGGTATTTTAAGTGCATAATTATGTACGCGCGACACAAATTTCACCGCTTGACTGGGACTAGGACAGAGGCCGAATTGCTAGGCAAGCTCTGGACGGGCCGGATGATCCTATTGTAGAGTACTTCGGACTCGCTTGACGGTGTCCGGGGGCTTTATTGCCGAATTGGAGGTTTGCCTAAGGAGGCTGCTCTATACTTCTGCTGCGAGGGCCGCAGTGTGCTCCTCCATACGGTGGGAGTGCTCTGTGTTTCCATTGACTGTTATAACCCCGCGAGGTCCGGGCATCTGGAGCTTGAGGTAGGCATAGTGTAGCACCGCATTGAATCTAGTGAATGCGGTTCGTCCGAGCAGTGCATGATAGCCACTGCGGAAGGGGACGATATCGAAGATTAACTCCTCGCTTCGGAAGTTGTCCGGAGATCCGAAGACTACTTCCAGTGTGATTGAGCCCGTGCAACAGGCCTCTACACCTGGTATGACACCTTTGAAGGTGGTTTTGGTGGGTTTGATCCTTGAGGGATCGATACCCATTTTGCGCACTGTATCCTGAAAGAGCAGGTTCAGGCTGCTGCCACCGTCCATGAGGACTCGTGTGAGGTGGAATCCGTCAATGATAGGGTCAAGGACCAGTGCGGCTGAGCCGCCATGGTGGATACTGGTCGGATGGTCCCTGCGGTCAAAGGTGATCGGACAGGAAGACCATGGGTTGAATTTTGGGGCGACTGGCTCCATCGCATAGACGTCCCTTAGTGCACGCTTCCGCTCCCGCTTGGGAATATGGGGGCGTATATCATACTCACCGTTTTCACTTGGGGAGGGAATTTCTTCTCTCCCCCTGTGTTCGGCTACCGGGGCTCCTCGTCGTCATCACTATGCGGCCCCTTTTCCTTATTTTTGGCGTTGAGCTTGCCGGCCTGTTTAAATACCCAACATTCTCTGTTGGTGTGGTTGGCTGGTTTATCGGGGGTGCCGTGGATTTGACATGAGTGATCGAGTATGCGGTCTAGACTGGACAGGCCCGGATTGTTTCTTTTAAATGGCTTTTTCTGTTGTCCGGACTTGGAGCCACTGAACCCGGCATTGACCGCCGTGTCTTGGCGTTATCGCCATTATTGCGGCGCTTGTGTCTATTGCGCCGGGGTTTGCCGTTGCTATCTCTGGCGTCTGAAGTGCCAGGATTTCTTGATGTGCTATTGCTACAAGCTAACTAGTTGTCCTTGCCCGCACAAAAGCGGGTCATGAGTGTCGTAAGGGCTGCCATGGATTTTGGCTTCTCTTGGCCAAGGTGTCGGGCAAGCCACTCTTCACGAATGTTATGCTTAAGGGCCGCTAGGGCTTCGGCATCCGGACATTCAACAATTTGGTTCTTTTTAGTTAGGAACCGAGTCCAGAATTTCCTGGCTGACTCTCTGGGCTGTTGGGTTATGTGACTTAAGTCATCAGCGTCCGGTGGTCGCACATAAGTGCCCTGGAAGTTTTCAAGGAATGCGTCTTCCAGGTTCTCCCAACTGCCAATGGAGTTGCCGGCAGACTGTTCAGCCAATGCTGAGCTGGTTGTCGGTGTCAAAACCGGCGGATCTTGGGTAGGGGGTCCCGAACTGTGCGTCTAAGGCTAATGGTAACAGGAGGCGGGGGACACAATGTTTACCCAGGTTCGGGCCCTCTCGATGGAGGTAATACCCTACTTCCTGCTTGATTGATCTTGATGATATGAGTATTACAAGAGTTGATCTACCACGAGATTGTAGAGGCTAAACCCTAGAAGCTAACCTATGATTATGATTGTTGTTGTCCTACAGACTAAACCCTCCGGTTTGTATAGACACCGGAGGGGGCTAGGGTTACACAGAGTTGGTTACAGAGAAGGAGATCTACATATCCGAATTGCCAAGCTTGCCTTCCACGCAAAGGAGAGTCCCACCCGGACACGGGACGAAGTCTTCAATCTTGTATCTTCATAGTCCAACAGTCCGGCTGTCCGAGGACCCCCTAATCCAGGACTCCCTCGGTAGCCCCTGAACCAGCCTTCAATAACGATGAGTCCAGCGTGCAGATTGTCTTCGGCATTGCAAGGCGGGTTCTCCTCCAAATCCAGAGTACCTGTTGTAACAAGTAGTGTTCGGCTTCCCATTAATGTTGCACTCATCGGCTTTTGTGCTTTAATAATGGCAATATCCACGTGTCAAGTGAATGCGAGAAGTCGGGGCATTTTTACATTAGCCACCCTGACCATGTAAGTAAATCATCTATTTAAAGAGACGGGGATCCTCGGATCCAAACCACACCATCCTCCCCCAGCGAGTATCCATTAGAGGGCGCCCGGAAGAAACCATCCCATCATGGCCGGCCGTCGCAGCTCCTCCTCTCGCTCCCATAGCACTAAGCCAGGCGATTGGGAGAAGTGTTTCGTCCCGCATAGCCGATTGGTAGAGTTGCAGACCCAGGGATTTCTCCCGCCTACATACATGGTCCCTGTCCGAGCCGGACTAGCCACTTACAATGGCGGGGGAGCAAGCGGAGAGTTTTCCCAACCCATCCAAGGGGGAGCGGGTATGCCTTGTCCCTTACTTGCTGAGGGGACTCAGATTTCCAATCCATCTGTTCCCGCGGGATCATGGAGTTCTACGGCCTCCAGCTGCATAACTTCACTCCTGCCTCCATACTACACATCGCTGGCTATGTTGCCTTCTGCGAACTATTTCTGGGCTGCGAAGCTCATTTCAAGCTATGGAAGAGGCTATTCTGCCTCGTACCCCGCACTTAGGAGGGGTCGATATATCAATTGGGCGGAGCCGAAATATGGCGCATCGCCGGGACCGGATACCTATCCGGTACTCCGAAGAAGACATCCGAAGACTGGCCTTCAGAGTGGTTTTATATGGAGGACTTCCCCCTTCCGGACCCTATTTGGATGGGCCTTCCTGAGTTTGCTAATGCCCCGTTAAAGAAACGCCACAGCTGGCGCCCTTGGAGCCCCAGGAGGAAGATAATAGAGAGGTCCTTTACCTGATGGGCAGGATAAAAACGCTGGCCAAATCAGGATTGACAATAATCGAGGTTATGTCAATTTGTATAATGCAGGGGGTGCAGCCACTTCAGTATCAGGGGAAACCCATGTGGCACTTCAATGGAGAAGACGATGCCACCCGCTGCGGTCGTAAAGGCCCGGACTCCGCCACCGCTCTGGCGAAGATATTGTCCGATTTGTACAAAGGAGAAGAAGAGGAGTTCATCCGTATTAAGCCATGGGATGGATTCTCCATGTACAACCCCCCAAGCTGGGTGAGCTGCTATATTTTACTCTAGTCCTTCCTACATTCTTAATCATAAATATTTACCTTGCTAATTCATAGCAGGAACTGCGAAAAGCTATGAGGGAGATCCATAGCCCGTCTCCACAGCCAGAGGACCCCGACCGGGCCCTCGACCCCGGACTCGAAGAAGATCCAGACGTATTTGTGGAGCTTGTTGACAGGACGTTCTATCAGCTAAGCTGTGATGGTGCCTTGGTGGCCATCATAGCCGATTACCCTGGCCTACTCCCTGCATCGCATGTAAGTAAAACCGGAGTCCCAACTTCCGAGAAGGATCCCTTCTTTGCACCTTACCCACTGCACACATATTGCGTCTTACAGGGAAGCCATCGGGGCGCCGTGCCGAACCCGCGGTGACTCCTCAACAAGGGGCACCGAAGCCGGGTAGGCTCAAAAGGAAGGTGGTCAGGACCGAGACGCCATCGCAGAGGTATGAAAAAACCTGCTCCATGATTATCGTCTTTAAAATACAATAATGTCTGTGGTTCCTGGCAGAAAAAACACTCGCCGAACTGTGCCCGGGGAGCCTGCGGGCCACGCCTCCACCAGCCGGACTCCAGAGCCAGACTCAGGGGCAGAGGCTAACATGGGGACAACGCCAGATGGTCCTCCTATAGAGGATGCAGATAGATTGTCCGCTACGAATTCCGAAGTGGAGAGCGCCATGAATCGCAGGCGTCGCCGGGCCGTACTCCGCGAACCTAGTTTCTCTGAAGAGGCGTTCAATGCCTTCAACTCAGGAGACGCGTACATCCGAGCCGCTCAAGATGGACTTGCCAGAGCCACGGACCAGTATGTAAAGGATATACGGGTAAGAAAATCTGATAATTATGTATATCAGTAGCCCTTGAGACTTAAAATAGTTAGCACAACTGATTTAAGGATCCTTCTATGCATAGGTTCTTACGGAGAAGAATACCCAGTTATCTCAAGAGCTGGAGGAGTGCAAAGCCCAACTTCAGGCCGCAGTTGCCGAGAAGGCCTCATCTGGTAATACTTGTCATGATCAAAAAAGAATGTAATGACATGTACCAGGTAGTATTCGGCATGCATGCAAATCTAACAATAGATTCTGCAGACAATCCCGGAGGCAATCCGGAGATCGTATCGGGGGATGAGCAACATGCTCAACGATAGCTAGAGGCTGGCGAGCGCGTGCTTACACGGGTTATTCAAGAGAATAATGATCTCAAGGACGCCAAAACCCGGTTGGATGTTGAATTAAAAGATGTTCGGGGCCAGCTTGCAGACTCCGTGAAGGAGAATAAGAGGCTTCGACGCGACATTTTTAGTAAGTGCTTGAACGAACCTTTATACAGTTCGGCGAAGAAACAGGCTAACAGAGTTATGTCTGTAGGTATGCTGACAGGTCATCCCGACGAGGAGATGCCCGGATCTGCAGGCGATCTTGTGCAAGAACTCTCATAGCTGCACGAACAAGTTCGACAGGTGATGCAGGGTATCGCCCAAGCCTTGTGGCCATCCGCCTCCCTGCCAGGAGGCATGGGGGAGCTTGTAGAGATGCTCAAGGGAGTGCGACGGCACTTCCGATTATGGAAGATATCGTCCTACCGAGAAGGTGCAAGGGAAGTCTGGGCCATGGTGAAGACGTGATACACCAAGGCTGACCCGAACCACATGGCCGAGGTCGGGCCCGTAGGGTCAGATGGGAAAGAGATCCCTGTTAGTCTGGTATATGACCAGGTAGCATTAGCCGCAAAGTATTCCCAACAGGATTGTAGGCTAGACAGCCTGTTGGATGGTATAGAAGAAGAATTTAGTCAATCTAAGTGACTGTGTACTTCAGATGACATAGTTTGTCCCTAGCCGGATAGTAAATAGTTTGTCATGGCGGACCTTTTTGCTTCAGCCTCCGGACCCTATAGTCCGGAGTGTATCCGAATACCTGCTCATTTATGTAAACCGGGGTACACATGGAAACCAGGCGTAGGGGTCATAAGTGCTTGAACATACAAGTACCCAACTAGCTATGTTATATTACATGGATAGTAAGAAACAACTTCCAGGGAGAATAGTTCCTTAAGGGTTCCTTTCCCTGGGTACGCTTGCATTAATGTGCATGTCCGAGCTGCACACAGAGACGCAGGATATAAAACATCTGGGGTTTTATATTGTAAGTAGGTAAGAAACATCTTTTGTTCACCGATCAAATATTTCGTTAAGAACGCTAGCTTTCGGCTTCACCCAGTCTGAGGTACACATCCGGCTGACTCGGTAGTAACAATCGCAGAGGTGCTCCCCTTATGCCCTAGCCGAATTAACGGGAACGTAGGGCATAAACAGAAGAGCCAGGCAACCCAGCTTGGCCAAAACTTAAGTCATATCGATGCATATAATGGCGAAAAAAGGTACATATGGAGAAGTGACGCATATGTGGTGGGCATAAAGCCCAGAAGATAATTATATTAAGCTTCTGTATAAGAAGCCCCCAGGTATATTGAGGGTGCATAGCGCGGCAGGAGTGTGCGGTTGAAGCACACTTGAAGCTTTTAAGGCTATATAAAAAAGAAAGAGAGAAAGAGGATATAACTTAAAAAAGAAAGGCGGAGGTAAGGAGACGAATACAGAGTTCGGCACTAGGCGTAGAATCTTCGGAGTCTGGCCGCGTTCCATGGGTTCGGCTCGATTCGATTATCTGATGCATCACACAGACGGTACGCTCCTCCGGTGAGAACTTCACCAATGATGAAGGGACCCTCCCACTTGGGCTTGAGCTTTTCCTTTTTCTTCTCCGGTAGGCGTAGAACGAGTTCGCCAACGTTATAAGTTTTGGACCGTACTTCTCTGCTTTGATACCTTCGAGCCTACTGTTGATAGAATGCGGAACGGGCCTTTGCAATGTCACGCTCCTCCTCCAGGGCATCTAAACTGTCCTGCCGATCCAGCTTGGCTTTTCTCTCTTCGTACATGCGCACTCGAGGTGAGTCATGAATGATATCGTAGGGTAGCACCGCCTCTGCGTTGTACACCATAAAAAATGGTGTGTATCGGTTAGTGCAATTCGGCGTGGTCCGCAGCCCCCATAGTACGGAGTTGAGCTCCTCGACCCAGTGCATATCTGATTCCTCCAATGATCACACTAGTCTGGGTTTAATGCCGCTCATAATAAGGCCATTTGCTCTCGACTTGACCGTTTGTTTGGGGATGATAGACAGAGGCATAATCAAGCTTAATGCCCATGTTGCTGCACCACGTTTTCACCTGTCGACTGTGAAGTTGGAGCCGTTATCAGTGATGATTCTGTGGGGGACACCGTAACGGTGTACGACCCCGGATATGAAGTCTATCACTGGTCCGGATTCGGACGTTTTAACTGGTTTGGCCTCTATCCATTTGGTGAATTTATCTACCATGACCAACAAGTATTTTTTCTTATTGCTTCCTCCTTTAAGGGGTCCAACCATATCGAGCCCCCAGACCTCAAAGGGCCAAGTTATGGGGATTGTTTGGAGAGTGGTAGGTGGCATATGGCTTTGATTTGCAAAAAGTTGGCAACCGACGCAATGTTGGATGGGGTCCTGTGCGTTTGCTCGGGCTATCGGCCAGTAGAAACCTGTACGGAAGGCCTTGCTTACAAGGGCCCGAGCTGCAGTGTGATGGCCGCCGTGTACATCAAGAATTTCGGCCAGTAGCTGCCATCCTTCCTCTTCGGAGATGCACCTTTGGAGCACTCCGGTCGCGCTTTTCTTATAAAGCTCTCCCTCATGAACCTTGTAGGCTTTAGAGCGCTGCACAATGCAACGTGCCTCATTTTAGTCCTCAGGGAGTTCTTGCCTATTTAGGTAGGCTAAGAAGGGTTGTGTCCACGGGGCGATAACAACCATAATCACGTGGGTCGAAGGTGTTATTTCGGTGGCAGAGCCTCCGATTACGTCAGATTGTTCGGGATCTGGGGTTGTGTTCGGATCCGGATTGGTATTGCCGGTCTCCCCTTCCCACACCACGGATGGCTTGAACAACCTTTCCAAGAAGATATTAGGTGGGAAGGGGTTGCGCTTAGCGCCGATGCGGGCGAGGATATCTGCCGCTTGATTGTTTTCTCAGACCACATGGTGGAATTCGAGCCCCTCGAACCGAGCTGACATTTTGAGGACGGCATTATGGTAAGCCGCCATTTTTGGGTCCTTGGCGTCAAAGTCTCCATTTGTTTGAGATATTGCGAGGTTCGAGTCGCCACGTACTTCCAGGCGTTGAATGCCCATGGAGACTGCCATCCGAAGACCATGCAACAGAGCCTCATATTCGGCTGCGTTGTTGGAGTCTGTGTATAATATTTGGAGTACGTATTGGACTGTATCTCCAGTGGGGGATGTCAGGACAACGCCTGCCCCCAGACCAGCCAGCATCTTAGAGCCGTCAAAGTGCATTATCCAATTGGAGTACACGCCATACTCTTTAGGGACTTCGGCTTCTGTCCATTCGGCGACGAAGTCTGCTAGTACTTGCGACTTAATGGATCGTCGTGGTTTGTATATTATGTCGAACTGGAGGAGCTCGATAGCCCATTTAGCAATCCGGCCCGTGGCATCGCGGTTGTTTATTATATCGTTGAGTGGTACTTCAGAGGCCACCGTGATTGAACACTCTTGAAAGTAGTGTCGTAGTTTCAGGGATGCCATGAGGACAGTGGATACGTAGTATACCGGCTTTTGAAGCGGGAACATATGTCCGTCCTTTCTTGTTCGACGACGAGCACTGCGCTTACAACCTGGTGTGTTGCAGCTATATATAACAGCATGGGTTCGCCGATATTTGGTGTGGCAAGGATTGGATTGCTGGCCAAGAGGGTCTTTATTTCTTCCAATCCGGCAGTGGCCGCATCCGTCCACTCGAAGTGTTCAGTGCGTCGAACAAGGCGATAAAGAGGTAGTGCTTTTTATCCTAATCGAGAGATAAAGCGGCTTAGGGCAGCCACGCATCCAGTTAGTTTCTGTATTTGCTTGAGGTCTGTTGGGGTAGCCAACTGTGACAGAGCTCGGATTTTAGATGGATTTGCTTCAATTCCTCTATTGGAAATGATGAAGCCCAGCAGCTTTTCGGCAGGCACGCCAAAAACGCATTTTTCCGGATTGAGCTTGATGTCATATGTTCGGAGATTGTCGAACTAAGCCTCAAGTCGTCTATTAAAGATTCGACGTGTCTGGTTTTGATGACCATGTCGTCTACGTATGCCTCCAATGTTTTGCCGATTTTTTTTCCAGGCATGTCTGAATCATGCGTTGATAGGTTGCACCGACATTTTTGAGCCCGAAAGGCATGGTATTAAAACAGAATGGGCCGTATGGTGTGATGAATGTCGTTGCAGCTTGATCGGACTCCATCATCTTGATTTGATGGTATCCGGAGTATGCGTCGAGGAAGCACAATGAGTCGTGTCCTGCTGTAGCATCGATGATTTGATCAATGCGGGGGAGGGGGAAGGGATCCTTGGGGCAAGCCTTATTGAGGTCTTTGAAATCGACACATAGGTGCCAGGATTTGTCCTTCTTTGGTACCATCACCAGGTTTGCTAGCCAGTCCGGATGTTTTATTTCTCTGATGAATCCGGCCTCGAGTAACTTGGCTAGCTCTTCTCCCATGGCTTGTTGCTTAGGTTCTGAGAAGCACCGAAGAGTCTGTTTGACCGGCTTGTATCCCTTCAGTATGTTTAGGCTATGTTCGGCCAGCCTGCGTGGGATACCTGGCATGTCTGAAGGATGCCAGGCGAAGATGTCCCAATTCTCACGCAAGAACTCTCGCAGTGCGGCGTCTATTGTGGGGTTTAGCTGTGCTCTGATGGATGCTGATTTTGTACGGTTCGTTGGGTGGAACTGGAATTTGACTATTTCGTCCGCTGGTTTGAAAGAGTTTGATTTGGGTTGTTTGTCGAGTATCACGTCGTCCCTGTCCACCGTGGAGCGCAGCGCTGTTAGTTCTTCGGCCGCAAGGGCTTCGGATAATGCCTCAAGGGCCAGTGCGGCGGTTTTATTTTCGGCGCGGAGTGCTACGTCTGGATCACTAGCTAGAGTGATGATTCCATTGGGCCCGGGCATCTTGAGCTTCATGTACCCGTAATGGGGTATAGCTTGAAAGCTCGTGAATGCATCCCGCCCTAAAAGGGCGTGGTATCCGCTACTGAACGGGGCCACTTGGAATGTGATTTATTTGGACCTGTAGTTCTCCGTTATGTCGAATACCACATCTAGTGTGATTTTTCCCGCACATCGTGCCTCCCGACTAGGGATGATTCCCCTAAAGGTCGTGCTGCTTTGCTCAATCGGCTCTTGTCTATTTCCATTTTGTTAAGAGTCTCCTCGTAGATGAGGTTTAATCCGCTGTCGCCGTCCATGAGCACTTTAGTAAGCCAGAAGCCGTCCACAGTTGGACTAAGGACCAAAGCGGCTGGAGCTCGGACTGTTGGGAACTGAGGTTCGTCACTGGCATTGAATGTTATGGCCGTGTTGTTCCATGGATTTATTGCTGCGACGTGGCAAACTTCGGCGAGGCTGCGGAGTGCTCGCTTGCGCCTATTATTTAAGGCGAAAGTCTCGCAGACTGTCAGTATTGTATTGTTATTTTCCGCGGGATGGTGTTCTGCGGTATTGTTGGTGAGGAGATCCTCGCTGCTCTTGGCCACCTGCCAGAGTATCCAACATGCTCTAAGGCTGTGTGTTGGTATGGTATCCGGTGTACTGTGAATTTTGCATGGCCCATTAAGCCATCCCTCCAATACGGTTCCACGCCTTGTAGTGGGTTTTGGTTTCTTCGTAATTGGATCGGGTGACTTGCTAGAGTGCACCCTTTTAGTTCGGACGAGGGGTCTAGTGAGAGCCGGAGGATCCCAGAATTTTGTTTGGGTTTTCCAGGCGCTTTCTATCGCACAATACTTCTGTACTATGGCCGCCAAGTCAGCGAAGTGTACTATGTCATGGCAACTTATGGCCTTGAGTATTTCTTTGTTTGTGCAATCGTTGCGAAAGAATGAGATTGTGTCTTTCTCGCGATAGTCCTTAACCTTGTTTATTACAAGGAGGAATCTGGCCCAGAAGTGATGTACTGTCTCTTGGGGCTCTTGTCTAATGTGGGAAAGATCACTTGTATCTGGGTGGGTGGGTAGATTTAAGTCCAAACCCTGACCCAATCTGAGACCCAGGGGCAGAGGAGCTTCCGAGCTTGGCAGTTCGGGCTCCGGGATGTTGCCCAATTTTTCTAGCCCGCTGTCCGATTCTAGGTTCGGAGCTTGGGCCATGTCCTCCCGTAGAAGGGTATCTGGCTCGGAGATCTTGGGAATCCGGACATAGTTCGTCCTTGGAATAGAGGAAGAATCGCCGCATTGCTCCTCCACCACCGCTATCTAGTGGGTGACCGATGGAGAATTAATCTCCCTTTGGTCGGGTTTAAGCCCGATCCGATCATAGTCCGTAGCGACTCCCAGAGCGGTAATGCGATCCAAGAGCTCGTTCAGGGAGGAGAGATCCATTTGTCCGGTGAGTTCCGAGCTGACGTGGAGGCTGATTTTGATGACCTGAGAAGTCATCGTCGGCGCGACGGCCGATCGGGTGGTCATGACGAAGCCACCTAGTCGGAGAGTTTGGCTTGAAGCCAGGGCTCCCCCAGAGGTGATGTGGTCCTTGATAACAAGGCGAGCCATCAAGCCTTATCATGACGGCACTATGGAACTCTCAATGAAAGCACCAATGTCGGTGTCAAAACCGGCGGATCTCGGGTAGGGGGTCCCGAACTGTGCGTCTAAGGCTAATGGTAACAGGAGGCGGGGGACACAATGTTTACCCAGGTTCGGGCCCTCTCGATGGAAGTAATACCCTACTTCCTGCTTGATTGATCTTGATGATATGAGTATTACAAGAGTTGATCTACCACGAGATCATAGAGGCTAAACCCTAGAAGCTTGCCTATGATTATGATTGTTATTGTCCTACGGACTAAACCCTCCGGTTTATATAGACACAGGAGGGGGCTAGGGTTACACATAGTCGGTTACATAGAAGGAGATCTACATATCTGAATTGCCAAGCTTGCCTTCCATGCAAAGGAGAGTCCCACCCGGACACGGGACGAAGTCTTCAATCTTGTATCTTCATAGTCCAACAGTCTAGCCAAAGTACATAGTCCGGCTGTCCGAGGACCCCCTAATCTAGGTCTCATCACTGGTCCCTTGAGTTTTAGTGGGAGGTACTTGATGGCATGTAGATCATCACTGCGGGCCATGTGAATGTGGAGAAGTAAATCTTCGATCCATACCACGGGTTCTTTTGTCCCATCATATGGTTCGATGTTCACGGGCTTAAACCCTTCTGGAGTTCATGCTCCATTACTTCGTCAGTGAAGCATAGGGGGTGTGCGGCGCCTCTATGCCGGGTGAGGGAGTCCTGGATTATGGGGTATCCGGACAGTCGGACTATACACTTTGGCCGGACTGTTGGATCGTGAAGATACAAGACTCAAGACTTCGTCCCGTGTCCGGATGGGACTCTCCTTTGCATGGAAGACAAGCTTGGCGATTCGGATGTTAGATCTCCTTCTTTGTAACCGACTCTATGTAACCCTAGCCTCCTCCGGTGTCTATATAAACCAGAGGGTTTAGTCCGTAGGACAAGAACAATCATAATCATCATAGGCTAGCTTCTAGGGTTTAGCCTCTACGATCTCGTGGTAGATCTACTCTTGTAATACTCATATCATCAAGATCAATCAAGCAGGAAGTAGGGTATTACCTCCATCGAGAGGGCCCGAACCTGGGTAAAACATCGTGTCCCCTGCCTCCTGTTACCGTTAGCCTTAGACGCACAGTTCGGGACCCCCTACCCGAGATCCGCCGATTTTGACACCGACATTGGTGCTTTCATTGAGAGTTCCTCTGTGTCGTCACTGCAATGCTCGATGGCTCCTTCAATCATCAACAACAATGCGGTCCAGGGTGAGACTTTTCTCCCCGGACAGATCTTCGTGTTCGGTGGCTTCGCACTGCGGGCCAATTCGCTTGGCCATGTGGAGCAGATCGACAGCTACGCCCCTGGCCATCAGGTCAGGTTCGGAAACCTGAGCTACACAGCCGATATTGGCGGAGACTTGATCTTCGACGAATTCGGGCCTACGCCAGGAGCGCCAAACAGTCACGACGAGCACGGCTTAGACCTGTTGTCAGACAATATTCGGGATATCGCACCTGCAATAGCTCTGGACCTAAATCCGGGGCAGATCGTGTTGTCTGAGGACGGGTGGATGGACCCCGCCCCGGAGGCTGCATACTCATCGACGGTAGAGCCGAACACAGACTCCACCCCCAAGGAAGTCTATGTCACTGGACCCCCGGACTTGTGTCCGGCTGTAGGTTCCAGACCGCACGCCCCCGAGCCCGCCGAATCTGGTTGGGCTTCGGTAATGGAGTTCACCGCTGCGGATATCTTCCAGCACTCGCCCTTTGGCGACATGCTGAATTCATTAAAGTCTCTCTCTTTGTCAGGAGACTCTTGGCCGAACTATGTCCGGCTCGAATGGGAAGCAGGCGATGAGGAAATTCGTTACCCACCCACCACCCACTTCATTGCCACTGCCGATGATTTGACCGGCGTGCTTGACTTCGACTCCGAATACATCGACGGTCTAGACAACGATGCAGGAGAAGAACAGGAACCACCGCCCACGGGGCGCTGGACAGCCACCTCCTCGTATGATATATATATGGTGGACACTCCCAAAGAAACCAATGGCGATGAGGCAATAGAGGAAAACACCTCAAGGAAAAAATTAAAGCATGGGCGTCATCGGCGCCGCTCTGAGCCCCGCCACAGTAGTACCGGCATAGGAGACGAAAACAATCCAGATGGTGCCGAAGACAAATACAATCCTGATCAGCTTGCCTTCGAGCAGGCCGGACAGGAAGACAGGCAGATTAGCCCAGATGAACAGGCGACGAACGGATACTTGAAGGAGGACAACCACATGCCTCCCTCTGAAGACGAGGTGAGCCTCGGCGACGACGAATTCGGCGTGCCTGAGGATCCCGCAGAGCAGATTCGCTTCCAGCGACGGTTTATGGCCACTGCAAGAAGCCTGAAAAAGAAGCAGCAGCAGCTCCAAGCTGACCAAGATCTGCTCATAGACAGATGGACTAAGGTCCTGGCAGCCTAGGAATACAGACTCGACCGCCCCACCAAAGGTTACCCAAAGCACAATTTGCTACCTCAACCTGAGAAGGAGGTCCTAAAGCCCACACCCCGACGCCAATACATCACGGTCTGGGGCAATACGCAGGAAACGCGAGGCAGCATCCATAAACCACGACGCAACAGACATAAGCGTGACAAAAATAATGGTGATGCGGCAGTCAGTGCCAGATTCCGCAGCTCCCAGTCCGATTAGCGGAAAGAGAACAATACAGGCCCGTCCGGCCCGGGCAGCATACTCGACCAATCATGTCAAATTCATGGTACTCCTAGAATGACAGCCAATCATACCAATAGAGAAGGCTAGATCTTCAAAATAAAACGGCCGATCACGCACCGGAAACAATAAAAAGGGGTCTCAAAGCTATGAAGACAACGAGGAGCCCAGACCATTAAACATTATGAGGTAAAAGAAAATTCCTCCGCAAACCAACAAGGGAATGAATGTGTACTCCTCAGGACAACGACTCAACAACACAAGTCACCCCGCGGTACAAAAACATGGCCGATCATCTCCAATCACACAGACCGTCCAACCAATCTCAACCCTGGCAATTCAATTGAACTTACCATCAACCCAACAGTTGGTGGGTTCCACCTCACAGGAGCCCCTATGGGCATAAACAGCAGCTCAAACTTGCTGCCCAAGACACAATTCACCAGATAGGTATTGATCGCTCGAGAATCAAACCCACTAAAACATCTTCTCAAAGATGTCGTTCCAGGTGTAAAGGCCAAGTCTTATAGGCCCACCACCCTGGAGGTTGTCTTCGGATCACCAAACAAACACCATACCGAAGAGTAAGTCTTCGGCATTGTCCCCTTATACAGTAACTACTATATACTACCGGGACGAACCGCATTGGCTCGACTCAACGTGGTACCATATCATGCCAAACCCACGTGACATGGTCACAATTATGGGCAAGGCCGAACTCCACCCCGAGATTAGAAATTATACCACCGCTGAGGTAGCAAGTTGTGCCCTTCTATCGAACTTCGATTCGACAGCCAACCCCCCGGACACCAACAGAGGAAGCCGACCTACTTTACAGCATGATAGCCCGGCTCGACCAGGCTCCGATCAGGCACCCGCGGTTCAACCACCCTATAACACACAAATGCCTCTAAGCATTTTTCTTTACAGGATCACTTTTGCGTAGAACAGGACTGGCAACATGGAATCAGCTCAGACGCACAAGGAGGGAATACACAAGTATTCCCCAAGAAGATAGTCCAGATACACTTCGGATCCGCACACAACTTCCTCCCGTCCGGTCGCAATAGGTTCCGCCAGTATACATCCTTTCATAGCATAAACCACACTTCTACGCATAGGCGTGTCAGTCCACTACAACATGTAGACCTATATGACACTTACCGGCCGTCATTCCTCATTGACGCCTTTTTCGTCATAACGACACTCACACATAGTGTCATGCCCCACTATGCCAGGGGCTTCATTGTCCTCATAATTTGGCAACAAAGTCCGGCCACCCTCTTGGTCGCTCGGCACCCCGAACTTATAGCACTATATGCATCAGCTCCGAATCATGTCTTGGGTCATTAGTTGGGTTTGCCCGACTCCCATGTTTTGGTACCTTATGTTCCGCTCCATCGGCTAAGGTAGCGCTGGGAGAACTACTGCGATTGTGTCCCGGTTCTTCCGGACGAGCACCTTAGTAGAGAAAGCCAAAAACTGACTGTCATGATACAGCGAGAGCTGGTCAGCTGTTCGTGAGGTTGTAAAATCTTCAAGGATTTATTCCGCATAATGCCATAACAAATGCAGAGTGCGACGGATCGGTCTTCCGATCAGGCCCTGTTAGATCCCCTCGTACGGTCTTCCGAACACCAAGGGCTGCGCCTACCATACTTGAATTCCTATGGCTAAGTGAGAGTGATAAAGCCCTATAGTCTGATTGCCTGGTTCGCTGTGATGAACACCTCCTTCAAGGACCCAAAAATGGGATAAAGAGTGTTCAGGTATGTCACGAACACCCACGTACTTTCTACGTGGGGGCAGAAGCCGACGACTGG
Organism: Triticum dicoccoides; assembly: GCF_002162155.2. Classification (NCBI taxonomy): domain Eukaryota; kingdom Viridiplantae; phylum Streptophyta; class Magnoliopsida; order Poales; family Poaceae; genus Triticum; species Triticum dicoccoides. The sequence continues at coordinate 449,054,786 of NC_041385.1, forward strand.
CCAACTCCAAGGATTCATATATACTAAACGGCCACACAGGAAGAAAAAACTTTCATATAACAGGCAATAAATACTAACAGTGCCAGTGTTCTGCATTACAAAGGACAGGATGACTGTCTTCAGGGAAATATAATGTCTTTGGTACATTGCTCCGCCACGAGGCGGGTGTCGGTGTCAAAACCGGCGGATCTCGGGTAGGGGGTCCCAATCTGTGCGTCTTAGGCTGATGGTAACAGGAAGCAAGGGACACAATGTTTACCCAGGTTCGGGCCCTCCCGATGGAGGTAAAACCCTACTTCCTACTTGATTAATATTGAAGATATGAGTAGTACAAGAGTAGACCTACCACGAGATCGTAGAGGCTAAACCCTAAGAGCTAGCCTATGATGGTATGATTGTAATTGTGATCGGCCTTCTAAGGACCAACCTCTCTGGTTTATATAGACACCGGAGAGGGCTAGGGTTTACATGGAGTCGGTTACAAGGAAGGAAACACAATATCCGGATCGCCAAGCTTGTCTTCCACGCAAAGGAGAGTCCCATCCGGACACGGGCCGAAGTCTTGAGTCTTGTATCTTCACGCTTCAATAGTCCGGACGATGTATATAGTCCAGCTGTCCGGATACCCCCTAATCCAGGACTCCCTCAGTAGCCCTTGAACCAGGCTTCAATAACGATGAGTTCGACGTGCAGTCTTGTCTTCGGCATTGCAAGGCGGGTTCCTTCTCCGAATACTCCAATGTACCTACTATGATGAATAGTGTCCGGTTTCCCATCAACGTCGCACTCCTCGGCTTCAGCGCCTCAATAATGACCATCTCCACGTGTCAAGCGAATGCGAGGAGACGAGGCATTTTTGCATTTGCCACCCATGATCCTTCCGGCGGGCCATCTATTTAAAGAGACGGGAATTCTCAGATCCAAACCTCACTCTCCCCCTCAAGCAAGCATCCCACAGAGCGCTCCGGAAAAAACCATTCCAACATGGCCGGTCATCGCAGCTCTTCTGCTCGCTCCCCTCGCTCCAAGTCGGGGGATTGGGAAGAGTGTTCAGTTCCTCATAGCCGTTTTATAAAGTTACAAACCCAAGGGTTTCTCCCACCGGCGTTTATGGTCCCCGTTCGAGCCGGAATAGCCACCTATAACGGCGGTGAACAAGCGGAGGGATCTCCTAATCCATCTCCAGAGGAGCGAATATGCTTCATCCCGCATCTGCTAAGGGGCATCGGGTTTCCCATCCACCCGTTTCTTCGCGGGCTCCTGGAGTTCTACGGCCTCCAGTTGCACAACCTTACCCCTGCCTCCATACTGCATATAGCGGGGTACGTTGCCCTTTGCGAGCTATTTTTAGGCTGCGAACCTCACTTCGGGTTATGGAAGAAGTTGTTCTGCCTTGTCCCCTACACCCAGGGAGAATCCCTATGTCAAGTGGGCAGGGCCGAAGTATGGTGCATTGCCGAGACCGGATACCTATCCGGCACTCCCAAGAAGGCTCCAGAGAACTGGCCTTCAAAGTGGTTTTACATTGATGACGTTCCCCTTCCGGACCCAGTCCGGACAGGTCTCCCCAAGTTCAGTAATGCCCCGCCGAGGGCACGTCTAAGCTGGCGCCCCTGGGGCCCGCAAGAGGAGGATACCAGGGAAATACATTTCCTGATGAGCAGGATAAAGTTACTAGCCAAATCCGTACTGACGATAGTCGAGGTCATGGCAATATGCATAATGCAGGGAGTGCAACCGCTTCAATATCGGGGGAAGCCCATGTGGCACTTCAACGGGGAAGACGACGCCATCCGCTGCGACCGTAAGGGTCTGGACTCCGCCACTGCTCTGGCAAGGATATTGTCCAATTTATACAAAGGGGAAGAGGAAGAATTCCTTCGCATTAAACTGCAGGATGGATTCTCCATGTACAACCCCCAGAGTGGGTAAGTCGTCATTCCTTTCCTTGCTTCACTTACTTTAGCGTTCTCTGCTAAGATTACCCGCATCGATGTTTCCGAGAAGGAACTGAGGAGGGCCGTAGAAGGAATCTTCAGCCCTCCCCGCAGCCAGAGGACCCCGGAAGGGCCCTAGATCCAGGACTCGAAGAAGATCTGGATATTACTGTGGAGCTTGTCAGCGAGCTGTGATGGTGCCTCGGTGGCCATTATTGTCGACTATCCCGGACTGCTCCCTGTGTTGCGTGTAAGCCAAACTAAAAACCCTATCCTCTGAAGAGGACTCCCCTCAGGTATCATGCCTTACCCTTGAGGCGTCGTGCTATTTGAAGAGACGACGGTCGGAGCGCGGGGCCGAGCCCCTAGGGACTTGTCGAACACGGGCGTCCGGATCGGGCAGGCTCAAGAGGAAGGCGGTGAGGGTCGACACACCGCTGTAGAGGTAAAGCAAAAACCTGTCCTGCGATTATGGTATTTGAAGTATAAGAGCGCCCTTCGTGTCCTGGCAGGAAGAGGAGCAGCTGGACTATATCCGGGGATCCCGCCAATCACGCCTCCACCAGCCGGGTTCCAGAACCGGTTTCGAGAGCGGAGGCGGACACGGGGCCAGTGCCGCATTGTTCTCTGATAGAGGATGCGGGTATGCTATCGACCACGAACTCCAAAGTAGAGAGCGCCATGAATCACCGGCGCCGGAGGGCCGTGCTTCGGAACAACATCTTCTCCGAAGAGGCTTTTAATGCCTTCAATTCGGGGGACGCATACATCCGAGCAGCTCAAGGCGGGCTTGCCCGAGCGATGGACCAGTATACCAAAGATATACGGGTAAGAAATTTTGATAAGCATGTATAACAGTAGCCCCTCAAACTTGAAACGGTTGGAACAACTATTTTAAGGATCAATTTATGCACAGGTCCTTGTAGATAAGAATGAACAATTAGCTCAGGAGCTGGAGGAGTGCAAAGCCCAGTTGAGGGACACGGTTGCCAAGTTAGAGGAATCCCAGAAGGCCTCATCGGGTAACATTTGTCTCAATTGTACGAAGATGCGCCAGATAGTAAACGGCCGTATGACTAGTCTAACAGAAAATTCTGCAGACAATCTCGGGGTGAACCCGGAGGGCGTAACGGATGACGACTTGCATCTCAAAAGGCAGCTAAAGGCTGGTGAGTGCATCCTTACACAAGTTAGGCAAGAGAAGAACAATCTTCAAGATGCCAATATTCGGCTGGACGTGGAATTAAAAGACGTCCGCGCTCAGCTGGCGGACTCCGTGAAGGAGAACAAAAGGCTTCGATGTGGTATTTACGGTGAGTGCCCAGACGAACTATATTACAGTTCGACGAGGAAGTGTATTGAAAGAATTTTTCTTGTAGGAATGTTAACGGGTCGCCCCGAGGAGGAGATGCCCTCATCTGCAGGCGATGTACTACAAGAACTTTCACAGTTGCACGAGCAAGCTCGACGGGTGATGCACGACGTTGCTCAGGCCTTGTGGCCATCAAGCTTCCTGCCGAATGGCATGGGGGAGCTTGTGGATCTACTTCAAGGAGCCCGGTGGCGCTTCCGATTGTGGAAGATATCAGCTTGCCGGCAAGGTGCAAGAGAAGCCTAGGCAATGGTGAAGACGTGCTACACCAAGCTGGACCCGAACCATATGGCCAAAGTAGGACCGGCGGGGCCAGATGGGCAAGAAATTCCCGTTAGTCTGGTATATGACCAGGTAGCGTTAGCCGCCAAGTATTCTCAACAGGATTGTAAGCTAGATAGCCTGTTGGATGGTATAGAGGAGGAATATAGTCAGTCTAAGTGATTGTGTTATTCAATGGACATAAGTAGTCCCTAGCCGGATTAAAATCATTTGTCATGGCGGACCTTTTCGCTTTAGCCCCCAGATCCTACAGTCCAGGGTGTGTCCGCTCAGTTATACAAAACCGTGGTATGCGTGGAAACTAGGCATAGGGGTCATAAGTGCTTGAACAGACAAGTACCCAACTAGTTATGTTATATTACATGGATAGTAAGAAACATCTTCCAGGGAGAATAGTTCCATTAGGGGTTCCTTTCCCTGGGTACGCATGCGGCGACGCACATGTCCGGACTGCGAGTGATGGCGCAGGATATAAGTCTTCTGGGGATTTACGTTGTAATAAACGAATACATCTTTTATTCACCGATCGAATATTCTCTTAAGGAAACTAGCTTTCGGCTTGACCCAGTCTGAGGTACACATCCGACTGAACTGGCAGTAACAATCGCAGAGGTGCTCCCCTTATGCCCTAGCCAAATTAACGAGAACGTAGGGCATAAACAGAAGAGCCAGAAAACCCAGCTTGGCCACATCTTAAGTCATATCAATGCATATAATGGTGAAGAAAAGGCACATATGGAAAAAGAAATGCATATGTGATGGGCGAAAAGCCACTAGAGTATTTATTTTTAGCTTCCGTATAGGAAGCCCCTAGGTATGCTTACACACATAGTGCGGCCGGGGTGATCCAGAAGTCCGTACTATATTAAATACTTTGTGTGGAGAGAATAAAAAGGTCGAGAAAGGAGAAGGGATGGAGCGTAAATAAAAGGGAGGGAGTAAGGAGACGAACATTGAGTTCGGCGTTAGGCATAGAATCTCCGAAGTCTGGCCGCGTTCCATGGGTTCGGCTCGAGCCTGTTATAAGCGGTACGCTCCTCCGGTGAGAACTTTGTTGATGACAAAGGGACCTTCCCACTTGGGTTTGAGCTTGTCCTTCTTCTTCTCCGGTAGGCGTAGAACAAGTTCACCAATATTGTAAGTTTTGGCCCGTACTTCTCTGCTTTGGTATCGTCGAGCCTGCTGTTGATAGAATACTGAGCGGGCTTTTGCGATGTCGTGCTCTTCCTCCAGGGCATCCAAGTTATCCTGCTGATCTAGCTCGGCTTCCTTCTCTCCGTACATGCGTACACGTGGCGAATCATGTATTATGTCGCAGGGTAGTACTGCTTCCGCACCGTACACCATAAAAAATGGTGTATATCCAGTGGTGCGATTCGCCGTGGTCCGCAGCCCCCAGAGTACGAAGTCGAGCTCCTCGACCCAGTGCGTATCTGACTCTTTCAAAGATCGCACTAGTCTGGGTTTGATGCCGCTCATAATGAGACCGTTTGCCCGTTCGACCTGGCCGTTTGTTTGGGGATGGTAGACGGATGCGTAGTCGAGCTTAATGCCCATTTTCCCGCACCAAGTTTTCACCTCATCGGCTATGAAATTGGAGCCATTATCAGTGATGATGCTGTGGGGGATGCCGTATCGGTGTATGACCCTAGATATGAAGTCTATGACTGGTCCGGATTTGGCCGTTTTGACTGGTTTGGCTTCTACCCATTTGGTGAATTTGTCCACCATGACCAGTAAGTATTTTTTCTTATAGCTTCCTCCTTTAAGAGGTCCGACCATATCCAGCCCCCAGACCGCGAAGGGCCATGTTATGGGTATTGTTTGGAGAGCGGTAGGGGGCATATGGATCTGATTGGCGAAGAGCTGGCAACCGACGCAATGTTGGACAAGGTCCTGTGCGTCTGCTCGAGCTGTCGGCCAATAGAAGCCTGCACGAAAAGCCTTGCTGACTAGTGCCCGAGCCGCGGCGTGGTGCCCTCCCAGTGACTTTGTAAGCTTTAGAACGCCGGACAATGCAGCGTGCTTCCTTTTGGTCTTCTGGGAGCTCCTGCCTATTTAGGTAGGCCAAGAAAGGCTCAGTTCATGGGGCGACTACGGCCATGATTTCGTGGGCTGAAGATGTTATTTCGGTGGCAGAGCCTCCAATTATGTCTAATGGTTCGGAATCTGGGGGTGTGTTCGGATCCGTGCTAGTATTGCCGGACTCCCCTTCCCATACCACGGAGGGCTTGAACAACCTTTCCAGGAATATGTTAGGTGGGACAGGGTCGCGTTTAGTGCCGATGCGGGCGAGAACGTCAGCCGCGTGATTGTTTTCTCGAGCCACATGGTGGAATTCAAGCCCCTCGAACCGAGCTGACATTTTGAGGACGGCATTACGGTAGGCCACCATTTTCAGATCCTTGGCGTCAAAGTCTCCGTTTATTTGTGATATTGCGAGGTTCGAATCCCCGCGCACTTCCAGGCGTTGGATGCCCATAGAGACCGCCATCCGAAGACCGTGCAACAGAGCCTCATATTCGACTGCATTGTTGGAGTCTGTGTATAGTATTTGGAGGACGTACTGGACCGTGTCTCCGGTGGGAGACGTCAGGACTACACCTCCTCCCAATCCGGCCAGCATTTTAGAGCCGTTGAAGTACATGATCCAGTTGGAATACGCATCGTACTCTTTAGGGAGTTCGGCTTCTGTCCATTCGGCGACAAAGTCAGCCAGTACTTGCGACTTGATGGCCCATTGTGGTTTGTATATTATGTCGAACGGAAGGAGGTCGATAGCCCATTTAGCAATCCGGCCGGTAGCGTCGCGGTTTTTTATTATGTCATTGAGTGGTACTTCGGAGGCCACCATAATCGAACACTCTTGAAAGTAGTGTCGCAGCTTCCGGGATGCCATGAAGACCGCGTATGCTATTTTTTGATAGTGTGGGTATCGGGATTTGCATGGGGTGAGGACTGTCGATACGTAGTAAACCGGCTTTTGAAGCGGGAATTTGTATCCGTCAACCTCTTGTTCGACGACGAGCACTGCGCTTACAACTTGATGTGTTGCACCTATGTACAGTAGCATGGGCTCGCCGATATTAGGCGTTGTTAGGACTGGATTACTGGCCAGTAAGGTCTTTATTTCGTCTAGTCCGGCCACGGCTGCGTCCATCCACGCGAAGTGTTCGGTGCACCGAAGGAGGCGGTAAAGAGGTAATGCCTTTTCTCCTAACCTGGAGATAAAGCGGCTCAAAGCGGCCACGCATCCAGCTAGTTTCTGGATGTGCTTGAGGTCTGTTGGTATATCCAACTGCGATAGAGCTCAGATTTTTGCCGGATTCGCTTCGATTCCTCTATTGGAAAAAATGAAGCCCAGCATTTTCCCCGAGGGGACGCCGAAAATGCATTTTTCCGGATTCAACTTGATGTCGTATGTCTGGAGGTTATCAAATGTAAGCCTCAAGTCATCTATTAGGGTTTCGACGTGTCTTGTTTTTATGACCACATCGTCTAGGCATGTTTGAATCATGCGTTGATAGGTTGCACCGGCATTCTTAAGCCCGAAAGGCATAGTGATGAAGCAAAAGGGGCCATATGGCGTTATGAAAGCTGTTGCAGCTTGGTCAGACTCTGCCATCTTTATTTGATGGTATCCAGAGTATGCGTCGAGAAAACACAGCGGGTCATGTCCAGATGTGGCATCGATTATTCGATCGATGCGAGGGAGGGGAAAGGGATCTTTGGGGCAAGCCTTGTTGAGGTCTTTGAAGTCGACGCATAGGCGCCAGGATTTGTCCTTCTTTGTTACCATTACCAAGTTTGCCAGCTAATCCGGATGTTTAATATCTCTGATGAATCCGGCCCCCAGTAGCTTGGCTAGCTCTTCCCCCATTGCTTGTCGTTTGGGCTCTGAAAATCTCCTTAGGGTTTGTTTGACAGGTTTGTATCCCTTTAGTATGGTAAGGTTGTGTTCGGCCAATCCACACGGGATGTCCGGCATGTCCGATGGGTGCCAGGTGAAAATGTCCCAATTCTCGCGTAAAAAGTCTCATAGTGCAGCGTCCATTGCGGGGCTCAACTATGTCCCGATGGAAGCTGTCTTCGTGGGGTCCGTTGGATGGACTTGGAATTTGACTATCTCGTCTGCAGGTTTAAATGAGGTGGACTTGGATCGCTTGTCGAGTATCACGTCGTCCCTGTCCACGGTGGCCCGTAGCATCGTTAATTCTTCGGCTGCTAGGGCTTCGGATAATGCTTCCAGGGCTAGTGCTGCAGTTTTGTTTTCGGCGTGAAGTGCGACGTCCGGATCACTGGCTAGAGTGATGATTCCATTGGGCCCGGGCATTTTAAGCTTCATGTACCCGTAATGGGGTACGACTTGAACGCTCGTAAATGCGTCCCGCCCTAGCAGGGCGTGGTATCCGCTGCTAAAAGGAGCCACTTGGAATGTGATTTCTTCGGATATGTAGTTCTCTGAGGTGCCGAATACCACATCGAGTGTGATTTTTCCCGCACACCGCGCTTCCCGACTAGGGATAATTCCCCTGAAGGTTGTGCCGCTTTGTTCAATGCGGCTTTTATCAATTTCCATCTTGTCGAGCGTTTCTTCGTAGATCAAGTTTAATACGCTCCCGCCGTCCATGAGTACTTTAGTGAGCCAGAAGCCGTCCACGATTGGGCTAAGGACCAGAGCGGCTGGTGCCCGGACGGTCTGGAATCGAGGTTCATCATTGACATTGAAAGTTATAGCAGTGTCATTCCAGGGGTTTATTTTTGCCACATGGCAAATTTTAGCGGAGCTTCGATGAGCACGCTTGCGCCTATAGTTTGAGGTGAAAGTCTCGAAGACTGTTAGTACCACATTGTGCTTGTTGGCGGGATGTTGTTCTGCTTTACGGCTTGCAAGAAGATCCTCGCCACTTTTTGCAACCTGCCGGAGTATCCAACACGCCCTAAGGCTATGGGTTGGTGCTGTGTCCGGAGCACTATGGAGTTTACATGGCCCATCGAGCTATTCTTCCAATACGGTTCCCCGCCTTGGGGTGTGCTTTGGTTTCTTGGGAATTGGATCGGCCGACTTACAAGAGTTCGCTCGTTTAGTTCGGACAAAGGTCTTGGTGAGGGTCGTACTGTCCCAAAATTCTGTTTGGGTTTTCCAGGCGCTTTCCATCGCACAATACTTCTGTACTATGACTGCCAAGTCCACGAAGTGTACTATGTCACGACGGCTTATAGCATTAAGGAGTCCCTTGTCCATGCAGTTTTTGCAGAAGAGTGAGACTACGTCCTCCTCGCGGCAGTCCTTGACCTTGTTAAGCGCAAGGAGGAATCTGGCCCAGTAGCGATGTACAGTCTCCTGGGGCTCTTGCCTGATGAGGGAGATATGGTTTAAGTCCAGGTGGGTGTTGTTAGCTAAATCGGGATTCTGATCCGATCTAACAGCCAGGGGTGTGGGAGGTTCCGAGCCTGACAGTTCGAGATCCGGAGTGTTGCCCAATTTCTTCGGCCCAATGCCCGATTCTAAGTCCGGGACCTGGGTCATGTCTTCCTTTGAGAAGGTGTTCAGCTCAAGGAGTTCGGTGATTCGGACATAATTCGTCCTCAAAGTTGAGGGGCAATCCGTGTGTGGTTCCTCCACTACCGCTATCTCATGGGTGGCCGGCAGGGATCTAATGTCCCTTTGGTCGGGTTTAAGCCCGATCCGTTCATAGTCTGTAGCAACTCCCAGAGCGGCAATGTGATCCAAGAGCTCATTAAGGGAGGAGAGATCCATCGGATCCATCTGTTCGGCGAGTTCCGAACTGACGCGAAGGTTATGCTTGATGACCCGAGAGGCCATCGTCAGTGCAACCGCCGATGGGGCAGCCATGATAAAGCTGCCAAGTCGGAGAGTTTGGCCTACAACCAGAGTTCCCCACGAGGTAATGTTGTCCTTGACGACGAGACGAGCCATCGAGCCTTGCGGCGACGACACCGAGGAACTCTCAATGAAAGCACCAATGTCGGTGTCAAAACCGGCGGATCTCGGGTAGGGGGTCCCGATCTGTGCGCCTTAGGCTGATGGTAACAAGAAGCAAGGGACACAATGTTTACCCAGGTTCGAGCCCTCTCAATGGAGGTAAAACCCTACTTCCTGCTTGATTAATATTGAAGATATGAGTAGTACAAGAGTAGATCTACCACGAGATCGTAGAGGCTAAACCCTAAGAGCTAGCCTATGATGGTATGATTGTAATTGTGATCGACCTTCTAAGGACCAACCTCTCTAGTTTATATAGACACCGGAGAGGGCTAGGGTTTACATGGAGTCGGTTAGAAGGAAGGAAACACAATATCCAGATCGCCAAGCTTGTCTTCCACGCAAAGGAGAGTCCCATCCGGACACGGGACGAAGTCTTGAGTCTTGTATCTTCACGCTTCAATAGTCCGGACAATGTATATAGTCCGGCTGTCCACTGTCCGGATACCCCCTAATCCAGGACTCCCTCAGCGGGCTCCTTTCAGGACACCATCATAATACAATTTGGGCTTGCGATGCTCATTACCCGCGGGTGATCCCTCAATCATCAGCTTTTCCGCATCAAGCTTTCCCTAGTGCACTTTCGCACGGGCAAATGCCATGCGTGGACCCTCTATACAGACTGACCGCTTAATGACTTTGAGGCGAGGGAAATCACCAACAATCCGCTTCATGAGTCTGAAGTAACTGCTTAGAATTGGCTTAGCGGGCCACAGCCGGACAACTAAATCCTTCATGGCTAGTTCGGCCGCCTGGTGCAGTTCGATCAGCTGCTTCAGCTGATCGACAAAGGGCACCGGATAATTCGGCGCCAAATACTGCAACCAGAAATCCTTTTCCACAGACTTCCTCTTCTCAGCCTGGTAGAATTGAGCAACATCAGAAATGCTGCGTGGCAAGTCCGCGAACGCCCCTGGAGAAACAAGAATTCACTTTTTCACTTTGAATTTCTCCTGTTACTATATAAAAATTGCTTTGTGTAAAAAAGCTTTACCATCCGCAACTCTCCTCGCCTCCTGAATGTCCTTCAGAGCACCTCAGGCTTCCTCCCGAGCATCATTTCCGTCTTGGAGAGCTTGGGCGAGTTCGGATTCTTTCCCTGCTAGACTCTGCTCCAAGGTCTCACTTTTCTTTACGGCCTCCTAGAGCTCTCGTTCAGCTTCAATGACCCTGGCCTCGTGCTTCACGCGAAGAGCCTGCTCTGTGGCGGCCCTTTTGTCGGCTTCGGCCACAGCCTTCTTTAGCGCCTCAATTTCGGCATTTGCTCCTATAGCACACAATACAAATAATTTCATCAGGCACAACTACTCATTTGTGCTTAATTTTATCAAAGGTTTCGACATACCTTGCTTGTCCTCCAACTGCTTCCTCACTCGGCCAAGTTCTTCTTCGGCCCGCTCCAGACTCTGCTTTAGTCCGGACACTTCAGCAGTACGAGATGCGGTCGTCGCTACAGACGCCTGTTTTTCAAACATAGGGATATATGTCATTAACTGAGTCTCCTGCGAAGCGGAAATTTGATCCCCTGTCCAGCTCTCTCTCTTTCACCGGACAGTGCATCAGGGGCTACTGCTCATACTATGACAATCTTTAAAAATTCCTAAAACATACCTCAAAGCCTTTTATAAGGCTAATGCAGGATTCATTCAGTCCGCTCTTAGCAGACTGCATCTTTTCAATTACCGCACCCATAAGGGTGTGATGTTCATCGACGATGGACGCACTCTTTAGCGCAGTCGATAGGCCGCCCTGTAGCTTTGCTTGGACAGAGGTTGCTAGCGGAGCGGTCTTGTCTCCCTCCGCCAAGGGGGGCTGCCCACCTGATCCTGGAGCTTCAAAGGTCTCCAGGACCGTGTCCGGCTGCGGGCTGAATCTAAAATCGCCCCCACCGTCGACGTTCATGGGAACCATTGCCCCCATGTATCCGGCCCCAGAGGTGTGCCCTCCCTGGTTTGGGTCCTACTGAGAAGACACCTTGGTGTCACGCCCTGGCTTCGGGGAAGGGGCCTTAGGAGGCGTCTCGCTCTCCAGCGCATCTGAGCTCAGCGAATCCTCCGAGGAGGACTGTTCGGCGAGAGACCTCGCCGGGCTGCACAAAGTACTACGCAAGTTAAAATATTGCACCTTAGTAATCTTGGGCGCTTAGGTGTATTCGGATTTCGTGTACGCACGGTTTACCAGGGCCTGGGCCCTGGGATCCCACTCCGGGCTACTATTGGTATCCGTGGTGGATGCCTTTGGAAGGGGATTTTTTCCCCTCTTCGGTGATTCGGCCTCCAAGGATGAGGAGGCCATCCTTTTCTTCCCTTCCCCCATGGTGGACTCGTCTTCTTCCTCCTCCTCTTTGTCTTTGGAGGAAGAATGGGCGCTGGAGTCTTCGGATTTTGTGTCCGAAGCACCGCGGTGACGGAGGCCGCTCCGGTTCTCCTTGGCCTTCTTGGAGGCCTCTTTCTTCGGCGCCTTGTAAGGCACCGTGACCAGCATCTTCGTCATAAGAGGTCCTGCCGGTTCCTCCGGCAGCGGGGCCGGACAATGTATCCGCCCCACCTTCTTCATCCATTCCTGGGATAATTGCAGAAAGCATGATAAAGCGTCTCCCTCTGGATATGCCAGCTAAACATGGATACAAAACATAGCGATAACTTACCGGGCTTGCGGGGCGGGACAGTTGATACCCGCGGTCCTCGGCGGAGCCCGGCCACAGTTTGCCGGACTTGAAGAGCACCTTCCAGATGTCCTTGTGTGAGGAGCCGTATAGCTCTCGTAGGGTCTGGTGCTCGATCGGGTCGTATTCCCACAAATTACAGGCTTGGTGCTGGCAAGGGAGAACCAGGCGAACTAACATCACCTGGACTACATTGACGAGTTTGACATCCTTGTCTACCACTCCCTTGACGCGTGTTTGGAGCACCGACAGCTCATCGGATGAGGACCAGTTCAGGCCCTTTTTGGGCCAGGACGTGAGCTACAGGGGGGCTTCGGATCTGAATTCAGGAGCAGCGGCCCACTTTTTACTGTGTGGCTCGGTGATATAGAACCACTGCTGCTGCCACTCCTTGATGGAATCATTGAAGGTGCCTGTCGGCCAAGTGACCTTGGGCATCTTGCTCACCATGGCGCCGCTGCACTCAGCGTGCTAGCCGTTCACCACCTTGGGCTTCACATTGAAGATCTTCAGCCACAAGCCGAAGTGGGGCGAAATACGAAGAAAGGCCTCACACACGACGATAAACGTCGAGATGTTAAGGAAAGAATTAGGGGACAGATCATGAAAATCAATCCCGTAATAATACATGATGCCGCGAACAAATAGGTGAAGGGGAAACCTGAGCCCGCAGACAAAATGAGGAAGAAACACAACCCTCTCATGGGGCTCTGGATGTTGGGTTCTACGGTAGTGTGCATCGACTGCAAATTAAAAATTTCCTACACGCAGAACAACAGGAACATGCTACGGGAGATGGATCACAGTTTGTTACCACTAGACGCGCAGTGCCGTGCAGCGGAAGAAGAGTTGGGGCAGCGCGTTTGCGTGGATCGTTTCCTCCTTGTCCGATCTCCCTCGAACAACCGGTCGCCCGATCCCACGTACAAGTTTGCCGGAGCGGCGCAAGTGCACCGCCTCTAACGGTATCCGCGCGTGCAGGAGGAACACCGTGCGGTGGACTGCTAGGTCCGATCACACAGTCGGGGCGAGTGGAGGTGGCTATTTGCAACACATGCAAACCCTAGTCGCAGCGACGAAGTGATTAACCCATGAGTGTGCCGCACCTCCACTTTATATAGGCGTCAGTAGCAGGCTCAACACTTGGGCCTCGCATGGACCCTAAAGCCCAAAGTCTACTCGGTCACGTTCCTAGTCCAGTTCGGATCACATCCGACCAGTGTCCTATGAACCGACCTCGTAGGTTCCTTCCCTTAAGCACGCGACCCCTTAGGTTCAAGTCGGCTTGGTCGCAGTTCGGATCACCTCCGACCTGCACGGTTGGTAGCAGCCTCTAGCAAGGCATGCCGACCACCAAGAAGACTATGAAGCTGGTTAGGCGAACCTGTACAACATGTCACACTTCTGTTCCCTTTGCCTCACGATATATGTTGTTGGGATCAAGGCGAGACTGTCATCCTTGTGCTAGCCTGACCTCTTTCTCATTCCAGTGATACCAACCACAAAAACTGGATTATCTCATAATCCCTGTCGCATGGCCATGCTTAATGATACGTCTCCAACATATCTATAATTTTTGATTGCTCCATGCTACTTTATCTACTGTTTTGGCTATATTGGGCTTTATTTTCCACTTTTATATTATTTTTGGGACTAACCTATTAACCGGAGGCCCAACCCAGAATTGTTGTTTTTTGCCTATTTCAGTGTTTCGAAGAAACAGAATATCAAACGGAGTCCAAACGGAATGAAACCTTCGGGAACGTGATTTTCTCACCGAACGTGATCCAGGAGACTTGGACCCTACTCCAAGAAGTGCCAGAGGCGGTCACGAGGGTGGAGGGTGCCCCCCTGGGCGTGCCCCCTACCTCGTGGGCCCCCTATTGCTCCACCGACGTACTCTTTCCTCCTATATATACCTACGTATCCCCGAACGATCAGAAGAGGAGCCAAAAACCTAATTCCACCGCCGCAACCTTTTGTATCCATGAGATCCCATCTTGGGGCCTATTCCGGAGCTCCGCCAGAGGGGGCATCCACCTTGGAGGGCTTCTACATCAACACCATAGCCCCTCCGATGAAGTGTGAGTAGTTTACTTCAGACCTTCGGGTCCATAGCTAGTAGCTAGATGGCTTCTTCTCTCTTTTTGGATCTCAATACAATGTTCTCCCCCTCTCTCATGGAGATCTATTCGATGTAATCTTCTTTTTGCAGTGTGTTTGTTGAGACCGATGAATTGTGGGTTTATGATCCAACTTATCTATGGAAAATATTTGAATCTTCTCTGAATTCTTTTATGTATGATTGAGTTATCTTTGCAAGTCTCTTCGAATTATCCTTTTGGTTTGGCCAACTAGATTGGTAGTTCTTGCAATGGGAGAAGTGCTTAGCTTTGGGTTCAATCTTGCGGTGTCCTTACCCAGTGACAGAAAGGGTTGCAAGGCACGTATTGTATTGTTGCCATCGAGGATAACAAGATGGGGTTATTATCATATTGCATGAATTTATCCCTCTACATCATGTCATCTTGCTTAAGGCGTTACTCTGTTTTTAACTTAATACTCTAGATGCATGCTGGATAGCGGTCGATGAGTGGAGTAATAGTAGTAGATGCATAATCGTTTCGATCTACTTGTCTTGGACGTGATGCCTATATACATGATCATTACCTAGATATACTCATAATTATGCTCAATTCTGTCAATTGCTCAACAGTAATTTGTTCACCCACCATAGAATATCTATGCTCTTGAGAGAAGCCACTAGTGAAACCTATGGCCCCCGGGTCTATTCTCATCATATCAATCTCTATCGCTTTATTTATTTGCTTTGATTTTACTTTGCCTTTTACTTTTCACTTTGCATCTATCTATCAAAAATACCAAAAATATTATTTATCATCTCTATTAGATCTCACTCTCGTAAGTGACCGTGAAGGGATTGACAACCCCTAATCGCGTTGGTTGCGAGTAGCTATCGTTTTGTGTAGGTACGAGGGCCTTGTGCGTGGTATCCTACTGGATTGATACCTTGGTTCTCAAAAACTGAGGGGAATACTTACACTACTTTGCTGCATCATCCTCTCCTCTTCGGGGAAATCCAACGCAGTGCTCAAGAGGTAGCAAGAAGAATTTCTGGTGCCGTTGCCAGGGAGGCTCACGCAAGAAAGTCAACCATACCAAGTACCCATCACAATCCCTATCTCTCGCATTACATTATTTTCCATTTGCCTCTCGTTTTCCTCTCCCCCACTTCACCCTTGCCGTTTTATTCGCCCTCTCTTTCCCAATCTCCTCCTCTCTTTCCCGTTTTCCTTTTTCCCGTTGCCTTTCTGTTTGCTTGTATGTTGGATTACTTGTTGCCATGGCGCAAGATAATACCAAATTGTGTGACTTCTCGAATACCAATAATAATGATTTCCTTAGTACTCCGATTGCTCCTCTTAATAATGATGAGTCTTGTGAAATCAATACCGCTTTGCTGAATCTTGTTATGAAAGATCAATTCACCGGCCTTCCTAGTGAAGATGCCGCTACTCATCTAACTAATTTTGTTGATTTGTGTGATATGCAAAAGAAGAAAGATACGAATAACAATATTGTAAAATTGAAGTTATTTCCGTTTTCGCTTAGAGATCGTGCTAAAGTTTGGTTTTCGTCTTTGCCTAAAAATAGTATTGATTCTTGGAACAAGTGCAAAGATGCTTTTATCTCTAAGTATTTTCCTCCCGCTAAGATCATCACTCTTAGGAACGATATCATGAATTTTCAACAACTTGATCATGAGCATGTTGCCCAATCTTGGGAAAGAATGAAATTAATGCTTCGCAATTGCCCTACTCATGGTTTGAATTTATGGATGATCATACAAATTTTTTATGCCGGATTGAATTTTGCTTCTAGAAATCTTTTAGATTCAGCCGCGGGAGGCACGTTTATGGAAATTACGTTAGGAGATGCTACCAAATTGCTTTATAATATTATGGCTAATTATTCTCAATGGCACACCAAAAGATCTTCTAGTAAAAAAGTGCATGCTATAGAAGAAATCAATGTTTTGAGTGAAAAGATGGATGAACTTATGAAGATGTTTGCTCCTAAAAATACTTCTCTTGATCCCAATGATATGACTTTTTCTACCTTGGTTGAGAATAATAATGAATCTATGGATGTGAATTTTGTTGGTAGGAATAGTTTTGGAAACAACACGTATAGAGGGAATTTTAATCCTAGGCCTTATCCTAGTAATCCTTCTAATAATTATGGAAACTCCTACAACAACTCTTATGGAAATTTTAATAAGATGCCATCTAAATTTGAGAGTAGTGTTAAAGAGTTTATGAATTCACAAAAGAATTTAATGCTTTGTTTGAAGAGAAATTGCTTAAAGTTGATGATTTGGCTAGGAACATTGATAGAATTTCTCTTGAGATTGATTCTTTAAAGCTTAGATCTATTCCTCCTAAGCATGATATCAATGAGTCTCTCAAAGCCATGAGAATTTCCATTGATGAGTGCAAGGAAAGAACCGCTAGGATGTGTGCTTCCAAAGATGCCTTTATTAAAGCGTGTTCTTCCAATTCCTATGAAAATCAAGATGAAGATCTAAAATTTATTGATGTGTCCCCTATCAAATCTTTGTTTTGCAATATGAATCTTGATGAGACTGAATATGATCTTCCTTTACCAAGAAGGCATTCTAAGAATTCGGAGTTTCTAGATCTTGATGATGAATTTGATGAAAGTGAGATTGAAATAAATAAAAACCGAGATGTTGCTAAACCCACTATTTTGGACCTCAAGGAATTTAATTATGAAAATTGCTCTTTGATTGGTTGTATTTCCTTGTTGCAATCCATGCTAGATTCTCCTCATGCTTATAGTCAAAATAAGGCCTTTACCGAACACATTGTTGATGGCTTGATGCAATCTTATGAAGAAAAACTTGAGTTGAAAGTTTCTATCCCTAGAAAACTCTATGATGAGTGGGAACCTACTATTAAAATTAAAATCAAAGATTATTAGTTTCATGCTTTGTGTGATTTGGGAGCTAGTGTCTCTACTATTCCCAAAACTTTATGTGATTTGCTAGATTTCCGTGACTTTGATGATTGCTCTCTAAACTTGCATCTTGTGGATTCCACTATTAAAAAGCCTATGGGAAGAATTAATGATGTTCTTTTTTGCAAATAGGAATTATGTGCCCATAGATTTTATCGTTCTTGATATAGATTGCAATCCTTCATGTCCTATTATTCTTGGTAGACCCTTCCTTAGAACGATTGGTCCAATTATTGATATGAAGGAAGGGAATATTCGATTCCAATTCCCCTTAAAGAAGGGCATGGAACACTTTCCTAGAAAGAAAATAAAATTACCATATGAATCTATCATGAGAGCCACTTATGGATTGCCTACCAAAGATGGCAATACCTAGATCTATCCTTGCTTTTATGCCTAGCTAGGGGCGTTAAACGATAGCGCTTGTTGGGAGGCAACCCAATTTTATTTTTGTGTTTTTATTTTTGCTTATGTTTAGGAATAAATAATCCATATAGCCTCTTTTTTATGTGGTTTTATCTTTTAATTAGTGTTTGTGCCAAGTAGAACCTATAGGATAACCTACGATGATAGTTGATTTGATTCTGCTGAAAAACAGAAACTTTGCGCGCACGAATATAGTTTTGTTAAATCACAGGGACGTGATTTTGCGCTGATTCTTTTTTATGCTGTTCAATAAACAAATTTTCCAGGACTTCCTATTTTGGTATAACTTTTAGAGTTCCAGAAGTTTGTGTTAGTTACAGATTGCTTCAGACTGTTCTGTTTTTGACAGATTCTGTTTTACGGGTGTTGTTTGCTTATTTTGATGAATCTATGGATAGTAAAATAGTTTATAATCCATAGAGAAGTTGGAATACAGTAGGTTTAACAACAATATAAATAAAGAATGAGTTCATTACAGTACCTTAAGTAGTTCTTTGTTTTCTTTCTCTAACGGAGCTCGCGAGATTTCTGTTGTGTTTTGTGTTGTGAAGTTTTCAAGTTTTGGGTGAATTCTTTTGATGGATTATGGAACAAGGAGTGGCAAGAGGCTAAGCTTGGGGATGCCCATGGAACCCCCAAGATAATCCAAGGACACCAAAAAGTCAAAGCTTGGGGATGCCCCGGAAGGCATCCCCTCTTTCGTCCACTTCCATCGGTAATTTACTTGGAGCTATATTTTTATTCACCACATGATATGTGTTTTGCTTGGAGCGTCTTGTATTATTTGCATCTTTGCTTGTTAGTTTACCACAATCATCCTTGCTGTACACACCTTTTGAGAGAGCCATACATGAATTGGAATTTGTTAGAATACTCTATGTGCTTCACTTATATCTTTTGAGCTTGATAGTTTTGCTCATAGTGCTTCACTTATATCTTTTGAGCGTGATAATTTTTGCTCTAGTGCTTCACTTATATCTTTTAGAGCACGGTGGTGGATTTGTTTTAAAGAAACTATTGATCTCTCATGCTTCACTTAGATTATTTCGAGAGTCGTTAATAGCATGGTAATTTGCTTAATGTTAATATACTTGGTGTTCAAGATATGTGAAACTTTCTTTTGAGTGCGTTGAATACTAAGATAAGTTTGATGCTTGATAATTGTTTTGAGATATGAAGATGGTGATATTAGAGTCATGCTAGTTAAGTAGTTGTGAATTCAAAGAATACTTGTGTTAAACTTTGTGATTCCCGTAGCATGCACGTGTGGTGAACCGTTATGTGATGAACTCGGAGCATGATTTATTTATTGATTGTCTTCCTTATGAGTGGCGGTCGGGGACGAGCGATGGTCTTTTCCTACCAATCTATCCCCATAGGAGCATGCGCGTAATACTTTGCTTTGATAACTTCTAGATTTTTGCAACAAGTATATGAGTTCTTTATGACTAATGTTGAGTCCATGGATTATACGCACTTTTTCCCATCCTTCCACCTTTGCTAGCCTCTCTAATACCGCGCACGTTTCGCCGGTATCATACACCCACCATATACCTTCCTCAAAACAGCCACCATACCTACCTATGATGGCATTTCCATAGCCATTCCGAGATATATTGCCATGCAACTTTCCACCGTTCCGTTTATTATGACACGCTCCATCATTGTCATATTGCTAGCATGATCATGTAGTTGACATTGTATTTGTGGCAAGGCCACCGTTCATAATTCTTTCATACATGTCACTCATGATTCATTGCATATCCCGGTACACCGCCGGAGGCATTCATATAGAGTCATACTTTGTTCTAAGTATCGAGTTGTAATTATTGAGTTGTAAGAAAAATAAAAGTGTGATGATCATCATTATTAGAGCATTGTCCCAAGTGAGGAAAGGATGATGGAGACCATGATTCCCCCATAAGTCGGGATGAGACTCCGGACAAAAAATGAAAAAAGGGGGCCAAAAAAAAGAGAAAGGCCCAAACAAGAAAATGGGATAAAAAGAGAGAAGCGACAATGCTACTATCCTTTTACCACACTTGTGCTTAAAAGTAGCACCAAGATCTTCATGATAGAGAGTCTCTCATTTTGTCACTTTCATATACTAGTGGGAATTTTTCATTATAGAACTTGGCTTGTATATTCCAATGATGGGCTTCCTCAAAATGCCCTAGGTCTTCTTGAGCAAGAAAGTTGGATGCACACCCACTTAGTTTCTTTTGTAGAGCTTTCATATACGTATAGCTCTAGTGCATCCGTTGCATGGCAATCCCTACTCACTCACATTGATATCTATTGATGGGCATCTCCATAGCCCTTTGATACGCCTAGTTGATGTGAGACTATCTTCCCTCCTTTTTGTCTTCTCCACAACCACCATTCTATTCCACATAGTGATATATCCCTGGCTCACGCTCATGTATTGCGTGAAGATTGAAAAAGTTTTGAGAATGTCATAAGTATGAAACAATTGCTTGGCTTGTCATCGGGGTTGTGCATGATTTAAATATTTTGTGTGGGGAAGATGGAGCATAGCCAGACTATATGATTTTGTAGGGATAACTTTCTTTGGCCATGTTATTTTGAGAAGACATGATTGCTTTGATTAGTATGCTTTAAGTATTATTATTTTTATGTCAATATGAACATTTGTCTTGAATCTTTCGGATCTGAATATTCATATCACAATTAAGAAGATTTACATTGAAATTATGCCAAAGTATCACTCCGCATCAAAAATTCTTTTTTATCATTTACCTACTCGAGGACGAGCAGGAATTAAGCTTGGGGATGCCTGATACGTCTCCAACGTATCTATAATTTTTGATTGCTCCATGCTACTTTATCTACTGTTTTGGACTATATTGGGCTTTATTTTCCACTTTTATATTATTTTTGGGACTAACCTATTAACCGGAGGCCCAGCCTAGAATTGTTGTTTTTTGCCTATTTCAGTGTTTCGAAGAAACAGAATATCAAACGGAGTCCAAATGGAATGAAACCTTCGGGGACGTGATTTTCTCACCGAACGTGATCCAGGAGACATGGACCCTACTCCAAGAAGTGCCAGAGGCGGTCACGAGGGTGGAGGGCGCGCCCCCTACCTTGTGAGCCCCCTGTTGCTCCACCGACGTACTCCTTCCTCCTATATATACCTACGTATCCCTGAACGATCAGAAGAGGAGCCAAAAACCTAATTCCACCGCCGCAACCTTCTGTATCCACGAGATCCCATCTTGGGGCCTATTCCGGAGCTCCGCCAGAGGGGGCATCCACCACGAAGGGCTTCTACATCAACACCATAGCCCCTCCGATGAAGTGTGAGTAGTTTACTTCAGACCTTCGGGTCCATAGCTAGTAGCTAGATGGCTTCTTCTCTCTTTTTGGATCTCAATACAATGTTCTCCCCCTCTCTCGTGGAGATCTATTCGATGTAATCTTCTTTTTGCAGTGTGTTTGTTGAGACCGATGAATTGTGGGTTTATGATCCAACTTATCTATGGAAAATATTTGAATCTTCTCTGAATTATTTTATGTATGATTGAGTTATCTTTGCAAGTCTCTTCGAATTATCCTTTTGGTTTGGCCAACTAGATTGGTAGTTCTTGCAATGGGAGAAGTGCTTAGCTTTGGGTTCAATCTTGCGGTGTCCTTACCCAGTGACAGAAAGGGTTGCAAGGCATGTATTGTATTGTTGCCATCGAGGATAACAAGATGGGTTTTTTACCATATTGCATGAATTTATCCCTCTACATCATGTCATCTTGCTTAAGGCGTTACTCTGTTTTTAACTTAATACTCTAGATGCATGCTGGATAGCGGTCGATGAGTGGAGTAATAGTAGTAGATGCAGAATTGTTTCGATCTACTTGTCTTGGACGTGATGCCTATATACATGATCATTACCTAGATATGCTCATAATTATGCTCAATTCTGTCAATTGCTCAACAGTAATTTGTTCACCCAACGTAGAATATCTATGCTCTTGAGAGAAGCCACTAGTGAAACCTATGGCCCCCGGGTCTATTATCATCATATCAATCTCTATTGCTTTATTTACTTGCTTTGATTTTACTTTGCCTTTTACTTTTCAGTTTGCATCTATCTATCAAAAATACCAAAAATATTATTTATCATCTCTATCAGATCTCACTCTCGTAAGTGACCATGAAGGGATTGACAACCCCTAATCGCGTTGGTTGCGAGTAGCTATCGTTTTGTGTAGGTATGAGGGACTTGTGCGTGGTCTCCTACTGGATTGATACCTTGGTTCTCAAAAACCGAGGGAAATACTTACGCTACTTTGCTGCATCATCCTCTCCTCTTCGGGGAAATCCAACGCAGTGCTCAAGTTGTAGCACTTATCCTGGTCGGATCACACGAGGGGCCCAGAGTATATCTCTCCTGATCGGAGGGGCAAATCCCATCTTGCTCGAGCATGTCTCGCAGCATGGGACTAGACAAACCCGAAACCTACCTTTGTAACTACCCAGTCACGGAGTAGCGTTTGGTCGGCCCAAAGCAAGTCTGTCACCATCCCGAGTACATGCGTCAGCTCAGGTCTTAGGATATAGAATGTATGTTCTACTAGAGACTCACAGATGACATATCGCTGCGTCTCATAGTTGGGTCTGTCCGACTCGGACCTTATCTTGACTTGGATCGGACTACGTTGAATCCGACCAGACCTTTCCAAGTCCATATTATCCGGTTAGCATCCAATGCTCCATGGCTAGTGCGACCAAGCCATCGACCGTGTCATATGCTAGTCTAGTCGGCTGCACATCCACACAGCCCTTTCGACTAGGGACCTTTTAGGACAGTCACCATACAATGCATAGTCCCACAAAAAAGTCACGTACTTGCCGATACACATCATTGATAATGTCCAAGGACAATCTTTATTCATAAACACATAGGAAATATCATCTTACATGATTGCCTCTAGGGCATATCTCCAACACCGGATTGGGGACGATCTGTCCCGCCGTCAGAAGACGGTGGACGATTTTCTTGGCCAGGTACCCGGCCTCTCGAAGTTTTTTGATATCCTTCTCCCGAACGGTAGAGGCCATCCATTTGCCTCCTGCTCCGGATTCGGACATCTTCGGAGAACCTCTTTTTGGTGGAGGAGAAGAGTGCTTGGGCGGTAGGGCTCGAGCAAAGGGGAATGGACGAGCAGAAGGGAGAGGCGTGGGTAAAGAAGAAGAGGCCTTATCTCTTTATAGAGGCAATAAAAACTTTTGCGCCTCCCTACTTGCCTGGTGGAACCTGTTCATTCCCCACTCGCCGTGATTGGTGGTATGATTGGGCTACCCGCGCCCATATTGATGAAAGCCCCGTGATAAGGGGAACACGATCTCTGCTTCGACAAGACTGCCCGGGAAACCGCCTCGCAATATGTGCGGTGGCCGGCTGTGGGAAGACGGTTCAATAATGACTCGGCCATGGTGTGATGTCATGTTATCTAAAGATGTCAGCAGATTATATTTGTGGAATATTGTTCTCTCTACGATGGCATGTGAAAATCTTCTTGCAGAGCCGGGCATGATTTAAGTGTTCGAGACTTACTTTGGAGTATTCGGAGATGGAACCTGCCTTGCAATGCCGAAGACAAAACTACGCGCCGGACTCATCATCATTGAAGCCTGGTTCAGGGGCTACTGAGGGAGCCATGGATTAGGGGGTATCCGGACAGCCAGACTATATACTTTGGCCGGACTGTTGGACCGTGAAGAAACAAGACTCAAGACTTCGTCCTGTGTCCGGGCGGGACTCTCCTTTGCGTGGAAGACAAGCTTGGCGATTCGGATGTTAGATCTCCTTCTTTGTAACCGACTCTGTGTAACCCTAGCCTCCTCCGGTGTCTATATAAACTAGAGGGTTTAGTCCGTAGGACAAGAACAATCATAATCATCATAGGCTAGCTTCTAGGGTTTAGCCTCTACGATCTCGTGGTAGATCTACTCTTGTAATACTCATATCATCAAGATCAACCAAGCAGGAAGTAGGGTATTACCTCCATCGAGAGGGCCCGAACCTAGGTAAAACATCGTGTCCCCTGCATCCTGTTACCATTAGCCTTAGACACACAGTTCAGGACCCCCTACCAGAGATCCGCCGTTTTTGACACCGACACTGGGCTACATCGTGACGCAGTTCGGATGAGACTGGTCTGTTGTATTCAGCCCGGACGGATTTGTATTTAGTATATCCGGCGTGGCAGTCATCCTCACGCGTTGGGGCACGCCCCCACGATCCGTAGATCGATCTTGACTGTCCTACTTTGTTTTTCAATTCATCTCCCAGGTCATGCGTGTAGCCCCGGGCCTACATCTTTTTGTTTGTTTGGCGATGGGGTGCGGGATGGTGTTCGGGATGATATACCGCTTTGTCTCGGCCACGAGGTGGTCGATCAGCCGCATCCTACGCTGGTAGTATAGGCTCTAGTGCCTCGTCCTCGAATTGAGGTAGCAACCTGCGCCTCGGGTAGCTTTTGGTTGGGCGCTCAAGTCCATATTCCTCGGCCGCCAGGACCTCAGTCCATCTGTCAGTTAGCAGATCTTGATCAGCTTGAAGCTGCTTCTATTTTTTCTTCAGGCTCTTTGCAGTGGCTATCAGTCGGCACTTGAAGCGTTCCTGCTCGACGGGATCCTCATGCACGATAAATTCTTCGTCGCCGAGGCTCGCCTCGTCTTCGGAGAGGGGCACGTAATTGTCATCCTTCGAGTCTTCATCCATTGCCTATTCATCAGGGCTAGCTTGCCCATCCTCCCGTCCAGCTTGCTCGAAGCTTGGCTGGGCGGGATTGTTTTCGTCTTCGGCATCATCCGGAGTGCTATTGTCTCTTGTGTCGGTATCGCTATTTTTGCTATGGAGGGGTTTAGAGCGGCGCCTCTAACATCGGTGCTTAGATTGCTTCTCAAGAGGGTCACCCTCCGTTGCATCCTTTTGATCCTCGCCATTGTTTTCTTTGGGTGTATCCACCATATATATATATATATATATATATATATATATATATATATATATATATATATATATATATATATATATATCATATGATGAGGTGGCTGTCCAGCGCCCTGTGGGCAGTGGTTCCTGTTCTTCTCTGGCATCGTTGTCCATACCGTCGATGTCTTCGGAGTCAAAATCAAGCATGTCGGTTAAGTCGTCGACAGTGGCTATTAAGTGGGTGGTGGGTGGGTAACGAATTCCTTCGTCGTCCGCTTCCCACTCAAGCTGGACATAGTTCGGCCAAGAGTCTCCTGACAGGGAGAGAGATTTTAGTGAGTTTAGCACATCACCCAAAGGCGAGTGCTAAAAGATATCCGCGGAGCTAAACTCCATGATCGGTGCCCAGTTAGGTCCGATGGGCACAGATGCACGCGGTTCGGAGCCTATGGCTGGAGACGAGTCCGAGGGTCGGAGGACACAGACCTCTTTGGAACTGAGATCTGTGTTTGGCTCTATCGCTGCTGAGTGTGCGGCCTCCCTGGCGGGGTTCACACACCCGTCCTCGGATGGCATGATCTGCTCTGGATTTAAAGCCGGGGCAGCTGCAGGTGTGATCTCCCGAACAACGTCCGATGGCAGATCTAAGTCATGCTCATCGCGACTTTAGGGCGCACCTATCATGGGCTTGAATCCGTCGAAGATAAAGTCTCCGCGGATGTCGGCAGTGTAGTTCAGGCTTCCAAACCTGACCTGATGGCCAGGGGCATAGCTATCGATCTGCTCGAGATGGCCAAGCAAGTTGGCCCGCAGTGCGAAGCCACCGAATACGAAGATCTGTCCGGGGAGGAAAACATCACCCTAGACCTCGTCGTTGTGGGAGATTGAAGGAGCCATCAAGCCTTATGGTGACGACACAGTGGAACTCTCAATGAAAGCACCAATGTCGGTGTCAAAACCGGCGGATCTTGGGTAGGGGGTCCCAAACTGTGCGTCTAAGGCTAATGGTAACAGGAGACGGGGGACACAATGTTTACCCAGGTTCGATCCCTCTCTATGGAAGTAATACCCTACTTCCTGCTTGAGTGATCTTGATGATATGAATATTACAAGAGTAGATCTACCACGAGATCGTAGAGGCTAAACCCAAGAAGCTAGCCTATGATTTTGATTGTTGTTGTCCTACGGACTAAAACCTCCAGTTTATATAAACAGCGGAGGGGGCTAGGGTTACACAGAGTCGGTTACAGAGAAGAGAATCTACATACCCGAATTGCCAAGCTTTCCTTCCACGCAAAGGAGAGTCCCACCCGGACACGGGACGAAGTCTTCAATCTTGTATCTTCATAGTCCAACAGTCTGACATAAGCATATAGTACGGCTGTCCGAGGACCCCCTAATCCAGGACTCCCTCACCCGACAACCCACCGTAACCGGGAATCCCCGACATTTTCCTCGCCCTCGCTTCTACCATGGGTTTCTCCATCATGGACGGCCCAAAGAATGTCATGCAGCTACGTCTCCAGCCCGCCCAGGATAAAAAGCCCATTTTCTGTCATGATTTTTTGTCATAGAAGTAGGAGCCCACCACATCTACGATGATACCGGGTTTTGTCACAATTATCGTCACAGAAGTGTCATAAGCATGACAGAAAAAAGTTCGTTCGGCCCCAAATGTCATGGATGTGTCTTTTTTTATAGTGCTAGTCCTCATAATTAGAAGCCCATTGTGGTTCTAATCTTCTCCCTTTAATTCTCCAGTGAGATTAGCTATGGATGGTGAAGCGTTGTCGAATCATGAAGACCGAACGCTTGCAAACTATGGAGAGGTCGTGCTTTCAGTCTTGCGTTCGAGCACTGGTGCAGAAACCTGCTAAACAAACGGTTTTTACCCCCTTTCCGCGACGGAGTTTTAAACTGTCGTCTAGTGAGTGTGTGCGATAGGGGGGTCCTTCCCAAACGACCTAGAAACCGTCAGGGATAGGCCCTCCAGCCACACAAGCGAGGGCAAAATGAGCTCGCGTGCGATCGGGCAAGGCATCGAAGCCCAATCGTTTCCATTCGTATGTACATCCCAGACAGTGAATCCCAGAAAAATGTTTCCATTCGTATGTATATCACACACATTTTTGTGTGGAAACATTTTTGCAAGGTGGCCTAACGCAAACAGTTCTCTGCGGGAAGCCGTGTGTGATTATTAGTTCATCCAACATGCCTACTTTCTAGAAACCAGGTGGGTTGTTTTATTTCATCGCCCACGCTGGTATCTAAGTAACCGTCTGCAATAGAAAACCCCAATAAGCAGGGTAATTAGCCTATTATTGATAATTCATGTAGTAATCAAATTGACATTTCTTATAAAACACCAGATATTTCATATCTGTATAACGACAACTAGGATTTCATAATTGAATTACATCATATAGCTTCAGCACTCAGTTACACCAAAGAGGGATATAGCTAGCTACGCCATTACACAACAACACCAAGTTTGACATGCAACATCAAAAACCTTTGGAAAAGTAGCATCATATACGGTAAATAGACATATGAATCTCATCTGGGAAACTGCAGAAGCGGAAGGCGAATATTGAGCCTTCAGTGATGTTGAATGTCCTTGCAACTTTAGGACAGTGGCTATGGATAATTGCCAGCCCAACCTCCGTCCTCTTTAGGAAGACTTCAATATTGTACTGTGGGTGTTAAATGAATACCTTCCTCGCCTCTTGCCATGCAAGTGGTTTGAGAGGTAATCATTGGTGAACTGCTTTGAAAAGTACTGAAAACAAAGATATGCATAAATCGCGGTTATAAATTTTGAAATGGCGCAAGGGGTGAAAACAAGGTAAAAGATTTAGTACAATCCTATAGTTGACTGATGTCTTCTTCATTGTGCAAATAGATCATGTTGTTATTCGTCACAAGTTTCTTCATCCTAACAATCTTTCTGAGTTTCTTGACTTGACTGATATTCATGCACATCTCATTTCCCCATATGGAAAATGGGTCGAACAGTGGGACTAAGCCTTTAACACTAGGACCTACATGTGCAAGACCAAATTGTAAGAAACCTAAATATTAGAATAATTCCTGCAACTACACAATAATGCACTATTAGCGGAAGGACCATGCATGAGCAAACCTCGATGGTAAACCGTAGTATCTCCCATTGTTTCCCTGCAACACATATAAGGAAATCTTGATCAGGTTAACTGAGAGTTGCCATACTATCAGTAGAATATGTATTGAGTACAACCAAATTCGATTTATTTCTCACATGCATGACAATACAAAATTGTACCCACAACAAATGAAAATCAAATTGCAGATTTGAACCAAAGAGTTAAATGGACAGCAGACCAAATGAACCAAAACAGTAAACTGAGCACGACATTGCAGAATAGAGACATGTACTAGAAGGTAAGACGGTTAACTAAACAAAGAATGCTTGAGAACAGTACTACGAAATGTAGGAATTGTTGGACTAAATTGTTAACTGAACATTACATTTTAGAATATCAGATTGCATATTAACATTACAGAGGACAAATCACTAGAAGGCACTGGCGGTGGCCTCGAGGAAACGACATGAACTGTATTTTAAAGTAGACAACCGCGTGGCAGTGTCGACAGTGGCCTCGAAGACGAGGTGCTCCTCCAAGATCTAGCGGTCGGCACGCATGACAGCCATACCGACCTCGTCCACGCGTGCGGCCGCGATTTGCTTCTTCGCTACCAGATGCTACTAAGCTCCATGTTATACTGCGTGAAAAATGGCTGTGGGCGGTGCTTAACTGGAGGACGGTGCCAGTGATTTCAGCGAAAGGTGTCACACCATCGGTCGGGACATGTGTGACGGGGAAGGAGGAGGATGGTGTGGGTGGGGTGTGGATAACCTAACCATATCGACGAGGCCGCACAGCAAGAAGAAAGGTCACCGGCGAGGAGGCGGTGCTGCAAGAAGAAGGGTCGGCGGCGAGGAGGCGGCACTGCAGGAAGAAGGGTAGCCGGTGAGGAGGCGGCACTGCAAGAACAAGGTTCATCGGCGAGGAGGCTGAGTTGCCAGTAAGCAGCAGTGAAGGTTTGAACTTGGAAAGCAAGGAGGGACAATGGAAATGTGGCTTTTGGTGGGAGGGAGGGGGCGGGGAGATAGATATTTTCGCGGTGGCAGAAAAAATTCGCTCGATGCCGCGAGAAACTGGCACGCAAGTGTGGTTCAAGTGCGGGCGATGGACTGTAGATGATGAAGCTTCCTGCGTAAGCCAGACAAGACGGTGCGCCAAGATATTTTATGAGTATCGCATCCCACACGATTCTGGCTAGTAAACTATTTGTGGTATACCTGATTTTTTTCATTATGTTTTGAAAGATAAAATGGTGTTACGGAGGGAAAGGATGATGTTTGAATTGCTAGAACATTTATCTACAGTGAACATGCAACTACATGAGTGTCGTGTTAAAATT
Organism: Triticum dicoccoides; assembly: GCF_002162155.2. Classification (NCBI taxonomy): domain Eukaryota; kingdom Viridiplantae; phylum Streptophyta; class Magnoliopsida; order Poales; family Poaceae; genus Triticum; species Triticum dicoccoides. The sequence continues at coordinate 449,083,958 of NC_041385.1, forward strand.
TAGAATTATTCCGGGTTCGTTTGGTTTTTTATGCATTAATTGAGTTTCTAGACATTTAATGTGCATAATTCAAATTTGAACTACAAGCACATGCTCCACTGCACCAAAGTTTGTTCAAAAATCATATGTGTGTCTTTGGGTGAATTTATAGGTCCTATGCAAGAATGGGAATGAAATTCAAACATCTGGGCGTCGTGGCTTGGTCGGAAACATTGAGAAACTTGGTTTTTAAATTCCTGTAAATCCCAAACTCGCTTGAAAATCATGAAACATGGCATGGTGTCAATTCATGGCACCAACATTCTGTGGTGAAAAAATTGGCTGAACTGGGACAAATTTTGGCGTAAGCTTCTTGCAAATTGTAGCTTCTCTGAAGAAGGCTTGTGGTTTCGAGAGGGAACGTGTCACCTCCATGTGCGAAATGACATACACTGCCTTCTCCCGCCTTGATTTTTTTACACATGTAGCTTAGACCAAATAGAAATTTCGTGCTAAATTTTGGAATTATTCCAGGTTCGTTTGGCCTTTTTTCTACATTAATTGAATTTCTAGGCATTTAATGCACATAATTCGAATTTGAACTACAAGCGCATGCTCCAGTGCGCCAAAGTTAGTTGAAAAATCATTTATGTGTACTTGGGCGAATTTCTGGGTCCCATGCAAGAAGTGGGAATGGAATTTGAACATCTGGGGTCTTGGCTCGGCCGAAAACATCGAGAAACTTGGTTTTAAAATTTTCGTAAATCCAAAACTCGCTTGAAAATCATGAAACCTGGCATGGTTTCATGACATGGCACCAACATGCTGTGGTAAAAAAAATTTCCGATTTGCGGAGGCGCATATTAACAATCAACAAAGTCATTTTGGAACAAGTGTCGTCACGTTACAAATCGAAACACACAAGTATTATTGAAACCCTGGGCGTTCTACTTACCCTTTACGTGCCGCCACACGTCCCCTTTTTTATTGGATAGGAGGTGCCGTGCGGGGTAGCTATTTGAGTACGGGAAGCGTGCGATCATACCCCTGCGCGTGCCCTTTGACCTCTATCCGCCGCCCACCTCCCTCCCAACGTCTCCATTAATGGCGCTCGAGCCCCTGTTTTATGGCGTGACTATGTCTCACTTGACTGAGATTTAAGAGAGAAAAAAGAAAATCTGAAAATAAAGTTCTGCATGGATCTTGATGTAAGATCCGATGGACCTATATAGCATCGACCGCGACTTATAGCAAGACTGATGAATATAAGGATGATGACAATGGATAATAATTGTCTTACATATTTAGGAAGATAATTAAGGAGGCCACATGCGGCAACGCCCGAAATACACAAGAGCAAAAGAAGAAGGAAGACAACGATCTGGCTCGCTAATCTCTACTTTCTTGATGTGTTGCTGCAGGACGCGGTGACTAGTTCCCGCGGCGAGCGGTGAAGAGCTCTTTCGTGTCCTCAAGACGCTTCTTGAGAGCATCCACGGATTCCTCCACCAGCCTTTGACGCTCGATGCGGAGCATGGCATTCTCGTTCATAAGTTTCTTGACGATGACACCGGTCCTCTTCAAGAAGGCAGTGGTATCCTCGTGTTGCTTTGTCATTTCAGCGATCTTTGCCCTCAGCAGGTCGCGCTCGGTGCGGAGCTTCGCCATGTTCTCGCCAAGTCCCCGACTGACGCTGATAGCATTTTTAAATGGGGCATTCATCTCATCCTGCTGCTTCATCCAGTCAGAGATCTGACCCATCAGGTCATCGAGCATAGCGCACATGCGCCTGTGAGAGTCCTTGCCTACCCGCGAGACATTTTCCCAGGCCACCGCACCACGGAAGGACATATCTGCTGCATTCGCAGCGCGACGGGACATCTCTGCTGCTTCCGCGGCGCGGCCGGACCAGTCTGCTGCATCGATGGTGCGGCGAGACTTCTGTGCTGCTTCGGCGGCACAGCGGGACCTCTGTGCTACAACGGCCGCGCGGCGGGACATGTCGGTTGCTTTCACGGCGAGGCGGGACATCTCTCGTGCTTCCGCTTCCATACTCGCCTCTCCCTGGTAGTAATCTCTCGACCCAGAACTCACACTGGCCATGGCAGACGCAAGGGAACGACGATGAATGACTTGTTTGTTTTTGTGGATGAGGAGTTGAGGAGGAATGTGCAGTCATCTTGGAGTAGTAGTATTTATAACCGAGTACTAATATGCTCCTAAGTGGGAAACCATTTAGGTTTTAATCGGTGTGAACAGGTTTGAAATTAAATATGGCATGGTAGTAATTTGGAATGTGATGGGATGCATGCTCAAAATTTATTGACGTTTCTATAATTTCTAAGTGCGGAACTATTCCCGGACGGCGTAACGTGGGCACGCTTTCTCGACCGCGTACGTGGCATTTGCACCATAGGGTGCACCGCAATAGGCGATGTCAGCACACGTCTTGTTCCATCAACCGTGCTCGCTCGTTATTACCATCACGCACGCTTCTTTTAATTTGAATGTGTGCTCGTCTAGTGCACACACGTTGATTTGTCTAACTGTTTTTGTTTGTCGTGGCTGATCGCAAACAGTTCATCCGTGTGAAGTGTATGCCGTCAATTGCAGACACGTTGATCTGGCTGACCGTTTCTGTTGTGTTTCCTGATCGCAAACGGTTCATCAGTCTGAGGTGTATGCACTCAATCGCACACACCCTCATCTGGCTGCCCATTTTTGTTGTTCCGCCTCATCACAAACAGTTAATCCGACTGAACTATATGACGTATATCGCACACGACTTCATTTGGCTGCCTGTTTCTGCTCTTCTGCCGCATCGCAAATAATTCATTGAACCGAACCGTATGCCCTGCATCACACACGCAACTAAAATCTAAACCGTATTTGATGTATCCACCGTCGCAAACGTTTTGTATCTTTTTAACGGTTATTTTACATCACCGTTTGCGATTAATGCATCGCACACAGTTTCGTCAAAGGGTCTCTAATCGTAGTGTCGCGTTAGCATCATCCTGCAGTAGTGGAGGGACTTCAAGTACAAACTATGCTGACTCTTATATTCTTCCGTTGCAACTCGGAGTTGGTAATGATCCAACCTAAACCGTTATTGCATCTTCTTAGTGTTCCTGGTTGATCGTAGGTCGATCTTTTTTTGTTTTCTACTACATTTTCCAACGGTGGATAATCAAAATTTTCAGTGTATTGTGTGGGTGCCTCTTTGGCTTCTCCAAAACAGAACAATTCACTTTTATGAAAGTTAATTTAAGACATGGCATTTGCTCAAAAGTTCAAATCAAGACCTTCTTAAATATTTCTAGTTTTATCAAGTTCATGTTCAATAAAGAGAACCATACCATTGGCATATTGCAAGATGGAGAGGCCCACATCCATAAGATGTGGAACTAATCCTCCAATTTGGTCATCCTTTTGGCGTGTTCGATCAAAATAGCCAACATGTCAAAAACAATGTTAAATAACTTTGGAGACACAGGGTCACCTTGACGTAGCCCTGTTTTTGTCTGAAAGTACTCGCCTACACCATCATTGACTTTGATAGCCACACTGCTTGTACTAACAAATTTTTGAATACACTCACGGCAAAAGTTACACTAAGGTTCTGTGATATTAGCATCTCTAGATGTCTTCCACGCCTTAAACTTATGCCATCCCTTTGGTGATGAGGACTGTCACAACCAAACCAGTCTACATGCAAGGTCCTTGGCGTTTCGTAGTGATACCCTTCATTATTAATTGTTTTGGAGGGAGAGCTAGCTTAGCGGAGACCTGAAAGCTCTCCCCCATCTCAAGCATGAAGCTTTCAGAGATTGCAAGAGCCATCATAGTGGTGTTGTTTGCATTCTCGATGTTCGATGCCAGCGATCAGCGCACCAGGATCAAGAGGTAGATGATCCTAATCCCCATTTCTTTATGAGAGCTTGCCTTAGGTCCTTTCTTTCGCCCTGTTTGAGCCTGGGACGATAACCAATTGAGTTGCCAAGGCGATTAAGATTGATCGTCAAATTGATTGTCGATCCATGTGGTAGTGGGGGGCCCTGGCCCCCTTGTGGTAACAAAATTTTGAATACACTCACGCCAAAAGTTACACTAAGGTTCTGTGATGTCGGCATCTCTAGATGGCCTTGACACCTTAAAGTTATGCCATACCTTTGGTGATGAGGACTGTCACAACCAGACCAGGCTACATCACAGGTCCTTGCGGTTTCGTAGTGATGCCCTTCATTCTCCTTTGTTTTGGAGGGAGAGCTAGCTCAGAGGAAACCTGGAAGCTCTCCCCCCATCTCATCCATGAAGCTTTCGGAGACTACAAGTGCCATCATAGTGGTGGTGTTTGCATTATCGACATTCAACACCAGTGAGGTTAGCTGTATTGTCATGCTGCAGGGACCGGTGCATCGGGATCAAGGGGTAGATGGTCTCTAATCCCCTTTCCTTTATGAGACGTTGCCTTAGATCCTTTATTTCGCCCTATTCGAGCCCGGGACAACAACAAATTGAGTTGTCGGGGTGACTCGAATTGATCGACAAATCGATTGCCGATCCATGTGGTGGGGGAGGGGGCCCTGCCCCCCTTGTAGTAACAAATTTTTTAATACACTCACGCCAAAAGTTACACAAAGGTTTCGTGATGTCTGCATCTCTAGATGGCCTCCACACCTTAAAGTTATGGCATACCTTTGGTGATGAGGACCGTCACAACCAGACCAGGCTACATCCAAGGTGCTTGTCCTTTCGTAGTGATGCCCTTCATTTTTCTTTGTTTTGGAGGGAGAGCTAGCTCAGAGGAAATCCGGAAGCTCTCCCCCATCTCGGCCATGAAGCTTTCGGAGATTGCAAGCACCATCATAGTGGTGTTGTTTGCATTATTGACGTTCAATGCCAGCGAGGTTAGGGGTATTGACACGCTGCAGCGACCGATGCATCGGGGTCAAAAGGTAGATGACCTCTAATCCCCTTTCCTTTATGAGATGTTGCCATAGATGCTTTCTTTCGCCCTGTTCGAGCTTGGGACGACAACCAATTGAGTTGTCGGGGTGTTTCAGATTGATCGAATAATCTATTGCCGATCCATGTGGTGGTGGTGGTGGTGGTGGTGGTGGTGGGTGGGGGTGCCCCCCTCCCCCCCTTATTTATCATGCATCTAATTATATTGATTTTGCATTGTGAATGTTGATATTTCTTCCTATAATATTGATTTTGCTTTTAGAAAAATGAGACAAACCCAAGACAGATGAGACAGATGCTTGTTGGCTTTCTTATAAAAGAAAACTCCGGGAGCACCGAGCCCTAGAGCCAATGCTCGAACACGGGCTGGCTGGCTGCCACACCTCTTTCTCATGTTGATTTTGTTTAGTTACCTCAACAAACAAACTCAAATCAAAACGGATTAGATCATTTGTAAAGGCCCTTCACAGGTTCTACAAATAGGTTCTATAAATGTTCCCGACTTTCTGTGAAAGATTATATATAAAAGTTCACGTCTAGTCACGGCTTGTCGGTAGAAACAAGATGATGAATCAGCGTGGACCTACGCCGTAGTTTTCCTGTGAATATGCGGTTGTGAAGCAGTGCGCATCTTATCGCAGGTCACATCGCTTGGGCTTTAATAACACGAGTTGTTTATAGTGGCAAGTCACCTTGTCGTATGCGCATGTGCGCGCCCGCGAGTATGTTGTGTTACTGTGTACTGTACTACGTGGCCGGCGAGAGTGAAGAAGAACAGACGACGAGGAAGATGCCCATGACACGACAGGCCACACAGTTTTCTCCATTTCATCTCGTAACCTCACCTGGATACCGAGCTTCGAAATCTGCTTAGAAAGGAGTGCTACAGTGAGATCGATACCCTAACCGGAGACAGAACACAAGGGTGCATTTCGCAGTGAAATTTAGTCACGGGCTAGACCGGATGTAGGTCGTTGGTTTCGCGAGCCAGATCGTGATCCAGGTGTGGTGCGCGCCGGTACTGTCTGCCTCTGCCAGATCGACGGAACGGCCGCGGGCTGCAGTTCATGTGCGCAGGCGCAGCTAGCTGCTGCTTAAACATGGTCAAATCCTGCTGGGCTGGCTGCACAGTAAACTACAGTGCAGGGGACGTGAACCTTTCCCGGCCATTGAGTCAAGAGAATACTAGGGGTAGCCTGCTTGCTGCGGCAGCACCACGTGGGTTTGGCGAGAGCGTGTTTCTGATTTGAGATGTCCAAGCTGAGGTGTCCTGCATCTGCATGCCATGCATGTACCCTCTCGCCGGTTTTTTCTTCTTTGACCATTTTTCTGGTTTATGAAGGGGCAAACGGCATGAATATGATACTCTATGCACTCGCCATGTGATGTGATGTAGGAGTACGTACCCCAAGCATATTTGTTAAGTTGTACATTTACCAGACTAACTCTATAGTTACTGGTTTATATGGTGCATACTTAACTAGAGCTTATGTATTTCTGCAAGATGCGCAGAGTTGTCTGGTGACGATGACGAAGTCTAGGACTTCGTATGGTGGATGGGCAATGATGGTGAAGTCAAGCTTGCACTTGTCCGTCGGCATCTAGTCGCGTAATGCTCTTCACAATGATTGTTTAGTCTTCAGTCGTTGTATGGCCTTACACGTACGAAACCGTCATATTCCCTTTTGATATACTACTACTACTACTATCCAGTTGAGTAACCTATATATGTAATCAAGCAGATGGCAAGCTCTAACTGATTGGTTGTTTTGCATTGAAAACTGAAGAAGATAATGACAGGAAACTGTATGGTTGTCGCAGTCAATGAAAGAGCAAGGAGGCACGTTGTTTGATCATTTTGAAAGGTGATCATCTACTATTAACAACAATATAGCAGAATTGATGTCAAAAGAAAAGAAAAAAAATGTAGCAGAATATTTACAGTTCTAAATGTAGAGGCAAAACTAATCTCACTACGTACTTGTGTTCACAGAAGTTGTAACGCAAGAAAGATAGTGTATCTTTTTGGAGAGGATAAGAATATGCATTCGAACTATATCGTAAGGATTCGTACACATTCACTCTGAAAAGAAATGTATACAGTAGGTGTTTTTTATTCAGTTAGATGAGCCATCAACATCGATAGGTGACAGAAAACAAACTGGATAATGAGAATCGATCACTTATTCAGCAAACTAAATCATTCACACGACACGATTAGTGGGCATGGCGTCGGAAAAAGGAATACACTAACTAGTTAGCCAATCGAGAATCGAATGACCAGCAAACAATAGCATTAGACATAGATCACAAGTGGATATAGATTATTCACATAAATTAAGCACCGGGCGTTGGCTCCCGCGTATTCCAATAAGCAAGCCTTGCGTCAAGTAGCCGACGTAGAAACATATAATTAATAAACTTGAATGAATGGCTTCATCCTACGTCTCACTGACGGTGGTATTTCAGCATCTGTTGTACCTAAACGATAAGGAACGTCGGAGGCAGAATATGGCACGTACCTACGGGCACCGGCTCCACACCTGGAGGCTGGACCGTGTTGTCTGTTTAGGCTACAGTTTGTGTCGCCAGTATAGTTTTGTAGTAGTGGCAGGCAGACGAATGGCCGTGAACTATCGCGTGGGAACTCTGAGCAGAAAGCGACGTTGTAGCCAGCGAGCTATGTCAGCTAATCTCTTGAAGTCGTCCATATAAAAGTGAAGCTACGTGCTTGGCTGCTCCAAATCGGTAAAGACGCTACCAGCTTGCCTGTTCCTAGCCGGTAAAGCCACACGAACCTTACATTTTATTTGATTGGAAGACGTGCAGTGCCGGATCTGCACAGCAGCTCCGAGCGGCTGCCGGCGAAGAGGTGAGAGTTTGCCGTCCGTCCGCCCTCAGCGTGGTGCCGAGTGCCGTACTGAGATCAACTCAACCATTGCATTGCGCCACGAGCTGACGATCATTTCGGGAAATTCCAATTGGAGCGTCAAATTGTGAGCGAACGCATAGGCGAGCGATCAGCTGGGCCGGCCCATCTCCACTGTAGGCAGTTTCGGTTTTGAGAACTTTCTAGAAGTTTCCCAGCCGGTTTTTATCGGTTTTGGGAACCTTATAGAAGGTTCCTTAAGCTGGTTTACCTTTTTCCTTTTTATTTCTTCTTTCTCTGTTTTCTTTTCGTTTTTTATTCTTTTTTAAAAAAATTCATGGTTTATTTTTCTTCCTCTCCATTTTTTCTTTCTTTCCTTTTTTCTTTTTTCGTTTTACTTTTCTTTTTTCAACAAATTTTTGTGTTTCTGGAAAAATGTTCGTAAATGCTCATAATTTGTAGGTCGGTGAACAAATTTTTAATTTTAATGAACATTTATATTCAAGCACTTTTTTTTGAAAAATGGATGAACAAATTTTGAATTCAGTGAACAAATTTTGATTTTGATGAATATTTTTTGAAACAAAACTTTAATTTAATGAACATATTTGTAGGTTGGTGAACAAATTTTGAATTTTGATGAACATTTTTGAAATATGATGGACAAAAAAGTTGAATTCGATGAACATTTTTTTACATTGATGAACATTTATTGAATTTGATGAACAAAAAAGTGTTCGTGAATTTTACATAAAATTCACAAAAATTGAAAAAGTAAAGATGAAAAAAGAGGAGAGAAAAAGGAAAATAGGAAAGAAAAGGAAAGGAGAAAAGAAAATCGAAAAAATATAAAAAAAGGAAAAACCGGGGGACCTCGCACCCCACATGAGACGACCCAGAAGGCGCTCGGGTGAGCTTGGGGTGGGATGCGTGCCACGGTGCTAGGGGCGCCCTATGCGACATATAGGATCCGCCCTCGCCTGAAGGATTCCCCCCTCGCGAAGTTATTGCAGCGACCTATTTTCTGGGATTTTAGTTTTCGTTCGCTGCTCGCTCAGTTTCATTCGTTCGTTCGGAACTACTATTCGGCGCCTTATGAGCCGGCTAGGTGTTCCGCCGCCCACTGGCTGTAGCAATGGGCCACCCATTCCACCATCGCGATGCAGTACCTCGCTCGCCCTAGCGCATTTGGTTCTTTGCTCGATGGTTGGCCGGTCAACTATTGACTTTTTAAAAAATATATGTTTATTTTGAAAAAATCATGAATTAAAAAATGTTAATGGATTTCTAGGAGAAGTTAAAATAAAATTAACAACTCAAAATTTTCAAAAATAGGTCGTCAATTATGAAAAAAAAGTTCATCAATTTTGAAAAAAACTTCATCAATTTTAAAAAAGTTCATGATTTTTTTAGAAAGTTCATTGATTTTGAAAAAAATCATAGATATTGAAAAAAATCATGATTTAGAAACGACAACTTGCTCATTATTAAATGTAAAAGAAAAAATAAACCGTTCCAAAAGAAGAAAAACGAAAAAACTTGTTTGGGAAGCTTCTCCACGGGCTTCGCGAATAGGACAAACAATAAAAGAAAAAAAATGAAGTTACTAGGCACAAGTGTTGCAATGTCCTAGTGGTTGCTGCGCTACTTCTGTGAAGGTTGATGTTCCATGTTTGAACCGTAGCACGCAAACTCTTTTTGCAGTTTTAATAGAAAAAACAAAAGCAAATGAGCGGGCCAGACGTGCAGGGGATGTGCGCCAGTTTGGAAAATGCATAGTAATGGCGCTTTAAGGCGCCAAATAGGAAATGCCTTGTCCGCTGTGCTACGATCAATCGCTCAAATTTAGGTGGATTTTCTCTTCTTTCTGTCTGTAGGTTGCAATGTCAGGATTATATTGGATTTGTTTTTTGTTTCTTTCTATCTATTGGTTACCCTGTACGGCTTTCTTGCAATTTTTCCCTTTTTCCCTTATGCTTGATTTTTTTTCAACAACATTTTTGTGTCCCTTTTCTTCTTCTGTATAATTTAGTTTCCAATGTTTGTCTTGGTTTTCTTCTGGTTTTTTTACTTCACTTTTCTTTTTGTATCTTTTGTTGGTTTTCTTTATTTTGCGCATAATCGTTTGTTGGTTTCCATTGTGTTTGTTTTTCCAACACATGTCTACTTTTCTCATACACGTTGTTCACTTTTTGTAAAAATATCAAACATTTTTTATACACATTTAACATTTTTCAAGTACATGCTTTAACATATTTTACAAAAACATATTTTGTACTTTTTTTTCAAATACTTGTTCAAGATTTTCTCAAATACGTGTTGAAATATTTTTCGAATGATCAAAAATATTTTCTGAACTATCCATTAATTTTTGTAAATTGTACAAGGACTTTTTTAATTTCACGTACACTTTTTTGACACCTTTAAATATTTTCTAAAATGTATTGTACATTTTTCTGAATTTATGATATATTTTTATTTAATAACATGAACAGTTTTCTAAATGTTATAAAAATTATTTTAATGTTACGCTGTTTTTTTTAACATACAATTAACATTTTTCGAATAAATGATTGACATCTTCTACTTTTTGCATTCAAATTTATACATTTTTTTGTATACATCAGGAACATTTTTCTATTTACATTTTACTTTTTGGAAATGTATGATCCACATTTTTTCAAACTTTTATGTAAAGTATTTTGTAATATATACATTTAATATGAAATATAGAAAGTGAGAAACCTACATAAAAAATGTGATGGAAAAATGAAAAAAAAAATGTGCGTGACATCAATATGGCGCCAGCACGGAGCGGCTCCTGGTTAATCAAGCCTAAAGATTTTGAAAACCACCATGTCCCATCATAATTGTGTGAAATCGTTGACCATGTATTTAAAAATGTTAATAAAGATTTTGAAAAGAATTGTTGAAAAAGTATTTGAAAAATATTAATGATGCATTTGAAAAATATTAAAATTGTATAGATTTTTTACCATGTATAAAAGATGGTGAACTTGTATTTGAAAAATGTGAACGTGTATAGAAAAAATGTTGACCATGTATTCAAAAAATGTTGAACATGTATTTTAAAAATGCTAAATTTTTGTAGAAAAATGTTGACCATTTATTAAAAAAATGTTAAACTTGTATTTGAAGAATGTTAGATGTGTATAGAAAAAATGTTGACAATGTATTAAAAAATGTCAAACTTATATTTCAAAAATGTTAATATGTATAGAAAAAATGTTGAACATGTATTCAATTTTTTTAATCTGGTACTGGAAAAATGTTAATAAAGCATCTAAAAATGTGTATAGAAAAAATGTTGACCATGTATTAAAAAAATGTTAAACCTTTGTTGGAAAAATGTTAAACTTGTATTTGAAAACAGTGAAAACATGAGAGAAAAAGTAAAATAGCAGATAAAAAAAGGAACAAAACCGAAGAAAAATAAAGATAATGAAAGGAAAACAAAAAAATAAAGAAAAGAAACAACCAATAAAAAAAGAGAGAAACGAAGAAAAACTGGTGGAAAAAAAGAAAAGAAATTTGAAAAAGGAAAGCCAGTGGAAAACCGGACGTTTTTCCTTCAAATATTCCGCACCCTTTTTATCTATCATGAACTCCACCATGTCTTAGCGGCTACCAACGCCATGAAGAAACTTGGAGATCTATGGTTCGAACCCCACACCCGCCCTTTTTCTCTCTACTTTATCTATCATGAACTCCGCCATGTCTCCGCGGACGACCCATTAATGTTGATGTCTACACGAGAGAAGCTACCATCTCGCTTAATGTGAGATATTGTTCTCGCATAGCCGCGCATCGTATGCTCGGATTCCTCTGTGTCATCCTTCGGCGTAACTAGGCTGTCTGCTAGTGTATCATGATCACTGGGCTACTACCATGCTCAAGTTGCTGATATCCTTTTTTTGTTTCCCCTTCTTTTTCTTCGTTTATTTACAGGTCTTATTTGGTTTTTATTTTTCTTACTTTCCTCGCGGCTTTCTTATATTTTTTTGGCATTTCTTCATGATTTCCTTTTTGTGTTTTTCCTTTCATTCTCCTTTTCTTTTTTTTCTACACATGTCTACTTTTACATAATGTACATTTTCAGTGTAGATGTGCAATATTTTATTTATAAATGTTGACCAATTTAAAAAAATGATGATAGACATTTTTTAAATATATAGGTGTTGATGTTTTTTGAAAAAATAATGGGAACATTGGAAACATTGTTTTGTACACGTTTAATGCTTCTTAGATATTTATTTTTGTTATCAACACATATCTACATTTTTCATACACATTATAATTTGTTGGTATACATCGGGAACATTGTTTTGTACATGTTTAATGCTCTTAGATAATTTTTCCAAATACATGTTTGAGATCTATTTTTTTTATAAAGATTGTACATTCTTATACATCTAATTTTTTTATACATGTATAATATCTTTCATATACAACCTTAATTTTTTTTACAATCAAATGCTTTTGAATTTTTTGTGGAAAATGTGTTTCAAACACAACTTGGAACATTTTGTTTGAATATGAATAAAACATTTATGCAACGATAACATTATTGTAGATTGTATAAAAAAATTCAAAAAATGTCATGGACATAGTATTCTGAAAAGCATGAACATTTTTGGAGATATAACGTACATGTTTGTTTTGAAACCATGACCATTTATTAAATGTCACAAACACTGTTTTAGTGCTATCAACATTTGTGAATTGATCTAACCATTTTTTACACTACGTTATTTGTTTTCCAAATTCACGGTTTTCAACTTTTATTTAATTAATTTTATGTCCTTAGTAAAATGTCATGGACATAGTATTATGAAAAGCATGAACATTTTTTGAGATATAACATACATGTTGTTTGTATGGTATAAAACATTGTTTTGAAACCATGACCATTTTTAAATGTCACAAACACTTTTTAAATGCTATCAACATTTTGTGAATTAATCTAACAATTTTTTTACACTTTTTTGTTTTCCAAATTCACGGTTACCAAATTTTATTTAATTAATTTTATGCCTTTGGGATACATGTATTTACAACATTCCTAAAATAATACCAAATAGAAAAATAAAAAATGAACTAAAATGGAAGGGGCCGGTCCATGTTATGTCTTTGGGATATATGTATTTACAAAGTGTTGCCCTTTGCCTTTTCACTTTTCTCTTTACTGTTCTCACGAGGGAAGAAGCATCAATCACGAGGGAAGAAGCATCAATCACGATACCCAATTTTGTTTTTGTTTTTGCTTTTTAGGTTCTGTTTTGTAATAAATAATTCATCTAGCCCCTGGTTAGATGTAGTTTTTGTGTTTTAATTAGTGTTTGTGCCAACAAAGACCTTTGGGATGGCTTATGGTGATAGTTGATTTGATCTTGCTGAAAAACAGAAACTTTTGTGCTCAGGAAAATAATTCTCATTTTTAATAGAAGCGTGATTTTGATTTGATTCTTTTTGCAGAAGATTACTGTCGGTGTACTAAAATAGGGGCGCTCTTTTGTACCCCTTATTTGTGCACGGACAGTCAGAGCCGCGCCCACGACCACACTTAAGCAGGGCGGAGACAGGAAATCAGAGCCACAAACACAGAAGCAATCAGCGCAACGCCAAAGACCGAGACCACAGAGAGCAGATGGACGAAGCAGGTTTCCCCAGCAAGACCCTTGCCGGGGCGGCTCGCCCACACCAGCGGAGTGAGCCACCCTCAAACCCACGGTCTCCAACGCCATCAACCACATTGGGCCAGGGCCAGGAAGGCACCTCCATGGTGGCATGCAGATCTTTGTGAAGACAAAGAATATTCAAGATCAGATGAGGATTGCAAGGCAACGATCCTCGACAAGATTCTTGCCAAGGAAACCCACAAAACCCCCAGCAAGATCCTTGCCGGGGACGACAGCGCACCACGGCAAGACCCTTGCCTGGCCACCCGGCAAGGCCCTTGCCAAGGGCGTCAGCGGGGCCACTGCCAGGCCTGCACCAACCAAGTCTTCACCGCCGTTCACATGCAATGGCTAGCTCAACCAGCTGGGCAGGCACCTGTGTGGCAACATGCAGCTTCTAGGCCAACAAAGCACACGCCTGCACGGCGACATGCAGATCTTCGTGAAGGCTCTACCATCGTGCCACCTCAGCTGCTTGCCTGCCTACATGGCGCCGCATGCATCGCTGGCCAGGGCGCGTGGCGAGGCGAGGAGGAGCGGCGACGGATGGGACGGGCCTCGCTCCCGTCCCTGATAAAGCAAGAAGACACCTAAGCTACGCATTAAATGCGTCTTGTCCTGTAATACGAGCGATAGGCTCATAGCATTGTAGGCCTTTCCACCTCTTGGGTGCCACGGTGGCGGCCCCTTTCGACTATAAAAGGAAGCCCATGGCGTACTGGAGGGGGATTCGGCTCTTTGTAACCGTGCAGCCACCGTAGCTAGTTCAAGAGCTCAAGAACATTCAATACACCCACCAAAGCAGGACTAGGGTTTTACGCATTCCTCGCGGCCCGAACCTGGGTAAACGATCCTTGTGCTGATTACTAATCCTGCTCTTCTCACAACCCTGTGCCCCCGCAACCGCAGAAGGGATCCCTGTGATCCCATAGGTGTCGTTTCCCACCGACATCTTTGGCGCGCCAGGTAGGGGGCGCGCAATTGTGAGAATATGGTCTAGTAGTTGGCCTAGCAGTTCTTCATCACCACGACTCCCGTGAAGGAGGCGGCCAGGAGAAAACGGTGCCGCCTCTGAGCGCGAAGGGCGCCAGCATGGCAACAGAAAAGCTAAGTCATTCAGAGCCTTGAGTTATTTCCTTTCTATACACAAGGTTATCGTCCTCAGAGATCTTGCCTATGTATGGAAAACCTACACACAAAGGGGACCTCCCGCAATCGGCAACGCCTTTGTTCTGTTTCGAGTCTGTTCAACAGCTCAAACGGCCGTGTCGAGGGTGGCGGGGTAGCCTTCCACACTTGGCAGCGCTCCCGATTCTGACTCGAGTCAAGCTCGACAGTTCGGGCGGCCGCGCTAAGGGCGGTAAGGTGGTTCACCCGGCAGCACGCACACCCGGCAGGCCAATGGGGATCCGTCCCCAAGACGCCACCCTGGGTTTACGTGCCGGCAAGCCTACCCAGTTACGTAGGGTGGACATACAAGGAAAAATCAAACAGGAAAATAACATGCATAATATCAAGAGTACTGCAGAGTTATGTTATACCAATTGTTGCTGCGGTTCTAACTAAAGATATGAATGGTCTTGGTCATGAACCTGCAGCGGCAGCAAGAGATGGGGCGCCTAGTCCCAGCCCTGGCCCTCCACCCTCTGGATCCCGCTGATGCAGCTGATGACGGGCTCGATGCGCTCCTTGAGCACTTCGAGGTCCGCGTTGTTCGGCAAGCTGTCCAGCGAGGCACCAAAGTCAAGACTGGGGTTCCAGTGCACCAGCTTGGTGAGAACCTTGGTCATGGCGCCCTGGCAAAGCATCCGGGCCTCGTCGGCCAAGGAGCTCGCTCGGTTGGAGTGGGGCTTCTCCAGGGCCCTGAGGACGCTCTCAAAAAAGATGGTCAGACTGGCGTTGGGGCTCATGTTTGGTTCCGAGGCATACCTCATGTCTGACACCCTCATCTTGGCCAGTTGCTCGGTGATTCTGTTAGCAATGGCAATAAGGCAGCCGATCCAATGTTTCTCGCCATCGACCTGGTCCTTGAGATTGGCGACCACGTTCGCCCGGAGCTGCTCCTCCGCCGCCAAGCGCTAGGTCAGGGCCTCCTCCCGGGTTTTGGCCTCCTCGAGCGCCCCCTCGAGGCCCTCCAGCTTGAGCTTCAGGTCCTTGATGGTGTCGTTGGCGGTGGAAAGCTGCTCAGCTCTGCTAAGGACCTCGGATTGTGCCTCAACTAGGGCCTCGTTGAGCGTGTTCTTTTTCGAGGACAGCTCCGAGGCTCATTTCGCCAGGACATCCCGTTCCGCCTCCAACTCCTTCACCCTGTTGCCGTGGGCCAGGGCCTGGGCGTCGAGCGCCTCCTTGTGCTTGTGATCTAGCTCCTGGGTCCGTGCCGCCGTGAGCTTCTTCACCTCTTCATCCTTGCCGTGGAGCGTGGCGGCGAGCTTCTCCTCGCGCGCGGCAAGGTCCTCCTCCTGGGAGTTCAGCGCGGCCTCGTGCTGGGTCCGGGCGGCCTCGGTGGCGGCGGCCAAGTTCTTCGCCGTCTCTTGGGCCTTCTTGATGTCGGCCAGCTTCATGGTGAGCTCCACGTCGCGCTTGGCCAGCTCGCCCTGGGCGGCCTTTAGCTCGTCTTGAGCCTGGTGGAACCAGTCCTGCGTCTCGACGAAGCGCTCCTGGAGGTCCGCCTCCGCCTTCTCCACCACTACCGTCCTGGACTTGGCCTTGTCCAAACTGGCGCGGTGGAGCACCTGGAGCTTCCGGAAGCTGGCACCCATGGTCTGGAGTAGCCGCTCCTCCTGAGAGCCATCGCCACCAACGCTCGGCTCGTCGATGACCTTGAGTCCGGCGGCGGCAAGCACTTCGTCGTCAAACACCTCTCCCTCGATGGGTGTCCTAGTGCTCGACGCGCCTGGGAGGTGGACGAACAAGTCGTCACCCACCCTTAGGTACTTGCTGAAGCCGGAAGCAGCAGAGGAAGAAGGCTGGTCATCAGCCACCTCCTTCTCCTCCTCCTCGGCAGCGGCCTTGCCGTCCACCCCAGCAGGCCCCTTGCCGGCCTCCTCAGTGGTGGCCCTGCCGGCCTCCCCGGAAGGCCCCTTTGCGGCATCCTCAGCAGCGCCCTTGGCGGCCTCCTCGACGGCGATCTTCTCGGCGTCCGCCTAGGCGGCCTTGGCGACGTCCTTAATAGTGGCGTCCACGTTCTCTGGGTTCACTGAGGGATCTGGGCACCGAAGAAGGGAGTGAGGCAGACCAAGAAAAAGAAGAGAAAAATCAGGGACGAAAAGCGAACGACTTACCAGTCCCAGGCTGGGAAACAGAAGTCCCCTCTCCGCCAGCATTTGGCGCCAAGGCGAAGCCGCCAGTGCCTAGGTTCTCCTCCTCCTCCTCCATGTGCGTGGGCTCGGCGCTTGGCGCCCTCGCCGTAGACGCCCCTCGAGGCGGCGTGGTCGATGGGGGCGACATGTTGGGAGTAGCCCTCTGCGGCTCCTCCTACTGCTGTCCTCCTCCTGTGCACCCGGCAAGGTCAGCACCAGAGTGTCATGCCCCTAACACATGCCGACGAGGGGAGAGTAATGAACTTACGCTGGGGGCTGTTGTCCGGGCTGCTCAACACCACCAGTGGCGCCCCTGAAGTACCAGCTGGGGGCTGGCCGCCCACCGAGGCCTTGGCCCTCTTCACTCTCTGGGCCAGCGTCTCCACGTCCCTACAAAGACGAAGACAAGTTAAGACAAGTGGCACAGAGTGAGGAAATAGAGATGGCGAAAAGAAGCAGAATGCTTATGCGTCGTCCACTTCCTCCTCTGTTGCTTTCTTCTTCCTCCTAGGGCTAAGTGACCCGAAGTCGAAGGCGACCCCGCGTCAACGTCTGCCGGAGGAGGGGAGGGGGGCGGAGTCTGGACGCGTCTGGACGAAGAGGAGGCAGATGCCTTCTTCTTTGCCGCCGCGTCCTTCACCACCTTCTTCGCCGCCACGGCCCTCGTCTGGCGCGGGGACTCCTCCAGGGATTCCGGCTGCCGCGCGGCCTAGACGGGCCAAACCGGCTCACCGGAAGTGGCCCGACGCAGGACTCGCATTCTCCCTAGGGCCGAAGGGTCAATGGCCCCGGCCTCCTCCCCCGATGACTCATCGACCGCATCCTTAACAAGAGGAGCCCCGATGCCGGCGCTGCTGGCCTCCCTGGCAGCCTCCGCCCACCTGGCGAGCTCCTCCTCCTTTGTGGTCATCGCGTCCTTGTCCTCCATGCCGCCGGCGTTGCCGGCCTCCTCGGCAAGCTGCGCCTCCCTCGCCCTGGTGGTGATGTAGTCGAGCTCCGCCTGGGTGGTGTCTTGGACGAGCAGCCGCTCGACATCGGCCTTAATGTATCCCTCGTGCAGAGTGTTGAAGAACTGCTGCACCTCGATATCTTCCGGCTCGACCCAGCTCGGGTTAGGGCCATGCGCGTTGCAGTCCGGCATCATGGCAATGATCTCATTCCGGCGCGAATTATTGCACAGCAGAACCACTCCTACCGGCAACTTGAACAAGGGCCCCTGGAAGACCTTGCGGCCTTCGCGGTGGCCCTTGCAGCCTTGCCGGTCTGCTCAACCTCGCTGTCGCGGCCCATGTCGAGCTGGAAGAGCCGCTGGAAGAAATGGGCATGTCCCATCACCGTGAAATTGTGGTCGAGGCCGGGGCGAAGCCGCATGATGTCGGCGGGGTTCGTGAAGAGCCAGGTCGGCATCCCCTTGTTGTACAGTGGGGCGATCCGGCGGCGGATGAAGTCCGCCCCGATCATCTCCAGGGTGAGCCCGGCCTCGGTGATCCGACGGATCCTGGTGGTGGCGATTTTGAGCTGCTTGTCGTCGGCATCGACCTCGCTCCAATCGCCTCTATGGGCCGGCGGCGCCTAGCGAACTTCGCAGAACACCGGCGGGTCCTCTTTGATCCAGCACCATCGGCCCCGCCATTCTTCCCACCTCTCCCTCATGGCGCCATCCGGGTACGCTCCCTTGGACCTTGGGATCCAGGTGATGCAACCAGAAATGGTGCCTCCCATTTGGATCCGAGGGAGGAAATAATGGCGGAAAAGCGCCGTGTTGGGGTGCAACCCGGCAAAACCTTCGCAGAGGTGCGCGAAAAGGGCCATGCACGCCACAACATTCGGGGTGAAATCCAAGAGGCGGAAGCCAAAGGTGTGCATGATGTCATAGAAGAAATCAAAGAAGGGAGGGCAAAGCCCGCAGGAGATATAATCGACAAAGAAAGGGTACCAATTCGGGGCAGCCTCGGCGCAGTTGGCGGGGATGACGCGCGTGGATGGGTGCCCCGACTCCTCTCCCCCCGTCTTCACCCCCCACAGGGGCTTGAAGGCCTCTCGGAGCTCGAACACATCGACTGTCGAGGGGAAGAAGGTGGACTGCGTCCGCTGCACCGCCAACGCACTCTCCGGCGGCTCCGCCGCTCTAGCATCCTTGGCCACTCCCTTGCCCTTGGTGGACTTTGGCACCATGGCGGCTGGGGAAGGGGGGGCAAGAAACAGAGGACGGCGGCGAGAAAGAGCGAAGCTTGGGGAAGAAGAGGAAGGCGAACGGAGGCTTCCGAGATTGGGATTGCGCGAAGGGTAAAAGGAACAGTACGCTCATGGTTATCCCTTTTTATGTGGAAGGTGCGGGTCGCGCTGCCCATTTACTGCGATGTGACGCATGCATGCGGGAACCGCCCCACGCATGCCGCCCACGTCACGTGTTCAACGCTGGTTGCAAGGAGCGCAACACGCGAAAAGTTTTACCGCGGTAAAAACCGCCCCGCCTGCCCACGCACCGTTCTGGGCCTGGCCCAACAACGCGTCGCGCTTATGTGTGGACCAGGCCCGGGGGCTCCCGTCGGTGTACTAAAATAGGGGCGCTCTTTTGTACCCCTTATTGGTGCACGGACAGTCAGAACCGTGCCCACGACCACACTTAAGCAGGGCGGAGACAGGAAATCAGAGCCACAAACACAGAAGCAATCAGCGCAACGCCAAAGACCGAGACCACAAAGAGCAGATGGACGAAGCAGGTTTCCCCGGCAAGACCCTTGCCGGGGTGGCTCGCCCACACCAGCGAAGTGAGCCACCCTCGAACCCACAGTCTCCAACGCCATCAACCACGTTGGGCTAGGGATCGGGAGGCACCTCCATGGTGGCATGCAGATCTTTGTGAAGACAAAGAATATTCAAGATCAGATGAGGATTGGAAGGCAACGATCCTCGACAAGATTCTTGCCAAGGAAACCCACAAAACCCCCGGCAAGATCCTTGCCAGGGACGACAACGCGCCACAGCAAGACCCTTGCCGGGCCACCCGGCAAGGCCCTTGCCAAGGGCGTCAGCGGGGCCACTGCTAGGCCCGCACCAACCAAGTATCCACCGCCCATGCAGTGGCCAGCTCAACCAGCCGGGCAGGCACCTGCGTGGCAACATGTAGCTTCCAGGCCAACTCAGCACACGCCTGCGTGGCGACATGCAGATCTTCATGAAGGCTCCACCACCGCGCCACCTCAGCTGCTTGCCTGCCTACATGGCGCCGCATGCATCGCTGGCCAGGGCGCGTGTCGAGGCGAGGAGGAGCGGCGACGGATGAGACGGGCCTCGCTCGATACGTAAGCTACGCATTAAATGCGTCCTATCCTGTAATACGAGCGATAGGCTCATAGCACTGTAGGCCTTTCTACCTCCTGTGTGCCACTATGGCGGCCCCTTTCGACTATAAAAGGAAGCCCATGGCGTACTGGAGGGGGATTCGACTCTTTAGAACCGCGCAGCCACCGCAGCTAGTTCAAGAGCTCAAGAACATTCAATACACCCACCAAAGCAGGACTAGGCTTTTACGCATTCCTCACGGCCCGAACCTGGGTAAACGAACCTTGTGCTGATTACTAATCATGCTCTTCTCACAATTCTGCGCCCCCGCAACCGCAGAAGGGATCCCCGTGATCCCATAGGTGTCATTTCCCACTGACAATTACTAAACAAATTTCTTAGGTTTTCCTAATTTTTGAATTTTTGGAGTTACAGAAGTATTCAAGAGTTCCAGATTGCTACAGACTGTTCTGTTTTTGACAAAATCTGTTTTCTACATGTTGTTTGCTTATTTTGATGAATATATGGGTAGTATCGGGGGGTATGAACCATGGAAAAGTTGGAATATAGTAGATATTACACAAATATAAATAAAGAATGAGTTCACAACAGTACCAAAAGTGGTGATTTATTTTCTTATACTAACGGAGTTTATGAGATTTTTTGTTGAGTTTTGTGTTGTGAAGTTTTCAAGTTTTGGATAAGGATTTGATGGAGTATGGAATAAGGAGTGGCAAGATCCTAAGCTTGGGGATTCCAAAGGCACCCCAAGGTAATATTCAAGTACAACTAAGAGCCTAAGCCTCGGGATGCCCCGGAAGGCATCCCCTCTTTCGTCTTCGTCTATCGGTAACTTTACTTGAGGCTATATTTTTGTTCACCACATGATATGTGTTTTGCTTGGAGCGTATTGTATGATTTGAATCTTTATTTTCAGTTTTCCACAATCATCCTTCCTGTACACACCTTTTGAGAGGGACACACATGAATCGTGATTTATTAGAATACTCTATGTGCTTCACTTATATCCTTTGAGCTAGGCAATTTTGCTCTAGTGCTTCACTTATACCTTTTTAGAGCACATTGGTGGTTTTATTTTATAGAAATTAATGAACTCTCATGCTTCACTTATATTATTTTGAGAGTCTTTAAACATCATGGTAATTTTCTTGGGTCATAAATTTAGTCCTAATATGATAGGCATCCAAGAGGGATATTAGAAAAACTTTCATATAAAGTGCATTGAATACTATGAGAAGTTTGATTCCTTATGATTGTTTTGAGATATGAAGATGGAGATATTAGAGTCATGCTAGTGAGTAGTTGTGAATTTGAGAAATACTTGTGTTAAGGTTTGTGAGTCCCGTAGCATGCACGTATGGTGAACCGTTATGTAACGAAGTTGGAGCATGATATATTTTTTATTATCTTCCTTATGAGTGGTGGTTGGGGACGAAAGATTGTCTTTTCCTACCAATCTATCCCCCTAGGAGCATGCGCATAGTACTTTGTTCGATGACTAATAGATTTTTGCAATAAGTATGTGAGTTCTTTATGACTAATGTTGAATCCATGGATTATACACACTCTCACCCTTCCACCATTACTAGCCTCTCTACTACCGCACAACTTTCGCCGGTACCATACACCCACCATATACCTTCCTCAAAACAGCCACCATACCTACCTATTATGGCATTTCCATAGCCATTCCGAGATATATTGCTATGCAACTTTCCACCGTTCCATTTATTATGACACATTCCATCATTGTCATATTGCTTTGCATGATCATGTAGTTGACATCGTATTTGTGGCAAAGCCACCTTTCATAATTCTTTCATACATGTCACACTTGATTCATTGCACATCTCGGTACACCGCCGGAGGCATTCATATAGAGTCATATTTTGTTCTAGTATCAAGTTGTAATTTTCGAGTTGTAAGTAAATAAAGGTGTAATGATCTTCATTATTAGAGCATTGTCCCATGTGAGGAAATAAAAAAGAGAGAGGGAGAAAGAAAAGGCCAAAATAATAATAATAAAAGGCCCAAAAAAGTAAAAAAGAAAAAATGAGAGAAAAGGAGAGAAGGAGCAATGTTACTATCCTTTTCCACACTTGTGCTTCAAAGTAGCACCATGATCTCCATGATAGAGAGTCTCCTATGTTGTCACTTTCATATACTAGTGGGAATTTTTCATTATAGAACTTGGCCTGTATATTCCAACGATGGGGTTCCTCAAATTGCCCTAGGTCTTCATGAGCAAGCAAGTTGGATGCACACCCACTTAGTTTTCTGTTTGAGCTTTCATAAACTTATAGCTCTAGTGCATCCGTTGCATGGCAATCCCTACCCACTCACATTGATATCTATTGATGGGCATCTCCATAGCCCGTTGATATGCCTAGTTAATGTGAGACTATCTCCTTCTTTTTGTCTTCTCCACAACCACCATATTCTATTCCACCTATAGTGCTATGTCCATGGCTCATGCTTATGTATTGCGTGAAAGTTGAAAAAGTTTGAGAACATCAAAAGTATGAAACAATTGCTTGGCTTGTCATCGGGGTTGTGCGTGATTTGAATATTTTGTGTGATGAAGATGAAGCATAGCCAGACTATATGATTTTGTAGGGATAAGCTTTCTTTGGCCATGTTATTTTGAGAAGACATAATTGCCTTGTCAGCATGCTTGAAGTATTATTGTTTTTATGTCAATATTAAACTTTTGTTTTGAATCTTATGGATCTGAACATTCATGCCACAATAAAGAAAATTACACGGATAAATATGTTGGGTAGCATTCCACATCAAAAATTCAGTTTTTATCATTTACCTACTCGAGGACGAGCAGGAATTAAGCTTGGGGATGCTTAATACGTCTCCAATGTATCTATAATTTTTTATTGTTCCATGCTATTATATTATCTGTTTTGGATGTTTTATATGCATGAATATGCTATTTTATATTATTTTTGGGACTAAACTATCAACCTAGAGCCCAGTACCAGTTCCTATTTTTTCCTTGTTTTTGAGTTTCGCAGAAAAGGAATACGAAACAGAGTCTAAACGGAATGAAACCTTTGCGATGATTTTTCTTGGACCAAAAGACAACCAAGAGACTTGGAGATGAAGTCAGAGGAGCCACGAGGCGACCACAAAGACGGAGGGTGCGCCCAGGGGGTAGGGCATGCCCCCCACCCTTGTGGCCCCCCCGTGACTCTCCCGACCTAATTCTTTCGCCTATATATTCCCAAATATCCATAAACCACCAGAGGCATCCACAAAAACACGTTTCCACCACCGCAACCTTCTGTACCCATGAGATCCAATCTAGGGACCTTTTCCAGCACCCTTCCAGAGGGGGATTCGATCACGGAGGGCTTCTACATCAAACCTATTGCCCTTCCAATGAAGCATGAGTAGTTTACCACAGACCTACGGGTCCATAGCTAGTAGCTAGATGGCTTCTTCTCTCTCTTTGATTCTCAATACCATGTTCTCCTCGATGTTCTTGGAGATCTATTCGATGTAATACTTTTTGCGGTGTGTTTGTCGAGATCCGATGAATTGTGGATTTATGATCAGCTTATCTATGAATATTATTTGAATCTTCTCTGAATTCTTTTATGCATGATTTGATATCTTTGTAATTCTCTTCGAACTATCGGTTTGGTTTGGCCAACTAGATTGGTTTTTCTTGCAATGGGAGAAGTGCTTAGCTTTGGGTTCAATCTTGCGGTGTCCTTTCCCAGTGATAGTAGGGGCAGCAAGGCACGTATTGTATTGTTGCCATCGAGGATAAAAAGATGGGGTTTCCATCATATTGCTTGAGTTAATTCCTCTACATCATGTCATCTTACTTAATGCGTTACTCCGTTCTTTATGAAATTAATACTTTAGATGCATGCTGGATAGCGGTCGATGTGTGGAGTAATAGTCATAGATGAAGAATTGTTTCGGTCTACTTGACATGGACGTGATGCCTATATTCATGATCACTGCCTTAGATATCGTCATAACTTTGCACTTTTCTATCAATTGCTCGACAGTAATTTGTTCACCCACTGTATTATTTGCTATCTTGAGAGAAGCCTCTAGTGAAACTTATGGCCCCCGGGTCTATTTTCATCATATAAGTTTCTATTTTCCATCATATAAGTTTCCAATCTACTATTTTGCAATCTTTTAATTTCCGATCTATAAACCAAAAATATTTACTTTATCTTTTATCTATCTCTATCAGATCTCACTTTTGCAAGTAACCGTGAAGGGATTGACAACCCCTTTATCACGTTGGGTGCAAGTTGTTTGATTGTTTGTGCAGGTATTCACTGATTTGTGTGTTGTCTCCTACTAGATTGATACCTTGGTTCTCAAACTGAGGGAAATACTTATCTCTACTTTGCTGCATCACCCTTTCCTCTTCACGGGAAAACCAACGCAATCTCAAGAAGTAGCAACTATCTTTATTCATAAACACATAGGAAATATCATCATACATGATTGCCTCTAGGGCATATCTCCAACATCGTTATGCAAAGAAGTTGGAGCATGATTTATTATTGAGTGTCTTCCTTTGCGTGGAGTTCAGGGGTGCGCGATGGTTAGCTCCTACCAACCTTCCCCCTAGGGGCATGCGTAGTAGTACTTTGCTTCGAGGGCTAATAAACTTTTGCAATAAGTATGTGAGTTCTTTATGACTAATGTGAGTCCATGGATTATGCACACTCTCACCCTTCCGCAATTGGCTAGCCTATTCGGTACTGTGCATTTCCCTTTCTCACCTCGAGAGTTGGTGCAAACTTCGCTGGTGCATACAAACCCCGTGATATGATACGTTGTATCACACATAAGCCTCATTGTATCTTCCTCAAAACAGCCACCATACCTACCTATTATGGCATTTCCATAGCCATTCCGAGATATATTGCCATGCAACTTCCATCATCATCATATACATGACTTGAGCATTCATTGTCATACTACTTTGCATGATCGTAAGATAGCAAACATGATATTTTCATGGCTTGTCCATTTTTTGATATCCTTGGTATGCTAGATCATTGCACATCCTGGTACACTGCCAGAGGCATTCTTATAGAGTCGTACTTTGTTCTAGCATCGAGTTGTAATTTTTTGAGTTGTAAGTAAATAGAAGTGTAATAATTGAAGGTGCATGGTGCTAAACAAACAAAGTTTTTGAGTTGTAAACTTTCATGGTGCTCATTGATGTTTTTCACATAAATAAATCTTGGTAAGTGACGAAGTTCTTCACACACACAATCCTGATAAAGCTACTCTTCGCTCTCCAAACAATCTAATGTAACTAAAGAGGAATCATGAACAACCATACAATACAAGTCAAACATACAACAAGTGTAGTGCATGGTGTCAGTGTCATTGTGCTGTGAGACCATGCGTCAACTGCTAACTCATAAGAGTTTGGTAAACAACCTAGTGGTTGCTAATTGGAACAGATGTGACATAAGGGTTCACATGCAAGTTTCAATAAAAGGTTCATCACATGAGGAGTATGTGACGCAAAGTTGTGGTTGCTAGACTCAATCAAAGGAATCGTGCAACTGGAGTTAAGGTCTATGAATCTTGGATAGGCAAGTTCATGTTCAAGTTGAATGACAATTCAAACTTGTTGACCTTCCATGAGTTTGAATACACACAAAGGCGGTTAGGTTTCATTCTAAGTTCCTCAACTTGGTTTGACTTACAATTCAATTTGAATTAGGGTTCACCTTGTTTGAATTCAAATTGAATTGAATTTGAACTAAGATTTGAATTTGAATTCAAATTAAGTTTGAATTATTGAAGCTAGGTTCAAGAATGAATTTGCAAATGATTCATTTAATTTAGATTAATTAACTGACTTCTAAGTTTCCTTTAGTTTTACCTAAATCCAAATTATGTTTGAATTTTCCTTAAAGCAAGTGCCAATCCAACATGTTTACTAAATTTATTTATTTAAATTCAAGTTTAACTAAAATAAAATATAAATCCAAAATAATTTACCAGAGTTATTATTTAAACCTTATTCATGTCTGAACTAAAGTCGAGTTTCAATCCAAGGTCATTTACTAAGTGAAAATAGTTTTCAATCTTACTAAAGTTTAAACTAAATTCAATTAAGTTTAATTCCCTAAATGCAGTTATCACTCCAATGTTTACTAGGTTCAATTTAATTCCCTAAGTCATATTGCAAATTTTTAACCAAATCAAACCTATGGTTTCAAAGTTATAACCATTCCAGTTTGAATTTAATTTAAATCAATTAAATTCCCTAAAGTCAATTCGAAACATATTTACTAAAGTTCATTTTAGGTTTCTAGACTGAGTTGCAAAATAATTAATCAATTTAAACCTTTTTATACTAAATTAGGTTTAAATACTGTTTGAATTATAACTAATTTTTAAACTATATTCAACATCAAATTTTAAATTCTTTAAAATTTGGACTACATTAGCTAAGTTGAATCTATAATTCACAAGTTTTATTTTGCAAAAGAATCAATTAGTCTGGATTTATAAAATGTAAGCTATGTCCTATTTAAGTTTGAATTCATTCTGTTTGAATTTGAATTTAAACTATTCAAAATTTAAATTTTATTAGTCTAGGTGAAAGTACATTTCCTAAGGATCATTTTGCAAGAATAATAATTAAATTTGGATTTATAGATTAAGGGTTATGATAGTTTTAATATCAAGGTTTTTTTTAGAAAATTGCATTTTAATTTAATTAAACATAAAATGTTCTGGATAATTCTCTGGATATGGTTGGACACGTGGCAGCCTATGAGTGGTTGATACCAAATCGAGTAAGTGGACGTGTGTGTGTCGTGCAACCCTCATCAAACGGACAAAAACATATCTGGAGCTCACCGGGCGGTTAGGTCACCGGAGTTCTGATGAACTTCATTGGAACACGCGAAGACGGCAGTGTGGCTTTGGGACTCGACAGTGCGGCGCTCAGGTGGTTGCACACGATGATGGAGGGGAGGAAGGGTGCAGCTTGACGCGATGGAGCCAATCGGTGGTCCTCGAGGATGACAACAAAGAGCAGGGCGAGGTCGCCTGAGTCGCACAGGCACGACAGAGCTCAGGGCTTGCTTGGATTGCTCGATTGTGGGGCTCCTAGACGAACCCGATGGCCAGGGGATGCACACAAGCACGGTGAGCTCACCTCACCGGAATTGAGCTCACGGTGGCGGAGGGGTTCGGGTGTCAATGGGCTCGGGGTCCTCGGGCTTGCATATGATATCTAGCTGGTGTGCAAGGGGACGACGAAGCTGCTGGTGGCTTGTGAGGCCCGGATAATTAGACTACAGTAACCCCACGTTAACGATGCCACGTCACCACGGTTACTGTGATAAACTCTCGATAGTTCAGAACCGAAACAAATTCAAAATTTAAATAAAATAAAACAATAAAAGTTTTCAAAAATTAAAACAAAAATGTTCGGTGGTTGCCAAATATTACAAAGATAATTATGGTGTAAGGTTCACAATTTTATAAAATGCCTAAGTGTTTATAAATAAATAAAAACAGAAGAGGAAATAAATAAAAAGAAAACAGAAAACAATACAAAAAAAAAGGAAGAGAAACCCCCCCTGGACCCTGGCCCAACTGGGCCGACCCCAGGCCCAGTCGGCCACCCCCATAACCCCCCACGCCCCGAAACCCTAACC
>NC_041385.1:449112181-449114124 GCF_002162155.2 Triticum dicoccoides
TCCCGCGCACGGCCTCGCTGGCCCACGGCCGCGGCCACGGCGCTCGACCGCCCTGCTCGTGACCCGTGGCCGTGCCACCATCGCCTCCTCATGCGCCTCCCCCCACTGCGTCGCGGCCTTCGCCTGGACGCCGCCCCTCGCTGTCGATTCCCGGCGCCCGCACGCGTGCCGACCGCCTCGGTCGCGCCCGGTGGCCTCACCCCCACACCGCCGCCCCGCAACGCCCGGTCGGGTGCGCCCCTGTTCGGGCTGTGCCCCGGTGCCCGTTCGCCCGTTAGGGCTCCCCCCGGGCCACTGACTAGGGGGCCCGCCCCAGAACGTTAAAAAAAAGGGGGAATTAAAAATAAAAATAATAAATAAAAAAATGATTGAATAAAATTAATTATTAATTAATTAATTATCTAATGAATTAATTAAGTTAATTAATCCGGTTTAATTAATTTAATTACCTAGTTAGGTTAATTAAATAGTAATTAAATTAACTAATCTGTAATTAACCTAAACAGAGAATGACAGGTGGGTCCCACTGGACCCACATGTCAGGTTGACCAAGTCAACTCTGTTGACTGTTGACGTCAGCATGACATCATGCTGACGTCATAAATCCAATTTTCGAATTAATTAAATAATTAATTAAATTCCAGAAATTAATAAAATCTTTAGAAAATCATATCTTTTAATCTGTAACTCGGATTAAAATATTTTCAACATGAAAGTTGCTCAGAACGACGTGACGAATCCGGATACGCAGTCCGTTCGTCCGCCACACACCCCTAACCTATCGAACCCGCAACTTTCCTCCTCCGGCTCCTCTGCCCGAAAACACGAAACACCGGGAATACTTTCCCGGGGTTTTCCCCCCTTCACCGGTATCACCTACTACCGCGTTAGGGCACACCGAACACCGCGTATTGCCTTGATATATTTTGTGGTGCTTTGTTTGCTCCGTATTCATTATTTCTTCCCCCTCTTCTCTCCGGTAGACTACGGAGTAACAAGTTGGTATCAGAGCCAACTGCCTGTAGGAATCCCCCTACCACACTCCTTGGCCGAAGTCGAGTCTAGACATTGCAACAACTTTTACTAACTTGGCTGTGTGCCTTACGGGCCCACGTCGCCATCAGGTGGTAGTAGGATCTTTTACTCCTCGACCTATACTCTGGGATTCTGAACCCTCTTCTATTCGGGTTAAACGATTTTTACTAAAAACTAACTTTAGGTTCTCGAAAATACTTTCTCCCGGAGAGCCCCTTCAGTCCAGATGGTCACCGACTGCACCAGAAGGTTTCGAAGATACTCTTTGATATTCTCCCGAGACTTTGTGCCCATCACTTTTGCTATTCTCTACCACCGA
The DNA here is from genome assembly GCF_002162155.2 of Triticum dicoccoides. Lineage (NCBI taxonomy): Eukaryota > Viridiplantae > Streptophyta > Magnoliopsida > Poales > Poaceae > Triticum > Triticum dicoccoides. The sequence goes on from NC_041385.1 coordinate 449,113,536, forward strand.
TAAATCCTTATGGATAACTACTTACACTTGCCATTCTTACGATCATTCCCCATTGTTCTTGTTATTACAAGATACCCGAAGTTTTCTCTATTGTTCCGAGAATACTTTGTGCCTACTGCCTAGCAGTTCTTTGCCACATGAATACCCCTTCGAATAAATCCTCGCACTTGTCGAGTATCCGCTCATCCCTAGTTGTTCATGTGTTTCACAAGAGTCTTCGAAATAATATTCGATCTTCCGAAAATCCTTTGGGGCCTTTGGCTCTTGAAATTCTTGCTTGCTTGCATTATGGATAATCCCATAAGTCTCGTAGTCATATTGACATTCCTTGTCATTACCATTTTGAGTCTGTTGACTCAATATGTTTGCGAATACACGCAATCATCATTGATCCTTATAAATTACTTTTCCGGCTGAGCTGCCATTCTTTTTACTGGAATTGGTTCTCGACCAACCCAATTGTCTTTGATTGTACCCTACGGCTATTCAACTTATCCACCCCTAATCAGAGCATTGCTTCTGATCCCTTGATTTGGAAATCATAATTCCTTTGCATTTGACAATTGAGTTAGTCAGTTGTTTCTATAAT
>NC_041385.1:449116513-449124190 GCF_002162155.2 Triticum dicoccoides
GCGCCGCCCTGAGCCTGCGACGCCGGCGCCCATCCTCGGCGCCACCTCGTCGCTGCTGTGCTCCGCCACCTCGTCGTCGCCGCTCCATCGCCTCTCCCTCGCCGACGCCGACGCGCCCCGTCGCCCCCCTTCCCTGCTCGCAAGTGAGCGCCGCCGTCCCCCTTCGCCCCCTCTCTCCCTGTGTCACCCCGGTCACCACCATCCCTCCCCGCGATCGACGCACTCCGGCCCCGCCCGTTGCGCGCTCACCGCGCGCCTCTCCCCGTCGCTCCCGCGCACGGCCTCGCTGGCCCACGGCCGCGGCCACGGCGCTCGACCGCCCTGCTCGTGACCCGTGGCCGTGCCACCATCGCCTCCTCATGCGCCTCCCCCCACTGCGTCGCGGCCTTCGCCTGGACGCCGCCCCTCGCTGTCGATTCCCGGCGCCCGCACGCGTGCCGACCGCCTCGGTCGCGCCCGGTGGCCTCACCCCCACACCGCCGCCCCGCAACGCCCGGTCGGGTGCGCCCCTGTTCGGGCTGTGCCCCGGTGCCCGTTCGCCCGTTAGGGCTCCCCCCGGGCCACTGACTAGGGGGCCCCGCCCCAGAACGTTAAAAAAAAAGGGGATTAAAAAAATAATAATAATAAATAATTAATAAAATAAATAAAAACAATAAATATAATTAATAAAACTAAAAATGATTTAATAAAATTATTAATTAATCAATTAATTAATTAAGTAATTAATTAAGTTAATTAATCCGGTTTAATTAAATTAATTAACTAGTTAAGTTTAATTAAACTGTAATTAGATTAACCTAAACCCTAATTAACCTAAATAGAGAATGACAGGTGGGTCCCACTGGACCCACATGTCAGGGTTGACTCAGTCAACCCCTGTTAACTGCTGACGTCAGCATGACATCATGCTGACGTCATAAATACATTTTTCGAACTAATTAAATAAATAATTAAATTCCAAAATTGTTAAAATCTTTTAAAAATCATATCTTTTAATCCGTAACTCGGATTAAAATATTTTCAACATGAAAGTTGCTCAGAACGACGAGACGAATCCGGATACGCAGTCCGTTCGTCCGCCACACCCCCCTAACCTATCGAACTCGCAACTTTCCCCCTCCGGTTCCTCTGCCCGAAAACGCGAAACTCCGGGAATACTTTCTCGGATGTTTCCCCCCTTCGTCGGTATCACTTACTACCGCGTTAGGGCACACCGAACACCGCGTATTGCCTTGATATATTTTGTGGTGCTTTGTTTGCTCTGTATTCATTATTTCTTCCCCCTCTTCTCTCCGGTAGACTACGAGACCGACGCTGCTGCTGACCAGTTCGACTACGGAGTTGACGACCCCTCTCTCTTGCCAGAGCAACCAGGCAAGCCCCCCCTTTGATCACCAGATATCGCCTATTCTACTCTCTATACTGCTTGCATTAGAGTAGTGTAGCATGTTACTGCTTTCGTTAATCCTATTCTGATGCATAGCCTGACATTGTCGCTACATCTGTTGATACCTTACCTGCAATCCTAAATGCTTAGTATAGGGTGCTAGTTTATCATCATTGGCCCTACATTCTTGTCAGTCTGCCTTGCTATACTATCGGGCCGTGATCACATTGGGAGGTGATCACGGGTATATACTATACATACATACATACTATACAGATGGTGACTAAAGTCGGGTCAGCTCATTGAGTACCCGCAAGTGATTCTGACAAGGGGGCTGAAAGGACAGGTGGCTCCATCCCGGTAGAGGTGGGCCTGGGTTCCCGACGGCCCTCGACTGTTACTTTGTGGCGGAGCGACAGGGCAGGTTGAGACCACCTAGGAGACAGGTGGGCCTGGCCCTGTTCGGCGTTCGCGGATACTTAACACGCTTAACGAGATCTTGGTATTTGATCTGAGTCTGGCTACTGGCCTATACGCACTAACCATCTACGCGGGAGTAGTTATGGGTATCCCGACGTCGTGGTATCAGCCGAAGCACTTCAGACGTCAGCGACGGAGCGGCGCGCGCCGAATTGGACTGGAACGCCACTAGGCTAGGTCTGCTTTCGGCCGCCCTCGCAACGTGCAGGTGTGCTATGGGCGATGGGCCCAGACCCCTGTGCGCTTAGGTTTAGACCGGCGTGCTGGCCTCTCTGTTTTGCCTAGGTGGGGCTGCGACGTGTTGATCTTCCGCGGCCGGGCATGACCCAGGAAAGTGTGTCCGGCCAAATGGGATCAAGCGTGTTGGGTTATGTGGTGCACCCCTGCAGGGAAGTTAATCTATTCGAATAGCCGTGATCTTCGGTAACAGGACGACTTGGAGTTGTACCTTGACCTTATGACAACTAGAACCGGATACTTAATAAAACACACCCTTCCAAGTGCCAGATACAACGGGTGATCGGTCTCCCTCAGGGATACGAGGGGAGGATCGCCGGGTAGGATATGCTATGCGATGCTACTTGGAGGACTTCGACCTACCCTCTTCTGCCTGTTGCAGACGAAGGTGACCAGAAGCGTAGTCTTCGATAGGACTAGCTATCCCCCTCTTATTCTGGCATTCTGCAGTTCAGTCCACTGATATGGCCTTCTTACACATATACCCATGCATATGTAGTATAGTTCCTTGCTTGCGAGTACTTTGGATGAGTACTCACGGTTGCTTTCTCCCCCCTTTTTCCCCCTTTCCTTTCTTCCTGGTTGTCGCAACCAGATGCTGGAGCCCTGGAGCCAGACGCCACCGTCGACGACGACTACTACACTGGAGGTGCCTACTACTACGTGCAGCCCGTTGACGACGACCAAGAGTAGTTAGGAGGATCCCAGGCAGGAGGCCTGCGCCTCTTTCGATCTGTATCCCTGTTTGTGCTAGCCTTCTTAAGGCAAACTTGTTTAACTTATGTCTGTATTCAGATATTGTTGCTTCCGCTGACTCGTCTATGATCGAGCACTTGTATTCGAGCCCTCGAGGCCCCTGGCTTGTATTATGATGCTTGTATGACTTATTTTATTTGTAGAGTTGTGTTGTGATATCTTCCCGTGAGTCCCTGATCTTGATCGTACACATTTGCGTGCATGATTAGTGTACGATTGAATCGGGGGCGTCACAAGTTGGTATCAGAGCCAACTGCCTGTAGGAATCCCCCTTTCCAACTCCTTGGCCGAAGTCGAGTCTAGTCGTTGAAAAACTTTTACTAACATGGCTGTGTGGCCCATGGGCCCACGTCGCCATCGGGAGGTATTAGGATCTTTTATTCCTCGACCTTTACTCTGGGATTCTGAACCCTCTTCTATTCGGGTTAAACGATTTTTACTAAAAACTAACTTTAGGTTCTCGAAAATACTTTCTCCCGGAGAGCCCCTTCAGTCCAGATGGTCACCGACTGCACCAGAAGATTTCAGAGATACTCTTTGATATTCTCTCGAGACTTTGTGCCCATCACTTTTGCTATTCCCGACCACCGATAAATCCTTATGGATAACTACTTACACTTGCCATTCTTACGATCATTCCCCATTGTTCTTGTTATTACAAGATACCCGAAGTTTTCTCTATTGTTCCGAGAATACTTCGTGCCTACTGCCTAGCAGTTCTTTGCCACATGAATACCCCTTCGAATAAATCCTCGCACTTGTCGAGTATCCGCTCATCCCTAGTTGTTCATGTGTTTCACAAGAGTCTTCGAAATAATATTCGATCTTCCGAAAATCCTTTGGGGCCTTTGGCTCTTGAAATTCTTGCTTGCTTGCATTATGGATAATCCCATAAGTCTCGTAGTCATATTGACATTCCTTGTCATTACCATTTTGAGTCTGTTGACTCAATATGTTTGCGAATACACGCAATCATCATTGATCCTTATAAATTACTTTTCCGGCTGAGCTGCCATTCTTTTTACTGGAATTGGTTCTCGACCAACCCAATTGTCTTTGATTGTACCCTACGGCTATTCAACTTATCCACCCCTAATCAGAGCATTGCTTCTGATCCCTTGATTTGGAAATCATAATTCCTTTGCATTTGACAATTGAGTTAGTCAGTTGTTTCTATAATTTGCTTCCTCTAGTTGAGTACCGATGCTCACGTCAGATCCCTTGTGGACCACCAGATCCTTTGTTGGATTTTATCTGACAATGCCCTTCATATTCAATAAACTTGTGAGCCTTTTTCTCGGATACATAATGCCTTGGTAAATTGTATCGTCTGCTTCCTCAACCATGCTCTGCCTTCAAGCTTGAGTTAATTACTTCTAAAAGATTCTGGTATAGGATTCTAAGATGCCCCGATGGGTTGAACCTATGCCTTCCTTACTATGTGTGAACTCGGAAGTTTTCACGGGTCATAGTCATCTGGTATTTCACCAGGTATAACTTTCAACACTAATGCCATTATCGAAACGAGAAGTGAATGTAAGGTTATGCTTTGGAGAAGTGGGAGTCGACCTTGAACTTGTGTTCATGCCCATGGACGCGATTTATATCCTATCATGAAAGCTTCTTGTAACAATAACTATTTCCTTGATAACTAACCTATGGTATCTGTGAATTGATTCCTTGCAACCGTGGTTCCGACCATGATTGTTCTTCTTTGATCTCATTTCTCGGACAAGTTAAAACAATTGTCTTCTATGGATCAATACACCAGTCCAACCTTTACTTTGATCTTGTGTCGAGTATTACCCCCCTGGTATCTCGAGATTATTATGGAACTGCATAACTTTTTATGAGTTCTTCATCAAGTGCTACCTTCCCACTGATTCCAATTTTTCGCGGGCTCTGAGTTATTGAACACTGAAAGACACCGATAACTGAATCGAGTCCGCTCTACGGTTCAACAACTCTTCAGTAAGCTTCTATAAGTACGAGTTTGTTACCCGATCACGCCATTCCTAGCCTGTTTGGCTATGTCATTGTCGTGACGATTCTAACGGTGCTACCTGGTCCTTATTCTCGGAGCACCAATTTTCGACGATGAACTAACCTTACGTTGATTTTCCTCGTCATACCCTTTCACCTTAAACAACAAGCTTGAGTTTGAGTTTGTGTCGTAACTGTGGTTCCAATGACCTCTTGCTTCATCATTCCTTTGACTTGATGTCGTCGCTGATTGACTACATCTGCATGAAATCTCTCGACAATTGTGTCGTGGTCATCATCAACCTTATGAGCTCTTCCAGAAATTCAATTGAATTCATGATGGGTAATACCATCCTTGCCCCTCGATGATTCCTGTTCTCATCGACCACTTTATTGCCTTCCGTTCAACACAACTTGTTCGTGTTTTGTGTAAACCTTGAGATCACTGCTACCCAGCAGTTGATCTTCCTTACCTCGGAAGTATTACCATCTCTTTTTGTCAAGAATGTGGTGAGAATTTCACCACCTCTTAATAATTCTTGATATCATAATACTTCTTGCCATCTTCGTTCATTCCTTGGTCCCCGTATTGTTTTCAACCGGAATACCGACAATGGAGCTATGACGTGTGAATTCAAAACTTCTAACAACCCTATTGCTTTGAAGTGAATGGGCGATAGTTCATTCTAAGTCCTTCGCTAATTGAATCACCATTCTGACATTGGTCGTGCAACCCAACCCATATTTCTGGCGCACCTTTCAACCAATGTTTAATTGTGTATGTTTTCCTCGAGCATACTTCCTTATATCATTTGATCTGACAAATGGTATCTCCTTGTTCACTTAATGGTGGAAATCCATCTTTTGGGAATCTCGGTGAATTGCCGTTGAGTTCACCAGACACCTCCTTGTCCTCTCCTTGGGTTAATGATGGACTCTTGTTAACGGAAATCACTTCATAGTTCATTTCCCCGAGAATCTTACAATGTCATCTTGTCAATCTGCGTTGCACCTTTTCTTCTCAGGTATCCTAAGTCTGAGGTATCCTGACACCAATCGGATCTGAATCTCGGTCAGATATGATGGTTGGGACAACTTTCCAAGAGTCATGATGTTGATCCTTTGATGACCCGGTAACATGATGTCATGCCTAGCACACCCCCCCCCCCGGTTGGAGGACCTATCATTATAGATTCCTTTTCAGCAAGGTTATCCATTCATCCATGAGGAAATTGTAAGACTTATTCTATAAGTTCTTCCTGATGGACCCTTTTTGTTTCCAAAGTCTTAACTTGCTTGAAGACCATGTAATGCTATCTCGAAGCATGTTTGTGGTACTTCGATTTTCAACGAGGACATTTGAAGCCAATGCTAAATGTTTCCTGCGAAATTATCCAAACACCGCTGTATGGGTAATGTCATGAAAATTCTCTCCCCTACCTAAGGAGTTTTCTACATTATATCCTGTCATGGATATCATGCTCTGCTTATCCTTGGGAAGGATATACCCCTGAAATATGTGTTTAAACACATTTTCCCTTCCATTGTTCTGTTTAGTCTGATGATCATATTTTCCTTCCATTGTTGGTTTAACCTTTCTTGTGAACTATATGATCTGAGCAGTAATATTCTCCTGCTTATGTAAACACCTCGTTGTAAAATTCTGTCAGTAAGACCCTGTTACTTTTGTTGATGACATTCCGGTAACCACCGATGGACGGGAACTTTGCCTACTGGTCCGCCTCGTTCAACGAGCAGGAAAATGGTTCTCTTCGTCCCTCGCCCTGGGTACCGACATTGTTGCTGACATAACTGACATGCCACTCTCTGACATGCCTTGCTATCGTGATCGTACAAGATGTCAGCCCCCCCTTTTTTTTCTACTTTTAACCCACATGGTGGGCCCATAACCCACAGTTTCACAGGATCAAAACCTGACTCTCCTATACACCCTGTTGTCAAAGTTATTCCTCGTGCTTGACTTTGTATGTAATTCACGGGCCACTTGCCTGTTGATCTATTCTGGTATCAGACACAATACTTATTCCCATTGCTTTGAACCCCTTTTCACGCCCTGTTCCAGGCATCGAACGATCGCCTGCCTGCTCGAAACTTCCCATGATACCACCTTACTTTGCTCTCGATAGGTGTAATTTGTTCAACTCGAGAGATACTCATATGTTCATTCTTGGGATACCCCAGATAAATTTCCCTTATAACCTCCTATCATTGTAGAACTGCCCCTTACCTATTCGTAAGTACGATGGAGTTCCCCGGAGAAAGGACGGCAACTTCATCATGATGCTTTGGAATAAAGAATTGAAGACATCAACGAAAGGGATTAACTTCTTCAAGAAGATCCATTAGAATAACCAGAACCCCCCCCCTTTACTCCCCTCTTAAATCTCGGGACGAGATTTCTTGTAGTGGAGGAGAATTGTGACGCCCGGATAATTAGACTACAGTAACCCCACGTTAACGATGCCACGTCACCACGGTTACTGTGATAAACTCTCGATAGTTCAGAACCGAAACAAATTCAAAATTTAAATAAAAGAAAACAATAAAAGTTTTCAAAAATTAAAACAAAAATGTTCGGTGGTTGCCAAATATTACAAAGATAATTATGGTGTAAGGTTCACAATTTTATAAAATGCCTAAGTGTTTATAAATAAATAAAAACAGAAGAGAAAATAAATAAAAAGAAAACAGAAAACAATACAAAAAAAAGGAAGAGAAACCCCCCCTGGACCCTGGCCCAACTGGGCCGACCCCAGGCCCAGTCGGCCACCCCCATAACCCCCCACGCCCCGAAACCCTAACCCCCAGATCCC
>NC_041385.1:449124554-449189172 GCF_002162155.2 Triticum dicoccoides
TCCCGCGCACGGCCTCGCTGGCCCACGGCCGCGGCCACGGCGCTCGACCGCCCTGCTCGTGACCCGTGGCCGTGCCACCATCGCCTCCTCATGCGCCTCCCCCCACTGCGTCGCGGCCTTCGCCTGGACGCCGCCCCTCGCTGTCGATTCCCGGCGCCCGCACGCGTGCCGACCGCCTCGGTCGCGCCCGGTGGCCTCACCCCCACACCGCCGCCCCGCAACGCCCGGTCGGGTGCGCCCCTGTTCGGGCTGTGCCCCGGTGCCCGTTCGCCCGTTAGGGCTCCCCCCGGGCCACTGACTAGGGGGCCCCGCCCCAGAATGTTAAAAAAAAGGGGGAATTAAAAATAAAAATAATAAATAAAAAAATGATTTAATAAAATTAATTATTAATTAATTAATTATCTAATGAATTAATTAAGTTAATTAATCCGGTTTAATTAATTTAATTAACTAGTTAGGTTAATTAAATATTAATTAAATTAACTAATCTGTAATTAACCTAAACAGAGAATGACAGGTGGGTCCCACTGGACCCACATGTCAGGTTGACCAAGTCAACTCTGTTGACTGCTGACGTCAGCATGACATCATGCTGACGTCATAAATCCAATTTTCGAATTAATTAAATAATTAATTAAATTCCAGAAATTAATAAAATCTTTAGAAAATCATATCTTTTAATCCGTAACTCGGATTAAAATATTTTCAACATGAAAGTTGCTCAGAACGACGTGACGAATCCGGATACGCAGTCCGTTCGTCCGCCACACACCCCTAACCTATCGAACCCGCAACTTTCCTCCTCCGGCTCCTCTGCCCGAAAACACGAAACACCGGGAATACTTTCCCGGGGTTTTCCCCCCTTCACCGGTATCACCTACTACCGCGTTAGGGCACACCGAACACCGCGTATTGCCTTGATATATTTTGTGGTGCTTTGTTTGCTCCGTATTCATTATTTCTTCCCCCTCTTCTCTCCGGTAGACTACGAGACCGACGCTGCTGCTGACCAGTTCGACTACGGAGTTGACGACCCCTCCTTCTTGCCAGAGCAACCAGGCAAGCCCCCCCCTTGATCACCAGATATCGCCTATTCTTATCTATACTGCTTGCATTAGGGTAGTGTAGCATGTTACTGCTTTCCGTTGATCCTATTCTGATGCATAGCCTGACATTGTTGCTACACCTGTTGATACCTTACCTGCAATCCTAAATGCTTAGTATAGGATGCTAGTTTATCATCATTGGCCCTACATTCTTGTCAGTCTGCCTTGCTATACTATTGGGCCGTGATCACTCGGGAGGTGATCACGGGTATATACTATACATACATACATACTATACAGATGGTGACTAAAGTCGGGTCAGCTCGTTGAGTACCCGCAAGTGATTCGGATAAGGGGGCTGAAAGGACAGGTGGCTCCATCCCGGTAGAGGTGGGCCTGGGTTCCCGACGGCCCTCGACTGTTACTTTGTGGCGGAGCGACAGGGCAGGTTGAGACCACCTAGGAGACAGGTGGGCCTGGCCCTGTTCGGCGTTCGCGGATACTTAACACGCTTAACGAGATCTTGGTATTTGATCTGAGTCTGGCTACGAGCCTATACGCACTAACCATCTACGTGGGAGTAGTTATGGGTATCCCGACGTCGTGGTATCAGCCGAAGCACTTCAGACGTCAGCGACGGAGCGGCGCGCGCCGGATTGGACTGGAACGCCTACTAGGCTAGGTCTGCTTCCGGCCGCCCTCGCAACGTGCAGGTGTGCTATGGGCGATGGGCCCAGACCCCTGTGCGCTTAGGTTTAGACCGGCGTGCTGGCCTCTCTGTTTTGCCTAGGTGGGGCTGCGACGTGTTGATCTTCCGCGGCCGGGCATGACCCAGGAAAGTGTGTCCGGCCAAATGGGATCAAGCGTGTTGGGTTATGTGGTGCACCCCTGCAGGGAAGTTAATCTATTCGAATAGCCGTGATCTTCGGTAACAGGACGACTTGGAGTTGTACCTTGACCTTATGACAACTAGAACCGGATACTTAATAAAACACACCCTTCCAAGTGCCAGATACAACCGGTGGTCGCTCTCCCTCAGGGATACGAGGGGAGGATCGCCGGGTAGGATATGCTATGCGATGCTACTTGGAGGACTTCGAGCTACCCTCTTCTGCCTGTTGCAAGACGAAGGTGACCAGAAGCGTAGTCTTCGATAGGACTAGCTATCCCCCTCTTATTCTGGCATTCTGCAGTTCAATCCACTGATATGGCCTCTTTACACATATACCCATGCATATGTAGTGTAGCTCCTTGCTTGCGAGTACTTTGGATGAGTACTCACGGTTGCTTTCTCCCCCCTTTTTTCCCCTTTCCTTTCTTTCTGGTTGTCGCAACCAGATGCTGGAGTCCGGGAGCCAGACGCCACCGTCGACGACGACCCCTCCTACACCGGAGGTGCCTACTACTACGTGATGCCCGCTGACGACGACCCGGAGTAGTTTAGGAGGATCCCAGGCAGGAGGCCTGCGCCTCTTTCGATCTGTATCCCAGTTTGTGCTAGCCATCTTATGGCAACTGGTTTAACTTATGTCTGTACTCAGATATTGTTGCTTCCGCTGACTCGTCTATGATCGAGCACTTGTATTCGAGCCCTCGAGGCCCCTGGCTTCTATTATGATGCTTGTATGACTTATTTTATGTTTTAGAGTTGTGTTGTGATATCTTCCCGTGAGTCCCTGATCTTGATCGTACACATTTGCGTGCATGATTAGTGTACGATTGAATCGGGGGCGTAACATGGCTGCGGTGGCGCTTGAGGTTGCGTGCACTCGCCAAAATCAACCGGAGAAGAGGACAACAACAGTGGCGGTGTTGGTTCTGATTCGCGGCAGCCTGGCAGCTTCGTCGAGGGGAAGCAGAGGGGAAAGGGAGAGGGTGGCAAGGTGGATTCAAAGGATGCAACCACGAGGGAGGGCGTGTAGTGGACATGGAGATTGTGCGGGGTCGTGTGGCGACGTTTGCAGGTGACGTGGGGCCGTCGTGCATGCTGGATACTACTGCAGGAATGCCTAGCAGTGGCAGGCGCAAAAAGGGCAGCAGTGGCGGGCCAGGATCGCAGGATCTCCCGCCACCAACCTCCCGCCACTGGTAGAGAGTCTGCTGTGGAGGGCTCATGTGGCTGCCCACCATTGATTTCTTATGTATTTGTGGCGGGCTTTTCTAGCGCCCACCACTGAGTATCAGTCACACAATTTAAAATTTTCATAGCGACGACAACATTTATGTTGCCATCACTACTGCAGGATGGTCCAAACACGACACTATGATCAGAGACCTTTCGACGAAACTGTGTGCGATGCCATAATCGCAAACGGTGGTGTAAAAACTGTCAAAAAAGGTGCAAAACATTTGCGATGATGGATGCATCAAACACGGTTCAGATTTTAGTTGCGTGTGCGATGCAGGGCATACGGTTCAGTTTAATGAACTGTTTGCAATGAGAAGAAACAAAAGAAACGGGCAGCCAGATGAAGGTGTGTGTGATATACGACATACGGTTCACTCAGATGAACTATTTGCGATTAGGCAACACAAAAGAAACGGTCAGCCATATGAAGGTGTGTGCGATATACGGCATGCGGTTCACTCGGATGAACTATTTGTGTTAAGACAAGAGAACATAAACTGTTCAATATAACAAGATGTGTGTGATACGTGACAAACTGGTCTGTAATTAGAAATGTGTGCGAAGACCAATAATAACACAGATGATTGCTGCTAATAAGCCGTGTGATTTGCTCTGTCTACAGAAGAATAACATGTATATTAACTGAAATAAACATCCAATTACGTAAGTGACTATACAAATCATTCGCACACACCTCAATAAACAATTGCATGCATTCTAAAGTAGGAGAAATGATCATCTAGTCATCTACTTCTTGTGACGCTCCCACCATTGCTCTATGGATCGATCCCTTGTCTGGGGAAGGAAGAAGACACTTCCTCATGTAAACAATCCGCCTGTACATCTGACATGTTGTTCATCCAGTCTCTCATGCCACACACTGTGCCAGGCGTTCTTGTCCTGCTTGCTCCCATTCTTCATCTTAATGTAGTAGGGGTCGATGATGGCCGAGGCGAGGTCAACCAGGGAGTTCAGTTTGTTTTTATTGCTTCCCCGGACCTTGTAGTGGTGCTGGATGTTGACAAGATTCGGGCATTTCAAGCCCGAAACCTTGGGCGCTTTTAGATCGTTGGCGGTGTCCACCATAGCGAAATGTAGTCGGAGCTATTGATAAACCTAGAGAAACGCTCGCAAGGCCTTGTGGCAAGGTGGTAGTGGTAGACGAGGACGTCATGTCGCATGCACAACTGGGCGACGACAACCTTCTGATCATGCCCGGCACGACCGATGGTGTACTCGAGGTTGAAGACGACCACTTGGTACTTGTCCTCGGCAAGGAACTGCTCCATAGTTTGGATGTAGCTCTCCACCGAGACCAGATCGTTCATGTACACCACCGAGAGGGCCTTCCCCCTCATGTGGGTGTCCACTACGTGATGCATGGTGAACTACCCGCCGTTGTCGTCGTCGGCCGCTGGGAGCACCATTGGAGCCACGGGGAGCGCCGTTGGAACCGCTTGATGTCTTCTCTGTATGTGTCGTCATGGGTGTGCTTATTGTGTCATGTGACGCGAGATATGAAGGTAAATGGCCGATAAATGGGGCCTGGCGGCCTGGATTCTCTGCGCGTCCGCATGGTAGTTTTTGCAGCGGGTAACTGCATTGTCGCGCCGCGCCCGGTGCAACCGCATGCACACGAACGTGCGCCGGCCCCAAACACTGGCAGCGCGCATGGAGGGACGAGAGCAGAGCACGCGGCAGGACGCAAGCAGAGCGCGCCGCGGCCACCTGAACCACAAGCAACCACACACATAGAGTAGTTGAACACGCATTAAATGGTCGCCCAGCCGCACCTGTGCCTCGCTCTATGGGCGCGGTCATGGGTATTGACCCCTATGGCCCTGGCAGGATGCCGCCCTTCTGTCCTTGCAGCAGCGTGCTAGGCCTGATGGCGTGGAGCGCGGGGCACTTCGGCGGGGTTTCTAGGGCAACGACTCCGGAGGCCTACGTGCCCCGCATGATGGACCAGGAGTACATGCCGGAAGATGACCCCGTCTCGTTCCTCGAGCCGGGTTTGTAAGAGGAGACACTAGAAGTTGAGGCCTTCCATGAGCCACCCGGGAGCCTCACCGACCCCGTCGGCGACAACAGCTGCAGGGTACCACTAAACTCTCAGGAACAGGCTTATGCTAACCATGAGTCGCAAGTGAATCAGGGCGCAGTGGTGGATGATGGACCCAACACGACAACCCCCCTTCCACTTGGGGAGGCGCACTGGGGGCTGCGTGGGAGGAGTCGGGAGCAAGGCCCCTCCCCGCGCTGCGTGGAGCAAGGCATCGCCCAGAGATAGGTCCTGTGCCGGGGAGGCACTAGCGAGCCTTCCGCCCGGCAGAGGGCCCGTGGTCGCCGAGGGCGCCGCTAGCGTCCCCTTTGCCCCTTGGCATCGTCCTCGTTTCCAAACGCCCCAACGGTGGTCGAGGGCGGCGCAAGGCGGGGCCCTCGTCTGGCAATATGAAGTAAGGCTCACGCCTGTGAAGGTCTCCACTCATGACACTCTCACGTAATAATGAGTGGGGCTGTACACGCCCCAGAGTCTCCGGAGTGCCGCCCTAGGGCCTCAGGGGCTCCTGCTCACGTCCTAGTGGAAGCACCATGCTCCGCGCTGGCTGTCGACACTGTCCCCCAATGACTATGCTCACAGCCAGTGAAAGCACTTAGCTCTGCGTTGGTGGGAAGACAAGAAGAATAGCTAGGTGTCGGACACGGCCATTTCCTTTTGACCTATTTTCTGTAGCTCAGACTTCCAGCTTTTGATCTTGAATTTGAAGTTGTATTTCCATTGGCAATCGCGGCGGGAGCCCTTTTCTCATTCGTGTTGATTTTGTGAGTTTCTGGATTCGTGTTTTGTTTGAGATGTGCGTCCGCTGTCTCCCCCCTTTCGAGCACCTCACGAGCGGGGGCTGGCAGCGGCGTACATGCACTATGCGTGCACCTCGCCATTATTGGCGCTCGCTTCTTGCGAGGCCCTCTCGGGTGGACCGGCGGACCCCTCAGGAAACCAAAACCTCGCGAGCTCGTGAGGGGCTCCCCTCAGAAGGAATGCACATCCACAGCTGCCAAATCAGTTTGAAGCTCGACTGAGCCAAAGTAAGTTACGGCAGTAGGCCTGCAAGGGGTGTCGCGAGCACACAAAAGTGCTCTTTAAGCCTAGCCTAGGGAATAAAGTGGTAGTCTATTTACATGAGGGGCTCCTCCTCCCCAAAATGCTCTTACATTGTGAGGGGCCGTACCCAAACTTTTCCGTGCAGGTTCAAAATAAAGGAGTGCGGGCTCAATCGGACATGTCGCTCTCCTCATCTCCCGAATCGCTTCTGGATAGGCTACTGGCACCATCACTGTTGCTGTCTTCACTGCCATCAACCACGTCGCCCACATCCGTCTGCCATACAATGCCATCCTCGGGTATCCAGCATTAGCCAAGTTCATGGCAGTGACCCACCACGGCTACAACATCCTCAAGATGCCAGGAAGCAACGAGATCATCACAGTCCCCTGCGAAGAAAGAGATGCGGTGTGCTCCCTCGAACTCGCCTTCCAAGCCACAGCAATCAAAGATCCTGACACCAAGGGCACACAGTCCCTCCTGAGGCCATCCACAAGAAGAAGAAGCAACTACTCCGCATAGGACATCAGGAGACCAGCGTCTGTAGTGGCGCCATCTCAGGATCAGCGCCCGCACCTGGGGCGCCTCCCTCCCTCGCATAGGAAGGCGCGCCCGGCGCCCTCCTCAGGCGGGGCTTGAGGGCTCCCTTCTGGAGGGCCTCGGACCTAGCCAACATCACGAGGGAGGCGCTCGGGCACCATGTGGAGGCATGCTTTGCGGCACGTTACCTTCAGGAGGGCATCGGGCGAGGAGCGCCCGGCGCTCAGGAGCTCATCGTCAAGGCCACTCAGGATCTATAGGATGCAAGAGCCATGCGCGGCGACCGCCACCCACCTGGTGCAGCTCCCCATCTAGGAAAGGATGGTGGGCTGCGCGTCTGCATCGACATCCCAGGGCTCAACAGGGCAGCATCTCAGGAGCGCTTCTGGCCTTCGCGCGTTGGGCGGTGCAAGGGTCCACCTCACAGCTATGTTCGCATGCCGTTTGGCCGGCCTAGCGTGGCAGCTGCCTTCCAGCGCAACCTACAGAGCATCCTGGCAACTCAGGAGGCCAGGCATCACGCGGTCCTAGCGGAGATGGAGACGGTCCTCAAGGAACCACCTGAGCCCCTAGAGCCCCCCGAGGCTCAGGGCCCTGATGGCTCGTGAGGAGCGACCCCTTCATCACGCGTCTTCGGCCACTTCAACACTCCTTCGGCAACGGAACCAGGTGACATTTTCCAAGTTTATTTAGCTGGGAGCACCCCTCGGGCTGGATCATTCCCAGGTCGCATGGGCCTGTCCTTGCGGCATGTATCCTTTTGCATCTTTAGCTTACCCTACCGGGGGCGCCCCTCTGGCTGCATCATCCCCAGGCCGCTCGGGTCCGTCCCAGTGGCATGTATCGTTCTCGCATCTATCTAAGCTAGTTCGCGTCCCATGCATGAGTTGGTCACCCCTTGCTTGATTGTTACTCACCGCGTCCGCCCGCGTCACCGATCGGCCCCTTGCTCACCCCGCAACGGGGGCTACTCATGCTGGCATGATGCTTGTGCTCGGGTCTATCCCCGCAACGCTGACAAATCTGAGCGGTTGAGCTCTGGCTCGTGGCACACCCGCGCACGTCACCTCACCATACCCTTAGTGCCTTCATCTTCTTGCGAAAAGACAAGTAGCAGACCGGCAAGCGTGGTTGCAATTTGTACCACTCCTCATGCTAACCTGTAGGAACCTCCCGAGGGCAATAGCGGGCGGCACCGCAGGCTCCTTCCTTTCCTATGCAATTCACTTGCGCGTTGAAAGGGGGGCTCCTGAGCATCGTGGCTCATAAGCTCTTACTGGCTCTCCAGCCCTCGAAAAGAGACGAACAGAAAAGAGGGCGAATAAAACGGCAAGGGTGAAGTGGGGGAGAAGAAAACGAGAGGCAAATGGCAAATAATGTAATGCGAGGGATAAGAGTTTGTGATGGGTACTTGGTATGTCTTGACTGGACTTGACTTGGCGTAGATCTCCCCGACAACGGCGCTAGAAATCCTTCTTGCTACCTGTTGAGCACTGCGTTGGTTTTCCCTTGAAGAGGAAAGGGTGATGCAGCAAAGTAGCGTAAGTATTTCCCTCAGTTTTTTAGAACCAATGTATCAATCCAGTAGGAGACTACACGCAAGTCGCCTCGTACCTACACAAACAAATAAGAACCTTGCAACCAATGCGAAAAGGGGTCGTCAATCCCTTCACGGCCACTTGCAACAGTGAGATTTGATAGAGATAATAAGATAAATTTTTTTGATATTTTTAGGGTATAGATTGAAAGTAAAGATTGCAAAGTAAAATAGATTGGGAACTTATATGATGGAAAATAGACCCGGGGGCCATAGGTTTCACTAGTGGATTCTCTCAAGATAACATAAGTATTACGGTGGGTGAACAAATTACTGTCGAGCAATTGATAGAAAAGTGCATAATTATGAGAATATCTAGGCATGATCATGTATATAGGCATCACGTCCGCGACAAGTAGACCAAAATGATTCTGCATCTACTACTATTACTCCACACATCGACCCCTATCCAGCATGCATCTAGAGTATTAAGTTCATAAGAACAGAGTAACACATTAGGCAAGATGACATGATGTAGAGGGATAAACTCAAGCAATATGATATAAACCCCATCTTTTTATCCTCGATGGCAACAATACAATACGTGCCTTGCTGCCCCTGCTGTCACTGGGAAAGGACACCGCAAGATTGAACCCAAAGCTAAGCACTTCTCCCATTGCAAGAAAGATCAATCTAATAGGGCAAACCAAACTGATAATTCTAAGAGACTTGCAAAGATAACAAATCATACATAAAATAATTTAGAGGAGATTCAAATATTGTTCTTAGATAATCTTGATCATAAACCCACAATTCATCTGATCTCGACAAACACACCGCAAAAAGAATTACATCGAATAGATCTCCAAGAAGATCAAGGAGAACTTTGTATTGAGATCCAAAGAGAGAGAAGAAGCCATCTAGCTAATAACTATGGACCCGAAGATCTTTGCTAAACTACTCACACATCATCGGAGAGGCTATGGTGTTGATGTAGAAGCCCTTCGTGATCGATTCCCCCTCCGGCGGAGCGCCGGAAAAGGCCCCAAGATGGGATCTCATGCGTACAGAAGGTTGCGGCGGTGGAAATAGGGTTTCGTGGTGCTCCTGGATGTTTTGGGGTATATGGGTATATATAGGAGGAAGAAGTAGGTCGATGGAGCTGCGAGGGGCCCACGAGGGTGGGGGGCACGCCCAGGGGGCAGGCGCGCCTCCCTTCCTCGTGGCCTCCTCGCTTCTTTCTTGATGTCCACTCCAAGTCCTCTAGATCATGTTTGTTCCAAAAATAACTCTCCCGAAGGTTTAATTCCGTTCGGACTCCGTTTGATATTCCTTTTCTGCGAAACACTGAAATAGGCAAAAAAATAGCAATTTGCAATGGGCTTCGATTAATAGGTTAGTCCCAAAAATAATATAAAAGTGCTTAGTAAAGCTCATTGAACACCCAAAACAGATAATATAATAGCATGGAACAATAAAAAATTATAGATACGTTGGAGACGTATCATTGTACAAAGTCCGTTTATAGAGAAAGGAAACTATACATCTGAACGCCAAGCTTGCCATCCACGCAAAGGAGAGTCCCATACGGACACGGGGGAAAGCCTTTTATCTTGTATCTTGATGGCCCACCAGTCCGTCCCATGTCACATAGCCTGGACGCTCGAGGACCCCCTAATCTAGGACTCCCTCAACTGGCCCCCTAGGCGCACCCTGGTAGGTTATGCCCCCCCTCGGGCACCCCCCCAGGTGCTTCTCTGGCCCAAAGGATGTCTCCGGGTCCATAAAAAATCATCGTGGAGTTTCGTTGCATTTGGACTCCGTTTGGTATTGATTTCCTACGATGTAAAAACAAGCAAAAAAGAGCATCTGGCACTAGGCACTGGGTCAATAGGTTAGTCCCAAAATATGATATAAAGTTGCTATAAAATGATTGTAAAATATCCAAGAATGATAAAATAACAGCATGAATACTTCATAAGTTATATATACGTTGGAGACGTATCACCATCCTCCTCCTCCTTCCACATCCCAGCCCTGACCGTCGGCTCGACACCTTCCACCCAAATCACCGACCCCTCCAGCAAATAAGCGCCGCCCTAATCCATGGTGCATGTAGTATAGCCAGGATCTCAAGGAGCATTTGGCAGCGGAGAAGCAAACCGCGGCCGCATGCACGGATGAGGTCGCGATGGCTGCCATTCGTGCCGACCCCCACATCTTGGAGGAGCACCTTGCCATTTGCTAGTTACGCCAGTTAAGCATGCTCGGTTTACCCGTTGCATGTGCTTCTCCTGCCTTTCCTTCACAAATTCTAGTGAATTGTGCTATCAAATTTACCATGCAATCTGTTTCTCTAGTGTATATGTTCTATATGTCGTGCAGTGTGGTGCTCACTTATTAACTGTTTTGTTAATTAGTTGTCATCTTCAGTTAACTGTTTGGTTCAATTCTGCAAATGTGATGTTCAATTCTTCAGGCTGCAATTTTGTATTGTCTTCCATGTGAGAAATAAATAGAATTTATCTTTACAAAATACATGAGAAACGAATATAATTGCTATATTTCCAAGTTGTCAAGGATGCTTGGTTTGGTTATACATCGTGCAGTGTGGTGCTCAATTAACGTTTGGTTCATTTGTGTTGTGGTGTTTAGTTAACTGTTTGGTTCAATTCTGCAATGCGATGTTCAATAGTTGTGGGTGCATTCTATTATTGTATACCATGTGAGGAATAAATTAAATTTGGCTGTAGTAAATACATGAGAAACGAATACAATTGCTATATTCCCAAGTTGTTAAGCATGCTTGGTTTGATTAATTGTCTGATCTTCTATTAGGAGTATGTTATATCATGCAATGTGGTGCTCAGTTAATGTTTGGTTCATTTGTTGTGGTGTTTAGTTAACTGTTTGGTTCAATTCTGCAATGCGATGTTGAATAGTTGTGGGTGCATTCTATTATTGTATACCATGTGAGGAATAAATTAAATTTGGCTGTAGTAAATACATGAGAAACGAATACAATTGCTATGTTCCCAAGTTGTTAAGCATGCATGGTTTGATTAATTGTCTGATCTTCTATTAGGAGTATGTTATATCATGCAATGTGGTGCTCAGTTAATGTTTGGTTCATTTGTTGTGGTGTTTAGTTAACTGCTTGGTTCAATTCTTCAATGCGATGTCCAATTGTCATGGGTAGAATTTTGTATTGTTGTGCATGTTAGGAATAAATCAAATTTGGCTGCACTTAATACATGAGAAACATATACACGTGCTATATTTCCTAGTTCTTAATGTAAGTGCATCTAGTGCCCCTTAGTGATTTTGGTGTATTGAACACTTATAGGTTAAGGGACCGATGCGTTTGTGAGTGTACATAGGTCTATAAGTCTATGAGGAGTTTGATATTTATAGAGAAAGTCGACCCCTAAAAATGAAGTTCTTCAACTGAAGACTTTGGATTTCTGAAGACTTTCTGAAGACTTTGAAAGTGAAGAAATTGGTGTAACCTTGAAGACTTGGTATTCATTCGAGGAACATGAAGCGTGAAGACTTTTGTTTTCATAGTTTCATTTTCTCTTTCTTGAGTCATAGGAAACACCGTACTGTTAAAGGGGGTCGAGGAAATACTAAGGAAAAATTTCCATGTGATGCTCAACTCAAAATCCTACACCTACCAATCCATTCGAGTGAATCCATTGGAAATCTCATACAGTTCAGTCATATTCTTCAGTGACAGAGACGAAGTTCTTCTGGTCTCTAAGGAATTTGTTCTGACTGAGGAGTTAGGAATTCACCAGTGTGAATTGCCTACACAGTGAGGAACATGATAGCCCTGAGGAATTTGAGAGTCAAAATTCCGACCGTTGCTGTGCTATGCGCCAGCTGTCCCAAAATATCTATCAACCTAACGGTCATATCAGACAAGGGCGTTTATGTCTTATCATGTCGGGCTGCTCCCTAGGCTATATATAGCCGCCCCCTTCAACCACTAGCTGGTTGGCTGCTCCGAGAGAAACTGACACTTGTCAATTGAGAGCATCCCATCCTCCGAGGATTTTGAGCGAAAATCATTAAGTGAGGAAAACCCAAACGAAACACCTCCAAACCCAAAGTGATTGAGCATCACTGAAGAGATTGATCCCACGTGGATCCGACACTTGTTTCCTTTGAAGACTGTGCTTCTTCCAGACGGTTAGGCGTCAAGGTCTAGAGCATCCAAGAGGAATTGTGGATCGCCAAGCGACCGAGTTTGTGAAGGTTTGGAAGTCACCTGAAGACTTACCATGAGTGATTGGGCGAGGTCTGTGTGACCTTAGCTCAAGGAGAATACGGTGAGAACTGTGTGTCCGGGACTGGGTGTCCTCGAGTTTAAATACTCAGCCGCTCCAACCAGATGTACAACTGACACAACAAATGGAACTGGTCTACCAAATCATTGTCTTCACCGAGCTTACTGGTTCTATTTCCTCAACTCTTTCATTTCCTCATGTCTGTTGTTGTGTGCCTGTTCATATCTATTTGAAGACTTTGACTGAAGACTTTCGCAATTTACTCAGCTCAATTTCTTCAGCCTGTCCGTCTTCTTTCTTGTGTTATCCTATGTTTACGCTTCCTGTACTCTGTGCTTGTCTTCATTTCATCATGATGACTATGCTTGTGTTATGTTATGTTTACTTATTCTGCTGCAAATAGTTCTTCATTCAGGAATTTCCTCACCAGCAAATTCCTCAGTGAAGAATTCATAAAAATTGCCTATTCACCCCCCTCTAGTCGATATAACGCACTTTCAATTGGTATCAGAGCAAGGTACTCCCTTGTTCTGTGTGATTTTGGTTTAACCGCTTGGAGTTTTAGTTATGTCGACCGCAGGTATGGTCAAGGTCTCCGCTGGGTGTCCTACCTTCGATGGAACGGGCTACCCCTACTGGAAGAATAAGATGCGAATGCATCTTGATGCAATTGATAACGATCTCTGGTATGTTGTGGAAAATGGTGTTCCCTCAGTCACACCTTCTCTAAACGCTACTGATGTGAAGAGATTCAAGCAACTCGATTCTCAAGCGAAGAATATCATATGTGGTCAACTGAGCAAAGGACAGTATGGAAGAGTGAGTGCTTTGGAAACTGCTAAGCTTATCTGGGATAGGCTGTCCAAAGTCAATGAAGGAGTCTCAACTGAACGTGACTCTCGTGTTGACGTTCTTCACAATCTCTTCAACCGCTTCAAAAGACTCGACAATGAAAATGTTCAGCAAACCTTCGATCGCCTCACTGACATCTCAAATGAGCTTCAAGCGCTTGGCGCCACTGACATCACCGACCAGGAGGTGATGGAGAAATTGCTAAGATCGCTCGATTCTTCATTTGATACTCTGGCACTGATGATTCAAGAGCGTGCTGACTACAAGTCACTTGATCCCGCTGATATCCTTGAGCGGCTGAATACTCATGAGTTCCAGCTTGCTGAGAAGAGAGATCTCTATGGTTCGAGCTACGGCAGATCACGTGCTCTGAAGGCCAAGGCAGTCTCCGAGTCTGAAGATGAGGACTCAGCTAGCAACCTTGGTGACCCTGAAGAACTGAGCCAGGAACTTGCACTGCTCGTGAAGAAATTTCAGAAGTTCTCAAGACGTGGTTGCTTTGGAAAACCCTCAAGAAGCAATGATTCCTCATCCAGTGACTACAAGAAGAGGCTATGCCACAAATGCAAGAAACCTGGTCACTACATCCAAGATTGTCCTTAGTGGGATAAGGAATCAAAGAAGAAGAAATACAAGGATTACAGTTCTGATGACGCAAAGAAGAAGAAGAAATCTTCAAAGTCTTCATCATCAAAATCCTCGAAGTCTTCATCTCACAAGAAGAGCAGCTCCAAGAAGGCTCGGGCATTCTTTGGCAAGGAAATGGACTCTGAGGCTGAATCTAAGGAACATGAGGACGAGGAGGCATCTGAGGAGTCCGAGTCTGGTGTGGCGAGCCTAGCTCTCGCTACTGCATTCGTCAGCAAGTCTATCTTCAACTCTGAGGAAAATGGCTTCTCCAACAAGGCTGATGAAGGCAATGATGACTACGCTCCCACCTATTGCTTCATGGCAAAGGGTGCCAAGGTAACTAAATATGCCTCATCTGGCTCTAGTGAGGATGAATCTAATGAAAACCTCAAGCCCAGCTACTCTAAACTTGCTAAAATTGCTGTGAGACAACAAAAGGCTTTTGAAAAAGTTCAAAACACGCTAGATAAAAGTGATGATATGTTGGGTGAAGAAATGTATCGCACTAAAACCTTGACTGAAAATCTTCAGAGACTTCAGTCCAAGTTTGACAACCTTCAAGGTCATCATAACACTCTCTTATCTGATCACGAGAAGCTTTCTTATGAATTTCTTCAAAGAAAGCAAGATCTTGAAAAGCTAAGAGTGGATTATGAAGATCTTCAGAAGGAGCGCGATTCATTACTCGCTCAACAAATCAGCGCTACTCAGGAAGAATTTGTTCCTCCATGTCTGAAGTGCGTTGGATGTGAAACTACTAATTCTTTACTTGAATGTTCAAATGCTTCTAATGCTACAAATTCTTCACATGTCTCTGCTATCACTAATTCCTCATCTGAGGACAATGCAAGTATCACTGATGATGCAGGGCTGAAGGAATTGTACATGACAGGCATGTACAAAAGCCTCAAAGGGCATCAGACTATTTGTGATGTGCTCAAAAAGAAGATCCTCAACAAAAACCCTAGGAAAGATGGTATTGCCTTTGAGAGGAAACTCAATGCTGATGGAACATACTGGAAGCCTGAGCAGTACCCCAAAACCTCATGGGTTGCTGCAAAGGGACCTCCAGTTGATCCATCTAACTTATCTGGCTTTATATGTGAATCTCCTCATTCTTCTGATGAGTCATTTGACTCCAACTATAAAATGTTCAAAAATCAGAATGGTGAAGTATTTTCTAGATATGTTGTCACTAACTGCAGGAACGGTTCTCCTATGAAGAAAATTTGGGTTCCCAAAAGTTGCCTTCAAAGTCTTCAGGTGAATATCCTCATGACACCGCCTGTGAAGAATAGGAACCCCAGATCAAATTCTTCATATGAACCAAATTCTTCATATGGATCCAAGTCCTCTCATGGACAAAATTCCTCACGTGGATCAAATTCCTCAAAAGCATCAAAGTCCTCATATGATCATCATCGTGCTAACCCCTCTGTTTCGCAGGGTAGAGCTAAGGGCTATGAATATGTGCATTATTCTTCAAATCATTATGTTCATAAGTCCTCGAAGAATTTCTCTGCTTATTCATATGATTACCCTAACCCCTCTTATGTGAAACGAAGTGGACTGGCGTCTATGCCACCTTTCTCATATGGTGCTCACAGAGTGATGAATTCTTTACCACCCCTTCAGATGTGGGTGGTGAAGAAAAAGAACTAATTTCTTATGCAGGATCAGGTCTCCAGACGTGCTCAAAACGTCTAAAGAATTTACTGGAGACCTGAACAGTGCCTGATAGGATACAGGCTAATCATGATGAAATGAACTTTCATTTCACACGTCCTCATACTGTCTATCTGTTCAAATTGCTCGAAGATACTGATCTGATGATATTGATGTCATATTCTTCACTGATGAAGTATATGAGTTCGTAAGTTGCACTAATTCATCTGCAGGATGAACAACCCAAAGCCAATGAGTGGGTCCTCGATAGTGGATGTACGAATCACATGACGGGTGACAAAAATCTATTGACGAATGCTCCTTTATCACCATCACATCTGAAGCATATCATCTTCGCTGACAAAGGCAAAAGTCAGGTATTGGGTCTAGGTAAGGTTGCAATCTCTAAGGACATACACATGGACAAAGTCATGCTTGTCGAGTCCTTAGAATACAACCTCATCTCTGTCTCAATGCTTTGTGATCTTGATATGGTTGTTGTCTTTGGCAAGTATCGTTGCGTTGTGATCATGGAAGCTGACAATTCCAAAGTCTTCGAAGGCTTTAGGAGAGGAGACTTGTACATTATTTATTTCTCTACATGACCACAACCTGCTGTATGCTTACTTGCAAAAGCTTCAGAAGGCTGGCCATGGCATCGACGACTTGGTCATGCTGGCATGAGGAATCTGCACATGCTCGCGAAGAAGAAGCATGTCATTGGCATTGAGAATGTCAAATTCCTCAAGGATCACTTATGCGGAGCCTGTGAAGCTGGAAAGATGACAAAGGCCAAGCATCCAGCGAAGACTATCATAACTACCACTCGACCCTTTGAATTGCTTCACATGGATCTCTTTGGTCCTAATCATTATTCTGCTGTTACAAATGATGCATCTCTATATGGCTTTGTTATTGTTGATGATTATTCTCGTTACACATGGGTACACATTGTCACTTACAAACATGAGGTGCAGGAAGTCTTCAAACGATTTTCCTCGAGGGCTTCAACCAACTTTAGTGTGAAGATCAAGCACATCAGGAGTGACAATGGAATTGAGTTCAAGAATTCCGGTCTTGATGACTATCTTGATGAACTTGGTATTACTCATGAGTTATCTGCTCCTTATACTCCTCAACAGAATGGCATCATGGAGCGCAAGAACATAACTCTTGTTGAGATGGCTTGCACTATGCTTGATGAATACAAGACGCCTCGTCGTTTCTGGAGTGAGGCAATTGATACTGCATGCCACATCATCAACACAGTATATCTTCACAAACTCTTCAAGAAGACCGCCTATGAACTCCTCACTGACAAGAAACCCGATATGAGTTACTTCAAAGTCTTTGGTGCTAAATGTTGGATTAGAGATCCTCATCACACTTCTAAATTTGCACCGAAAGCACATGAGGGTTTCATGCTTGGTTACGGAAAGGACTCGCGCACCTACAAAGTCTTCAACAATGTTCTTCACAAGGTTGTTGAAACTGTAGATGTGCGGTTCGATGAAACTAATGGCTTGCAAAGAGAGCACCTACCTTCTGTGATAGATGAACCAGCACCTGAGGATTCTATCAAGTTCAAAGCCACTGAGGATGTCATTCCCACTGAAGAATCTTCTGAAGAATTCATTCCAGAACATAATGAACGTCGAGCTAGCGCACCTGCCGAAAATGGTGCTGAGGAAAAATGCTCCTGAAGAAATTGCGGATCAAATTCCTCGAAGACAACCCGCTCATCCTCGCATTGCAAACGAAGTGCAAATCGAGAAGATCATCGATGACATTGATGCACCAGGTCCTCTCACACGCTCAAGAGCTTCACATTTATATAACTTTTGTGGGTACTTTGCTTTTGTCTCTATCACAGAGCCCACTAAGGTAGATGAAGCATTTCTGGAGCTTGAGTGGATTCAAGCTATGCAAGAAAAATTGCATCAGTTCAAGCTCAGCAACGTCTGCGAACTGGTCAAACGTCCAGATCCTCGCAAGCACAACATTATTGGCACAAAGTGGATCTACCGCAACAAGCAAGATGAAAATGGCCTTGTGGTGAGGAATAAGGCACGGCTTGTAGCTCAAGGCTACACACAGGTTGAAGGAATTGACTTCGATGAAACTTTTGCACCTGTTGACTTGAGGCTATTCGCATATTACTTGCTTATGCTAACCATCATGATATTATCTTACAACAAATGGATGTGAAAAGTGCATTCCTTAATGGTAAGCTTGAGGAAGAAGTATATGTTGCTCAACCCCCAGGTTTTGAAGATCCAAAGAATCCCGACAAAGTCTTCAAGCTCGACAAGGCCCTGTATGGTCTCAAGCAAGCCCCTCGGGCATTGTATGATACTTTGAAGGAATTCCTCATGAAGAAAGGCTTCAAACCCGGTTCACTCGACCCAACTCTTTTCACTAAATCTTATGATGATGAACTATTTGTGTGCCAAATATATGTTGATGATATCATTTTTGGCTGTACTGACCAATGATATAGTGATGAATTTGCCTATATGATGAGTGAAGAATATCAAATGTCTATGATGGGAGAATTGAAATTCTTTTTAGGTCTTCAAATTCGTCAACAATGTAATGGGATATTCATATCTCAGGAGAAATACCTCAAGGACGTATTGAGAAAATTCGGCATGCAAGATTGCAAAGGGGTCAAAATTCCAATGCCCACAAATGGCCATCTGTGCACTGATGAAAATGGTCAAGACTTTGATCAAAAGGTATACCGCTCCATGATTGGCTCTTTATTGTACCTATATGCATCTAGGCTGGATATTATGCTTAGTGTTTGCATGTGTGATTTCAAGCTACACCGAAGGAATCACACCATAAGGCTGTGAAGCATATTCTTCGATACTTAGCTCACACACCAACACTTGGACTATGGTATCCCAAGGGCTCTTCTTTTGATCTCATTGGATATTCAGACTCTGACTATGCTGGGGACCGCGTGGACCACAAGTCAACATCAGGCACATGTCATTTCCTTGGACGATCTTTGGTCTGTTGGTCCTCGAAGAAACAGAACTGCGTATCACTCTCCACTGCAGAAGCTGAGTACATTGCTGCTGGATCGTGCTGTGCTCAACTACTATGGATGAAGCAAACACTCAAGGACTATGGCGTCAACGTGAAGAATGTGCCTCTCTACTATGACAATGAGAGTGCTATCAAGATTGCTCATAACCCAGTTCAGCACTTGAAGACCAAGCACATCCATATTCGTCATCACTTTCTTTGTGATCATGTGTTGAAGGGCGACATCTCCATTGACCACGTTAGGACTGGAGATCAACTGGCTGATATCTTCACTAAGCCCTTGGATGAGAAGAGATTTAGCAAGTTGCGGTGTGAGCTAAATATCCTATAATCTTCGAATGTTCTCTGAAAAGGACACACATCCTAACACTTATGCTGACTTGATGACTTAGATGCGCAACACACGAAGTAATGTTTTTCTTCAATCAATGAAGACTAACCCTCTAAGTGTGAAGAAATTACTGAAGAAATTGATTCTCAGAGCCCTACGACAATTGTACGCGGTGTCTGAAATCAGCTTTCTTATACGGAAAGGGTTACGCAACCACCCAAAGTTGGAAATCTTCAATTTGAGTTTTTCTTCGTATTTGAAATTTCTCAGTCTTTAAAATTCTTCAACTTTGCATTGTCTTCACTCTTTCCGGTATTGTTCTTCACTTGAAATATATATATATGAGTTTTTATGTCCTCTACAACATTCACTTATTGCTATTTCTTCAAGTTGATTTCTTCTGCTAAGTGAATGTGATCGAACCCTTCACCCTCTATGTTATACTCAACCCAGTCTATTCACAAATTCTTCATGTGCATTCTAATTGAAACTCGTTCAAAATCTTCACTGTGTCCTTGACAGCTGAAGAAATTGTGAACGGAAATTTTAACTTATCAATCTGAATTTTCGTCTTTGCCGCTCAAACCGTTCCACTTCTCATGACAATACTTATCTATTCACCCATGATCATACACGATCGCCACCTCTCTCTACGTGGGTGACACATGTCAAGTGAATGAGAAGGGCCAGGGGCATGTTCGTCCGATTTCCTCAAGCAAACAGTTTTCACTCCCTCTATAAATACCCCTGTCTCTTCCTCACTTCACGTTCACCTCGCTCGCTCTCACTCCCGCTCGAGCTTCCCGAAACCCTAGCGCCGCTGCTACTTCATCGTCGCCGGTGAGGAAGAGCTTCACTGCCTCGACCTCGTCACCATCGTACTCGCGCCTGTTGCGGATTTCTTCACTCCGCCGCCGCCATAGTCGTCTTCCTCTGCCGAGTTAGGGCGTGGAAGATCTGACTTGACGAACTTCACATCTACACCTCCTAGTTCATCGAGTTCTTCACTTCGGGTAATTAAAAGTTACTTTTACTGCCCTTTTTGATTCTTATGATTTCTTGAAAATCTTCAAAGGTGTTTATTCTTCAAATCTTCACACACATGAACACCTCACATGTCATCTTCTCTTGATTCATTTCTCTAAGCAATGATTTTCTTCAAGATTCCTCAATTGTGTGGATTTTCAATCTATACAACTCTGGAACCTAAGACAAAGAACGCTTAGTGAAATTCCTCTAGACTCATCTGGTCAAATTCCTCAAAACCTATTCAGTTTTGAAAAACCTTCTGAGAACGCATATGACCTCTCCAAATTCCTCGCAACTATACTCTGTTCACAGGTACAAATGTCCGTTGCTGAATCACTAGGTTCTCATCAACTTAACTCATTTGCAGCGTTCCTCGAAGAAAAGTTGCACACCTCTTCAGAAACTTCAGTTGTTCATATTCCCCAGCTGAAGAAAATGGCTGACAAGAAGCCACAGAAGGGAGGAAAGAGGCCTGAGGTCAACACTGCGTTTGAAATCCCTGAGGACATTTATGCTGGATACTGCACTCCTAATGAAGCCAAGTTTGCCAAGGAGGACAAGAATCAACGCAAAGTGCACATACAATGGATTGAGAGGAGATGGGCACGAGAATAGAGGGAGTACAGGTATATTACTCCCAAGTATATGAAGAAATTCACGCTCAACCCTCCATGCTCAAGACCTCCATTGGCACCAGGCCAAGAGGCAGATCCCACCACCCTCAAGTGCGGTGAGGACTATGCTGATGAATGGGCAAAGCGCCAGGCCAAATTGGCCAAGCAAGCAAAGGAAGCAATGAAGAAATTGAACGCGGACTCTGCTGCTGCTGCTGCTGCCTCTGTTGAGGCCTCTGCTAGTCAGCCAAAGAAGGCAATGCTTAAGAAGCCTGCGCATAAGTCCAGTGCTTCTCCTTCAATGCCCTCACGACCAAGTTCCTCTGCTATGCCCTCAAGGCCAGATTCTTCAAGGCCCTCACGGCAAATTCCTCATACTGCTCCTTCAAAATCCTCAGCTCCTCCGTCAAAGTCTTCAGCTGCTTCGACCAAATCCTCGGTACCTGTGCATCTCGCCTCGTGACAAAGGACTCAAGGCTTCTCAATTGCCTCAGGAGTATCTGCAAGCTCCTCAGCCGCACGAAATTCCTCAGCTGGCCCCTCTCTACTGAAGAAAAAGGCCACTGCTAGACGAGGCGTTCGACCAAGTCCTCATAAGAAGCAAGTCGCCTTCCAAGTTCCCTCTAATGATGATGAGGCTGATGATGAAGAACTTCCCGAAATCATCAGAGACAGGCAAGCCATGGCCGCTAGAGCCAAAGGCAGCAATGTGCCGCTGATGTTGGATCCAAAGTTGATCCTCGACTACATTGACCTATGGCACAAGGACCCTAACACGCCTTTGCCGGATATGAACCTCACTCCTAGCCAGAGTCATGTTCTGACTGCCTTCATTGAGGAAGAAAAGTGGAAATTTGAACAAGGCAGAAGTTTGAAGAAAGCGCAGTACAAGAAACAGCGCTACCTCAAGGACAATGTCCTCACTCTCACCCCTGATCAGCTCCTTGCTTTGCAAGTTGAAATCAAGAAACTGAGTGATGAATTTGATCGCTACCATGCTGATTGGAAGGGCGCCAAGGTGCGGTTCGTCAATCTGACGAAGAAATTCACTTCAAGTGCTGCTCCTCCTATGCACGTTAAAGTTACTCAGGCTGAAGCATCTGCTCAGCCTACTGAAGAACATGCCAGCACCGCTGATGACAATCAGGCTGCTGAAGAAAATGAGAGTGCCAGGGCTGATGACTCCATTCCAGCCGCTGAAGATATTGCCAGGGCATCCACTAGTGTTGCGCCTGAAGAAAGTGAACAAGTCAGGGCAACTGCATCAGTTGCGCCGGAGGAAAATGAACCAAAGTCCTCTGCACCTTCTGCGCCTACACCAACTCCGATCCTTCCATCTGCATCAAATGCGAAGAAGACCAAGGCTGCAGAGCGTGCAGCTGTGAAGAAAAGGAAGGCATCAACTTCATCAAATTCTTCAGCTCCGAAGAAGATGAAGCCATTGACTAGCTCAATTGACAATCCAATTGATGTTGTTCCAGTCTCCTCCATGCCATAAAAGGACCTTGTTCCTTTTGGTGAAGACTATGTGATTCCCGATGAATCTGATGGGGAAACTCCCTCTGCTGCTTCGACAAAGCAGTTGGACGAAGAAATTGAAGTGGACGCATTCCCTTCAACCCCAGTCATTTCCTCACCTATGCCTCAGTTCACTGCTGAAGAGGCAGATGTTGAAGAAATAGAAGATGAGGATGTGGACATTGGCTGTACCACTCCTATGCTCAATGATGAATTTTGGGACAGTCAGCACCCCAACTCACCAATGTTCACTCCACTCCAAGCAATTCCTCAGTCCCCCGGTGCTATTGCAGTGCAAATGGGATCTGAAGAACCTCATGCAACCCCAAGTGTTCATGAAGAAATTCCAGCCACTAGTGCTGAAGAAAATGTTAATGAGGAAATGAAGAACCAGGCTAAAGCTGCAGAAGAGCCTGAAGTTCCTCAGCCTAAGGAACCTGAGATTCCGATTCCTGAGGTGGTGCTGCAATTGACTGACACTTCTCAACCCAAGCCAAAGGATCCCTTCTCCAAAAAGCAAAAAATTCAAGGCAGATGATTTCTTCGATGAGCATGTGTTCTTCACTGAATTCAACCCCTATGACAATGCTCGTCTTAGAAGGAAGCATTTCTGGACTGCCAGCCAGGCCAACTTCTATTCCTCACTGCTTTTCAACAAGGACAAAGTCTTCGATCACGAGCATATTCCTCATGTGGACATGGAATCAATGCCTTGCTTCTCCCAAGTCCTCAGCATGCTTCCTGATGCAGGCTTTCTCAATTTCTGCTCTGACATAGTTGATTGGAATGAAGAGCTTATTCTTCAGCTCTACGCAACTCTGCATATCACATGCGATGCTGCTGACATCAACTCGTGGGTGTTGGACTGGATGACTAAAAACACTCATTACAAGGCACCAGCCTCTGAATTGCTTCATGCCTTGCCAATAAGTCCTCCACCTGACGATGCTCATTGTCTGTATGATGAGCCTGAACTCACTGCTCACTATATGCAAGTGCTCATGAAGCCGCCGAAGCCTGGTCAAGCCCCAAGGACCAAATTCCTCGTGAAAGAATTGCTCTATGTGCCAAGAACAATCTACCGCATTCTGACGAAGACCATGAGTCCTATCAAAGGCCATGACTCATCCGATGAAGAAATTATTGGGATGATGAAGAATATGCTCTTCAACATAATGCATGGCATCCCCATAAATTATCATGATTTCTTCATGAGGACTCTAGCGAATGTAGCACTTTCACCATTTGAGCTGAAGCCTTACATGCCGTGGATCATGAGATTCCTTAGAACAAGGTCTTCACTCAACTACAAGGATGATTTTCAGAATCACCTCAGCTACTTGCCCCCTATTGAAGTCCTCAAGAGGACAATTTCCTCATCTGATGAGAAGGGCAAGTCACCAGCCGTTATCGATGAAGGCATTCGTCCATTGAATGGTCAGTTCCGCAAAGCTGCATCTTACTCCACCAATGATGACTCTGCCACACATGATTCTGCTGCCAATGCTACCAAGACAAGCCCTCAAGCTATTGCTCCTCGTGTGATGACTGACCATGAACTGCTCATAAGTCTTCACCAGAAGGTGGATCAAAACCACAAGTGGGTTAAGCGTCAGTTTGGCTCGATTCTTCACAACATGACTTCCACACATAATGCAGTGAAGAAAAACCATTACTACCTCCATGAAGTGTTTGATTGCACCTGGGCTATTCTGTCACATCTCTATGGTGAAGAAGATCTGAAGCAAATGGTCTTCAAGGAAGACTTCGACTGGTCTGCTCCTCCACCGAAGAAATGCAAGAAGGTCAAGGTTCCTTCCTTGGTGGCCAGCTCATATTCTTCATCATGTGCCACGGACGAGCATGAAGACTTGGATGACACTGCAGCAGGCCCTACAATGACTCAAGACCCTGACAACACTGGCGCTCCTCCATCATCATGATATTCTTCAGGGGCATTAGTCCTCAATTTCGACCCTTTTGGTCATTCGATGACAAAGCAGGAGAAATTTGAGTTAGTCTTCAAGCATGTCTATCCTATATGGGCGTTTTTTTGCTAAGTTACAACTCCCGTTCTTCTGATGACTTTGATGGATCGAGTTGTAATCTTAAACTCTATGGTGGCCTGATACTTTTGATGTGTTCTTCTGCATGCTTATTCCTCATTAATGTTAATGCACGCATGCTGAATTACATCAGTCACCATATTTCATCATGCATTTCAAATTCTTCATATTATATGTCAAATGCGTGTATGAATTACAAGATATAGGGGGAGATCTCCATGATTATACTCTTCAAGTGTGCATTGCTTCAAAAGCAAATTCCTCACTATGCACATCTTCAGGGGGAGTTCTTCTATATCTTGTAATCAAATTCCTCAATATCAGTATTTACACTTCATATGTTTATCCCCGTTGAAAACTTAACCTATATTGTCATCAATCACCAAAAAGGGGGAGATTGTAAGTGCATCTAGTGCCCCTTAGTGATTTTGGTGTATTGAAGACTTATAGGTTAACGGACCGATGCGTTTGTGAGTGTACACAGGTCTATAAGTCTATGAGGAGTTTGATATTTACAGAGAAAGTCGACCCCTAAAAATGAAGTTCTTCAACTGAAGACTTTGGATTTCTGAAGACTTTCTGAAGACTTTCAAAGTGAAGAAATTGGTGTAACCTTGAAGACTTGGTATTCATTCGAGGAACATGAAGCGTGAAGACTTTTGTTTTCGTAGTTTCATTTTCTCTTTCTTGAGTCATAGGAAACACCGTACTGTTAAAGGGGGTCGAGGAAATACTAAGGAAAAAATTCCATGTGATGCTCAACTCAAAATCCTACACCTACCAATCCATTAGAGTGAATCCATTGGAAATCTCATACAGTTCAGTCATATTCTTCAGTAAAAGAGACGAAGTTCTTCTGGTCTCTGAGGAATTTGTTCTGACTAAGGAGTTAGGAATTCGCTAGTGCGAATTGCCTACACAGTGAGGAACATGATAGCCCTGAGGATTTTGAGAGTCAAAATTCTGACCTTTGCTGTGCTATGCACCAGCTGTGCCAAAATATCTATCCACCTAACGGTCATATCATACAAGGGCATTTATGTCTTATCATGTCGGGCTGCTCCCTAGGCTATATATAGCCGCCCCCTTCAAACACTAGCTGGTTGGCTGCTCCGAGAGAAACTGACACTTGTCAATTGAGAGCATCCCATCCTCCGAGGACTTTGAGCGAAAATCATCAAGTGAGGAAAACCCAAATGAAACACCTCCAAACCCAAAGTGATTGAGCATCACTAAAGAGATTGATCCCACGTGGATCCGACGCTTGTTTCCTTTGAAGACTGTGCTTCGTCCAGACGGTTAGGCGTCAAGGCCTAGAGCATCCAAGAGGAATTGTGGATCGCCGAGTGACCGAGTTTGTGAAGGTTCGGAAGTCACCTGAAGACTTACCACGAGTGATTGGGTGAGGTCTGTGTGACCTTAGCTCAAGGAGAATACGGTGAGGACTGTGTTTTCGGGACTGGGTGTCCTCCAGTTTAAATACTCAGCCGCTCCAACCAGATGTTCAACTGAGACAACAGTTGGAACTGGTCTACCAAATCATTGTCTTCACCGAGCTTACTGGTTCTATTTCCTCAACTCTTTCATTTCCTCATGTCTGTTGTTGTGTGCCTGTTCATATCTGTTTGAAGACTTTGACTGAAGACTTTCTCAATTTCCTCAGCTCAATTTCTTCAGTCTGTCCGTCTTCTTTCTTGTGTTATCCCGTGTTTACGCTTCCTGTACTCTATGCTTGTCTTCATTTCATCATGATGACTATGCTTGTGTTCTGTTATGTTTACTTCTGAGTACTTATTCCGCTGCAAGTATTTCTTCATTTAGGAATTTCCTCACCAGCAAATTCCTCAGTGAAGAATTCATAAAAATCGCCTATTCACCCCCGCTCTAGTCGATATAACGCACTTTCACTTAATCATGCTTGGTTTGGATAAATGGGTTTTCCATGTGGCTTGAATTAATCTGATGAATCTGCAATGTGCTTATTTTTCATCAACATATTTTACTGATAGCATGCGAACCCTTAATTAACCTGATGACTAACTACCTTATATGTGTTGCAGGGAAACAATGGGAAGCACTGAGGTTTACAATCGAGGTTAGCACGTGCATGGTCCGTTGTCTAATGGCACATTATTGTGCAATTGTAGGAACCATTCTAATATTTAGGTTTTTAACAATTTGGTCTTGCACATGTAGGTCCTGCTGTCAGAGGTTTTGACCCACTGTTCGACCCTTTTTGCATATGGGGAAATGAGTTGTCCATCAATCAAGTCAAGAAACTTAGAAAGATTGTTAGGATAAAGAAATTAGCGACAAAAAACAACAAGATCTTTGTCTGCACAATGAAGGAGACATCAGTTCACTACAAGATGGCACTAATTATTATACCTTGCCTTTTTTTATTCCTTTGCCCCATTTCCAATATAGAGAAGATATTTATGCACTGATAATCCCCAAGTGCAGGGAATCATCGTAGCAATTTCCAAAGGTGGATGTGATAAGTTTGGAGTGTCGAACCCACAAGGAGCTAAAGGTAAGATCAATATTCTCTCAAGCCCTATCTGCCACTTATAAGACTCTACGTACACCAAACGTTTTCTTCCAACTAGAAACGAGAAATAAAACTACATTGTGGGTATGAAGAGGATAACTTTCCATGATATCGGAGAGCTAAAATATAAAATTAGGTGCTGTTATCATAAGTTAGAATATATTACTAAATATTATAAATAGCGAGTGTGGAATAATGATGGGTCGGTGCGCGGAATTGTCCTAGGCAATTGTTAACAAGATCGGTAATCACTATTGCAATTCATATGAGGGAGAGGCATAAGCTAACATACTTTCTCGTCTTGGATCATATGCACTTATGATTGGAACTCTAGCAAGCATTCGCAACTACTAAAGATCATTAAAGGAAAACTGAAAGGATCGAGAAGAGGTGTCTAGAGGGGGGTGATTAGACACTAAGTACCAAAAGTTGCAGCTTTTAATTTCTTTAACTTGGAGTGGAGTTTTTGGCACAAGTTTAACAATCACAATACATAACAAGCAAGCATGCAAAGAGTATATGAGCAGCGGAAAATAAAGCATGAACCTTGCAGGAATGTAAAGGGATGGGATTGGAGAATTCAAACGCAATTGGAGACACAAATGTTTTTGTCATGGTTCCGATAGGTGGTGCTATCATGCATCCACGTTGATGGAGACTTCAACCCATGAAGGGTAACGGCTGCGTGAGTCCACGGAGGGCTCCACCCAAGAAGGGTCCATGAAGAAGCAACCTTGTCTGTCCCACCATGGCCGTCGCCCACGAAGGACTTGCCTCACTAGCGGTAGATCTTCATGAAGTAGGCGATCTCCTTGCCCTTACAAACTCCTTGGTTCAACTCCACAATCTTGTTGGAGGCTCCCAAGTGACACCTAGCCAATCTAGGAGACACCACTCTCCAAGAAGTAACAAATGGTGTGTTGATGATGAACTCCTTGCTCTTGTGCTTCAAATGATAGTCTCCCCAACACTCAACTCTCTCTCACAGGATTTGGATTTGGTGGAAAGAAGATTTGAGTGGAAAGCAACTTGGGGATGGCTAGAGATCAAGATTCATATGGTAGGAATGGAATATCTTGGTCTCAACACATGAGTAGGTGGTTCTCTCTCAGAAAATGTAAGTTGGAAGTGTAGGTTCATTCTGATGGCTCTCTCCACGAATAAAGAGGAGGTGGAGGGGTATATATAGCCTCCACACAAAATCTAACTGTTACACACAACTTGCCAATCTCGGTGGGACCGAATTGATAAACTCGGTCGGACCGATTCAGCAAATCTAGTGACCGTTAGGATTTTCGGTGGGACCGACATGCAACTCAGTAGGACCGATATGGTTAGGGTTAGGGCATAACGTAATCTCGGTGAGACCGATTACATAAACTCAGTGGGACCGATTTTGGTAATAAGCTAACCAGAGAGTTGGTCATGCAAACTCGGTGGGACCAATTCGCTCATCTCGGTTGGACCGAAATGTTACAAAGAGGAACAGAGAGTTTACATTGTAATCTCAGTAGTACCGATTACTCAAACTCGGTGAGACCGATTTTGGTAATGGACATACACAGACAGATTACAAACCCATCTCGGTGAGACCAAGATCCCTATCGGTGAGACCGATTTACCTAGGGTTTGTGGCAGTGGCTAAGACATCTGAACTCGGTGGCGCCAGATAGAAAGAATCGGTAGGGCCGAGTTAGACTTTTGGTTTAGGACATATGTGGATGTGAGAAAGTAGTTGAGGGCTTTGGAGCATATCACTAAGCACCTTGAGCAAGCAAGCCATTAAGCAACACCTCATCCCCTCTTGATAGTATTGGCTTTTCCTATAGACTCAATGTGATCTTGGATCACTAAAATATAAAATGTAGAGTCTTGTGTTTGAAGCTTGAGCCAATACTTTGTCCTTAGCATCTTGAAGGGGTTCCACATACTTTAGTCCATGCCACTTCATTGTTGAACTTATCTGAAATATACTAGGTAAAAGTGTTAGTCCAACAAGAGATATGTTGACATTAATTACCAAAATCACCCAGGGAGCACTTGTGCTTTCAATCTCCCCCTTTTTGGTAATTGATGACAACATACATCAAAGATTCAGATGAAGATATAGAGAATAACAAGTAAAGCTTTGGAAAGACATGTAACAAGCATAGGCTCCCCCTACATGTATGCAATCATGTGAATATGGAATATAGAAGCATGTGAGAGCATAAGCATGACAGATTAGGCAATGTGTTACATGTATCTTGGCTATATGCATCAGAGAAAAATATGTGAATGTGGGAAATGTACCTTGATGCTCATGAGTCCTTCTTGCAAATAGTATGTACATGAGTAAGAATTCCTCATACACATTATTGTGATGCATATACTTACCTTGTGGTCTTGAGTTGGCTTAGGATGGAATGAACCTGTGAAAATAAGGTTAGATAACACAGATGCACCTACTAGCAGAGCAAATAGAAAGAACCACAAGAGTACCAAGACTGGGATGACATGTAGAGAGTGAGTACTAAGTACCACATTTGATATAGACATGGCCCCCAAAGGTAAAGATATGCAATGAATTTAAAGAATTTCTTTCCCTTAGATGTCTTGCTCCCCCTGAATCTAGCATGGGATACTGGGAGAAGATAGGGAACAGAAAATCAGAGCTCAAAGAAACAAATGAACAGAGCTAATGCAAATAAGCACATATGAACATGTCTTTCCCCTCAAGAAGACATGTAGCATCTCTCCTCTTGAACACCAAGAATCTGGGATCCTTGAAGATTACTCTCTCCTTGAGTATTCTCTCCCTAGAGATATGATTAAGCTTTGATGTGATCTCTCTCTCCCCCTTTGACATCAATTTCCAAGAAGGGTCTTTTGGAATTTGTCGTGAATGGGTTTGGTCCTTGAGTCACAGCACAAAGCACTAAGGTAAATGTGATGCTGGTAGAGGACAAGATTCATTGAGTGGAGCTAGATCAAAAGTATGAAGGAACAAAAGGCAAAATGTCTTTCCTGTAGTGAAATCGGTGGCACCGAGTGGTATGCTTCGGTTGCACCGAAAGAATTCAGTTGGACCGAAAACAAGAGACCGATGTGATCGAGTTCATCACAGAGAAAACACTTGTCACCTCAGCTCACTAGACAAGTAAGATCTCATAAGGATTTTCAAGGAATTAACTGAAAGATTTGCAATGAATTTGATGTAGGGAATGCAGAAGAAATAGAAAAGAAAAGAAATCTAGATGAAGTTTTTTAAAAAAAAGAAAGAAAGGGGAAACAAATATGCAAGAGATAAATGCAAGATCACAGAAAAGAACGCAAGAGAACTTCATCTAGAATTGGTCGGTGACAAAGTCACCTATGTTAGAGTATATTGACTTAGGAGTCAAGTGAGATCACTTGATCATAGGTCATACTCATCGTTTAAGTTCAAAATGGGGTTACCATTTTTCGTTTAAGCATCTTGATGTATTCACATCTTGTCGAGTTGCTTTGACTCATGACTTGGAGTAAAGCTTCTCTAAGATGGAATAACATACCTTGGGTGGTGGTGTTGATCGTGATACTATAGTTGAACTTATGTGGGTTGCTCAAAGTTGATGTAGCTCATCAAGAGTTGGGAGCACCACTTGGAATTTGAGTTCATCTACTTACATGGGTTAGTTTTTGCAAGGAAGAGCACTTGTGTATCCAAAATGACAATCATGAAGTTTAATAATAAATTTGTCAAAGGATATGTTTGAATGGTTCCATGCTTCCTTGTCTTCAACCACCATTGTGTAGAGACTTGGTGATGTAGAGATTGCTCAAGATGTGAGTGGGTTGCAATCTCATGGACTTAGATTCATCCAAGTACCTACAAGGGTTAGATAACATGAAAGGTGCAAATATATCCAAGACATAATATCATCAAAAGAGAAATATCAAGGATTAGTCATAGGCTCATGTCTTGCATGTATCAAATGGAGTTCCTACTCCAAGTTTGAGGCATCAATGATGTTCAATTCACCTCTTAACTTGCAAAACACTTTCTCATCAAGTGGTTTGGTGAAAATATCTGCTAATTGCTTTTCGGTGCGAACATGCTTAAGATTAATGTCCCCTTTGGCAACATGATCTCGAATGAAATGATGACGAACTTCAATATGCTTAGTTCAAGAAAGTTGCACGAGATTGTGAGCAATCTTGATAGCACTTTCTTTGTCACAAAGTAATGGAACTTGTTTCACATATATCCCATAATCTTTAAGAGTTTGGGTCATCCAAAGTAATTGAGCACAACATGAACGAGCGGCGATGTATTCTGCTTCGGTGGTGGATAGGGATACTGAGTTTTGTTTCTTGGAAGACCAAGATACAAGAAATCTACCAAGAAATTGACAAGTACCTGAAGTGGACTTTCTATCAACCTTGTCACCGGCATAGTCCGAGTCGGAGTAGCCAACAAGATCGAAAGAGGCCTTCTTTGGATACCAAATGCCAAAGTTTGGTGTATGGATTAAGTATCTCACTATCCTTTTCACGGCATTAAGATGACATTCTTTAGGAGGAGCTTGATGTCGTGCACACATGCACACACTTAGCATAATATCGGGACGTGAAGCACATAGGTATAACAATGAACCAATCATAGAGCGATAAACCTTTTGATCAACCGGTTCACCATCTTTGGTCAAATCAAGGTGTCCACTAGTAGGCATGGGTGTAGACATACCTTTGCATTCTTGCATATTGAATTTCTTCAATAAGTCCTTGGTGTACTTTGTTTGAGAGACAAATGTACCTTCCTTAATTTGCTTGATTTGCAAACCAAGGAAGAATTTGAGTTCACTCATCATAGACATGTCAAACTTCTCCGACATTAGCTTTCCAAACTTCTCACTAAAATGAGGGTTAGTTGATCCAAATATAATATCATCGACATAAATTTGGCATACAAATAATTCTCCATTAACCCTTTTAGTAATAAGAGTAGAATCTATTTTTCCAATTTCAAAGCCTTTTTCAATAAGGAACTTGGTCAAGCATTTATACAAGCTCTAGGAGCTTGTTTAAGACCATAAAGATATTTGTGAAGTTTGTAAACATGATTAGGTTTCTTAGGATTAACAAAGCCGGGAGGTTGCTTAACATAGACTTCCTCCTCTATTTCACCATTTAGAAAAGCACTTTTAATGTCCATTTGGTACAAGGTGATATCATGGTGATTAGCATAGGCAAGTAAGATGCGAATGGACTCAAGTCTAGCAACGGGAGCATAAGTCTCACCATAGTCCATACCTTCGACTTGTGTGTAGCCTTGGGCGACGAGACGTGCTTTGTTGCGAACTACTTGTCCATCTTCATCTTGCTTGTTGCGAACACCCATTTGGTACCGATGATGTTGTGGTTGTTGTCGGGCTTCTCAACCAATGTCCAAACTTGATTTCTCTCAAAGTTGTGTAGCTCTTCATGCATAGCGTTTATCCAATCCGGATCTTCCAATGCTTCTTCAACCTTCATAGGTTCAATGCTAGAGATGAATGAATAGTGTTCAGAAAAGTTAGCTAAACGAGTTTTAGAGCGAGTGATTCTCCCGGTTTTGATATCATTGTAGATTTTCTCGATTGGATGGTCTTTAGCAATTCTTGCTCGAACTCGTGAAAGCTTTTGCTTGGGTCTTGGTTGAACATCTTCTTCATCTTGTTCTTCTTCTTGGCCTTCTTCATCGTTGGCGTTGTCGTTCTCTTGTCGTGGTGGAGAAGGAGGTTGTTGACGTTCATCTTGGTGTACTTCCTCGTTTTCTTCATCTTGGTGTGTCCCACTTGTGGATGCTTCCATATCAACTCTTGGTTGACCTTGTCGTGAGGTAGAAGCTTCCACTTGGATGGACAAGGTACTCTCCTTCACCTACGTCGGACGAATCTTACCAATAGACAAGTCTTTGATTGCTTCCGAGGGGTCTTTGTCTCCTACATCAATTGGCAATTGCTCTACTTGCGAGCTGTTAGATTCATCAAACTTCACATCTACCGTCTCTTCAACCTTTCGGGTGAAATTATTGTTGACACGGTAAGTGTGAGAGTTTGAGCCATAACCAAGTAGGAAACCTTCATGAGACTTAGGAGCAAATTTAGAACGATGACGCTTATCAAGAATGTAGCACTTTGAGCCGAACACTCGAAAGTATCCAACTTGGGGTTTGTTACCGGTGAGGAGCTCGTATGCCATCTTGCCGAGTAGCTTGTGAAGGTACAAGCGATTTGTTGCATGACAAGCTGTCTCAACCGCTTTTGCCCAAAAGTGCTTCAGCGTCTTGTACTCATCAAGCATCGTTCGCGCCATTTCGATGAGCATCCGGTTCTTCCTCTCAACAACTCCATTTTGTTGAGGTGTGTACGTAGCCGAGAACTCATGTGAAATCCCTTCTTCGTCAAGAAAGGTGTCCACATTTGCGTTCTTGAACTCTGCTCCGTTGTCGCTGCGAACCTTCTTGATCTTCACTTCAAATTGATTTTGGGCCTTCCTAGCGAAGTTTTTGAAGATCTTTTGGACCTGCGATTTATCATCTAGAAAGAACACCCACATAAATCTTGAAAAATCATCAACTATAACTAGACCAAAAGAATTTCCACCAAGACTTTTCTAACCGTTGGGACCAAAAAGATCCATGTGAAGTAGCTCGAGTGGCCTCCTTGTGGTCATGATGTTCTTCACGGGATGCCTTCCTCCAACCTGTTTACCTGCTTGACAAGCACTGCAAAGTCTATCCTTATCAAATATGACATCGTTAATGCCAAGGATATGATTTCGTTTAATAAGCTTGTCAAGGTTTCTCATGCCAACATGACCTAACCATCTATGCCATAACCAACCTTTAGAGGATTTAGGAATAAAGCAAGTTCTAGGTTTAGCCTTTTTAGTGAAATCAACAATGTAAAGATCTCCTCTACGTATACCGGTAAAGACAATTTAATGATTATCTCTACGAAACACTTGGCAATCTACTTCAGTAAATAGGACATTGAAACCGGAATCAGCAAGTCTAGATACGGAAAGTAAGTTGTAGCCAAGAGATTCAACGAGCATAACATTTTGAATGGAGCTATCATGTAAGATGGCCACCATAACGATGCCAACCACCTTACCCTTTGAGTTGTCACCGAAAGTGACATACTTTCGAGGACCATCGTTTTCAGCAAGCTCACGAAACATATCTTTATCTCCGGTCATGTGATTGGTACACCCACTATCAAGAACCCATTCCTTTCCTCCTGCCATATATCCTCGAAGATTTGCCATAAGACCAAAGTGTCTCATTGCATCATCAAGATCAAAGTCACTATCATCATCCTCATCATAGTATCCATGTTCAACATCGTCAAGTGCTGGATCAAATCCTAGAGAGGGTGATTCATTAGAGTGAGTTTGACAATGATCTTATTTATGAATTTTAATAGCTTCGGAAACAATATCACTAATAATTCCAACATCTCCTTTGGCACGCATAAGATTTGTAAGCTCAAATAGACAATCACCAAACATAGGATCACTGGAATTCATCTTACTCAAGGCAATAGACTTATGGATAATTTCATCTAGATTTTTCAAGGAATAATATGGAAAACGTTCTTCAAGAAATTTCCATATGGTGTAGGCACACTTAAGAGTAGGAAAACATCCAATCAAGTTTCTAGGCAAGCCTCTAGTGATAAGTTCAACAGTTCTAAGATTGTGAATCATGTCAATTGACTCATCAAGGGTAGGATGCATATGTCGGCGTTCTGGGAACGGGGGTCCCCAGACTTGCCTGCCTGCGGCCTGCGGTGTGGCTCAAGTGGAGGCCCAGTACGGCCCGTCTTCATCAGCACAAGACTCAAGACCCTTGCGCGGGGCCAAGCCTCATGGGGCAGACGACGCAAGGCTTTCCTCAGGAGCGGCCTCGCCAGGAAGGCTCGCGAGGAGGCGGAGAGATCAGGGCAGGGTACCTCGCGAGGTGCTCGTGACGCAAGCCATGACGATCGAGACCAGGCGGGCGCCAGGCGGGCGCTGGCCCGCGTAGTGTCCTTGTTTCCTCTTTGGTGCAAAGGGGGCAAGCACAGGCGTGGAGTACCGAGCCATCAGGCAAAGGTTACCATTCCAGTGCAACAAGACCAAGACCAGCGGAGCGGCAGGATGGGGGTCACCGTGGAGCCCAAGACGGCGTCATCGCCAGTGCTTTTGGCAGTCAAAGACCAACTTTAGTCAGGATAA
Organism: Triticum dicoccoides; assembly: GCF_002162155.2. NCBI lineage: Eukaryota > Viridiplantae > Streptophyta > Magnoliopsida > Poales > Poaceae > Triticum > Triticum dicoccoides. Next base: position 449,159,740 of record NC_041385.1, read on the forward strand.
CTTCTACTAGATATTCCCCTTCGAAATGGCCGTTGTTGGCGCCCTTCCCACTCAATATTTGGGAAGAGGCCCAGGGCCTCTATAAATAGGACTAGCCACCACAGTAGAGGGGGATCCAGTTTTTGGGAGGATTCATCGAGAGCTCATTAGAGAGAGAGAGAGAGAGAGGCGATCGAACTCACCCAGGCAGTTCATCGCACCAGCTCAAGAACACCTCTCGCGAGGCTGTTCTTCCCTTGTACTGTTCATCATCGGCCCCTGAGGCAATCCACCACACCACACACTGGAGTAGGGTATTACACCACAACGGTGGCCCGAACCAGTATAAATCTTGTGTCCCTCGTGTTGTTCATTGTTTTTAGCCTAGATCTCACGAGACGATCGGACGTAGGTCGGTAGGGGAGAGATCTTCGTGCGCACCCCAGAGTTCGAACCTTAAGGGTCTGCCGGAACCTAACATCTGACATTTGGCACGCCAGGTAGGGGTGCACCAGAATCTTTCTTCCGCTGCTTCGCGTTCGATCTTCCGTCGTGTCCATGGCTGACGCTCGTCGGGCTCGCGCCGAGTGTCGGGCTGCTCTCGCCGCCCGCGTCGCCAGACGGCTCCCGTTGGTGGGTGTCCCCGTAGTTCCCCGTCGCCTGCCGCCAACGCCGCCACCGGCCCGGTGGGGAATGAGCAGCAGGCCTTGTCGCTGCATCCTTCGGTGCAGCGGGAAGGCCGCACCGCCACCCCGTCACTAACTCCAGCCGGTTCGTCCTCCCACGCCCGTCGCGCCCCCACGAACGCACACGCCATGTTGCTCTTGGCGCATGAGCTCCTGCACTACCATCCCATCGACGACCTCTACGAGGAGTGGCTTGCTCGCATCACCGAGCTCGTCATCGCTGCAGGGGCTCCCCGTGCGTCGTCCCTCTCGCTGCCTCGCCCTCCGTCCTGCACAAGAGGCACAGATCAGGAGGTGCCTCCGGCACCTCCTCCCCAAGAAGGCGCCCTGGCCCCGAGGCGCACGGCCCCAGGACGAGACCCATCGCGTCCGGCGCCGGCACGTCAAGAAAGGAGCTGCCAAGAAATCCCTCGTCCCCAAGAAGGCGTGCGCGTGCTCCCAGCACCGACGCGCCATGACCGCATCCCTGCGCCAGCACGTCAAGACCCCGTGCTGCTTCAGGTAGCGGCGCGTTGGAATCTCCATGAGCAAGCCCTATATCAGCAGAGAGCTCCGGTGGTTACCGCAGGCTGCCGCGCCTTCAACCCCGAGCTACGCAGTTCCGCCTGGCCAGGCAAGTTCCTCCTCGCTACGATAACACTGCAGACCCCGTGGATTTCCTACAGCTTTACGAGCTAGGTATCGAAGCCGCCAACAAGGACGAAAAAGTCATGGCGAACTGGTTTCCCATGGCGCTCAAAGACGGCGCCCACACCTGGCTCCTGAACCTGCCTCCCGACAAGATCTCCTCCTGGGACGAGATGCGCACTCGCTTCATCGCCAACTTCCAGGGCACACGTGACCATCCATCGGCCGTGGGTGACCTGCACCGCATCAAGCAGCAGCCTGGAGAGACCTTGCAAAAGTACATCCAACGCTTCAACAACGCCCGCCTCAAGATCCCCAGGGTGACTGAGGAGGCCATCATCTCTGAGTTCTCTGATGGCGTCCGCGACGTCAAGATGAAGGAGGAGCTGGAGATCCACAAGGACTTGTGTATGTCCCTGGAGCTGTTCAACCTGGCGACCAAGTGCGCAAGGGCTGAGGAAGGGCGCCTCTCCCTTCTCGAGCTCCCAGCAACATACCCAAAAGAGAAGAAAGCCAAGGCCAAGGATGTGAAGCGCAAGGGAGCAGTTGTGCTCGTAGCAAAGCCGGACACAAAGCGCGGCAGGGACCAGCCAGAATCGTCCAAGGGCAGCCGGTACTCTGTGTACCATGATCTCCATACTCACAACACCAACGAATGCCAAGAGCTCAGGGCCGTGCGAGAGGGCCGTGTCGGTCGACGCCCCGAGCGCAACGATCGGGGCTATGGCCGAGGCGGAGCAAGAGGTGGAGGACGATGGGACGACCGTGGCCCTCGCCAAGGGTGGCGTGACCGGCCTCGCGAGGACCGCTGGCAGGACCAGCCTCGCGAGGGAGCTTGGAGAGATCAGCCTCGTGAGGATCGTCCGCAAGGCAACGCAGGACTCCCTCCTCTACCGCCACCATCATGAAGGAATGAAGACTATCATCAGGATGAGGGGGCTGGGGGCTTCCAGGAACCTCGTGCAATCGCTTGCATCTTGGGCGGCGCCCAGGCCCCAGCCTCTCAACGCATGTTCAAGCAGTTTGCTCGCGAGGTGAATGCAGTCCTCCTCATGCTTGAGGCCATGCGCCCTCTTAGGTGGTCAGCATGTGCCATCACGTTCAGCTTACGGATCAGCTCAAGTGCGCGGTAACGGCCGGTGTCCTCCCGATGCTCTGCTCCCCGGTCATCAGCAATGTGCAAGTTACCAGGACCCTCATCGCAGCGGGGCAGGGCTCAGCGTCCTATCCGTCGAGACGTTCAACAATCTCCAAGCGCCATATGATCAGCTTCAACCTACCAAGCCCGTCCCAGGAGTCACTGATGGTTCCACTGTACCGATGGGGCAAGTCCGCCCTCCTGTCACCTTTGGACAGCGCAACAACTACCGCACCGAGCTCATTGACTTCGATGTCGCCCACATTCGTCTGCCATACAATGCCATCCTCGGGTATCCAGCCCTAGCTAAGTTCATGGCAGTGACTCACCATGGCTACAACATCCTCAAGATGCCAGGAAGTGGCGGGGTCATCACAGTCCCTTGTGACGAGAAGGATGCGGTGTGCTCCCTCGAGCGCGCCTTCCAGGCCGCGTCAATTGAAGACCCAACCAGCAAGAGTGGAAATCTTCCAGAAGCAGCTCCCAAGAAGAAGAAGACATCACCTGGCTCAAGGCCTCAGGAGGCAGGCATCTCCGGAGGCGCCACGTCCGGACATGCGCCCATCCAAGGGGCGCCACCCTCCATTGCATAGGAAGCCGTGCCTAGCGCCCTCCTCGGGCAGGGCTTGGGGGCTCTCTCTTGGGGAGCCATTGACTTTGCCGAGATCACGAGGGAGGCGCTTGGGCACCACTTGGAGGCGTGCTTCACGACACGTTTCCCTCAGGAAGGCGTAAGGCAAGGAGGCCCCAACCCTCAGGAGTTCATCACCAAGGTCGCTCAAGAATTATAGGAATCGAGAGTCATGCGCAGCAACCGCCGCCTGCCCGGCGTAGCTCCCCATCCAGGTGAGGATGGTGGGCTGCGCGTCTGCATCGACTACCCAGGACTCAATCGAGTCGCTTCTCAGGAGTGCTTCTGGCCTTCGCGCGTGGGGTGTTGCGTGGGCCCGCCGCACAGCTACGTTCGCATGCCCTTCGGCCCGCTGAACGCGGCGGCAACCCACCAGCGCCTGATGAGAAGCATTCTGGAAGCTCAGGTGGCCAAGCATCACACGTTCCTGGAGAAGATGGAGATGGACCTCACCGAGCCGCCCGGACCTCGCAAACCACCCTAGGCTCAGAGCTCCGAGGACTCGTGAGGATTGGCTTCTTCACCTTGCATCGTCAGCTACTCTGACCCTCGCACAGCAATGGGACCAGGTGACTTCTTTCAAGTTTCATTTCAGCTGGGAGCGCCCTCTGGGATGCATCATTCCCAGGTCGCGTGGGTCCGTCCCCGCGGCATGTATCCGTTTTGCTATTGCCTTCAGCTTACCTTGTTGGGGGCGCCCCTCGGGCTGCATCATCCCCAAGCCACTCGGGCCAGACCCAGTGGCATTTGCTTTTCTCTGCACCTATCTAAGTTGATTTGCTTCTTCATACTTAACCTTCTTGAGATGATCGCCTGCTCGATTGACACCTACCTTTGGAGTTGCTCGCTCTAGCACGGCGCTTGCGCATGGGTCCGTCCCTGCAATGCTGACAAATCTGAGTGGTCGAGCTCTGGCCGCGGCAGCCCCGCAAATACGCTACCTCACCAGGCCCTTAGTGCCTCAATCACTCCCTCGAAGCAACCAATGGCTGGTTGGCAACCGTAATGGCAGGCCTTGCTTTCCTCGTGTTTGTGTACAGGATCCACTCAGGGGATAAACATGGGGAGGGGAGTCGTGAGCTCCCTCCCTCTCTCTCCCGAACGATCCACTTGCACATTAAAAGGGGGGGTGCCTGAGCATCGCGACTCACGGGCTCTTACTGGCTCTCCAGCCCTCACCGCCGGGCCTTGACCCACGGCATCGCGACCTGTCATACCAGCGGCGGCTGAGCTCGCTTGAGGGCTGGGACCTGAGGACGTAGAGCATGAAGGAAAGTGCAGAGAAGAGGGGAGAAGCTCACGAGGACCTGACCCAGCAACACCCCAGCTGCCGGCGCGCAGGCCCGTCACCTTGCTGAAGAACTACTCCAAGCTCATGAGATAAGTCACGCTTCTGAAAAAGCTAAATCAACACGACGCTAATTCCACGACTAGTGCAGCTCTACCACGGCAACACTGCCTTCCTTTCTCTCCCAGCGGAGGCTGCTTGAGCGCTAAGGGGGACCTCCTGAGCATCGCGACTCAGGGGCTCTTACTGGACCTCGGGCCGCTTACGTCTTGGCCTTGACCACGACATCGCGACCTGGCATACCAGCGACGGCTGAAGCCTGCCTGGGGACCGGGGCCTGTCGGCGTAGAGCACCAAGCCCTCGTGAGGAAAGAAAGGGGGAGCTAAGGTGGAACAGGATATGCACCTCGCATCAATTCATAATAAGGACATAAAATTCACAGACATGGCAGGCGCCTTACATACCCCCATAGGGTGTCAATTCGATTCCTCACAGGGACCAAAAGGTGCTAGTCTAAGGAGCACTAACTATGCGCGCCTCCGGAGGAGACGCCATCATCAATAGTGGGCCGCTAGGCATCAGCACCAACCCCATCCAGATCAGCTGCATCAACGGTCAGATGCAGCCGCCCTTCTCCGAGCGCGACGCGAGCTCGAGGGCTCGTAGCTGTCGTCTCTCGTCTCCGGGGTCACGTGAAGCTTGGCGGAGTCGCTGGATTCTCCATCTCCTCCGCTGCTGCTTGAGGAACTGCTGGGGAAGCAATGGGCAGGCCTGGTCCTCACCACGTCGATCCCCCGGCCGCTTTCCTTGGGTCAACACTCCAGCCGGCGTCCTTCCGCGTCGAAGACCTTGAAGAACATCAAGGAGGCGCCGTCGTATTCAAGATGAATTACAAGGGCACCCCATGTCCGGCAGACCCGGATGGTCTCGCCCCAGCCTCGAGTCATGTAGACCTTGCCCGGAGCGACGACCGTAACCTTCGCTCCAGTCGCAAGGGTGCTGCAGTCAGTGTGCTGCAGCCAGAGCTCGAGAGATCTGCTCGGCGGCATCTCGAAGGTGAAGGAGGGAGGAAGGCGAATCCAAGAGCGCGGAGGCATGGCGGCGTGAAGCACGAACTCGCGGGAAGAGCCCTCGGCGTGGACGCCAGGGGTGACGATGTGCACCGTCGTGACTCGCCGTCAGCGTCGTCGGTGTTGCTCGGTGTCTCCTCCTCCAAGGCCCTCGATTCAGGCGTACAAGGTGTTGGCATTCTGGGAACGGGGGTCCCCAGACTTGCGTGCCTGCGGCCTGCGACGTGGCTCAAGTGGGGGCCCAGTGCAGCCCAGCTTCATCAGCTCAAGCTCAAGACCCTCGCGAGGGGCCAAGCCTCGCGGGGCGGACGACAAGAAGCTTCCTCAGAAGCAGCCTCATCAGGCAGGCTCGCGAGGAGGCGGAGAGATCAAGGCAGGGCACCTTGCGAGGAGCCCGTGACGCAAGCCATGACGATCGAGACCAGGCGGGCGCCGACCTGTGCAGTGTCCTTGTTTCCCCTTCGATGCAAAGGGGGCAAGCACAGGCCAAGGCATTAGGCAAAGGTTACCATTTCGGTGCAACAAGACCAAGAGCAGCAGAACGGCAGGATGGAGGTCACCGTGGAGCCCAGGACGGTGTCATCGTTAGAGCCTTTGGCAGCCGTAGACCAACTTTAGTCAGGATAAGAGTACTAGATGTTCCCCTTCAAAATGGCCAATTGTTGGCGCCCTTCCCGCTCGTTATTTGGGAAGAGGCCCAGGGCCTCCCTCTATAGATAGAGCTAGCCACCACAGGGCAGAGGGGAGATCAATCAGAGAGAAAGAGAGAGAGAAGCGACTGAACTCACCCAAGCAGTTCATCACACCAGCTCAAGAACAGCCCCTCGCGAGGCTGTTCTCCCTTTGTATTGTTCATCATCAGCCCCTGAGACAATCCACCACACCACACACTGGAGTAGGGTATTACACCACAATGGTGGCCTGAATTAGTATAAACCTCATGTCCCTTGTGTGTTCTTATTTCTAGCTTAGATTCCTTGCGAGCCATTGAGACGCGAGTTGGTAGGGGAAAGATCTTTGTGCGCACCCAGAATTCGAACCTCAAGGGTCTGCCCGAACCCGAAATCCGACATTTAGCGCGCCAGGTAGGGGTGCACCGGAATATTTCTTCCGCTGTTCGCGTGTGATCTTTCATCGTGTCCATGGCTGACGCTCGTCGGGCTCGCGCCGAGCGTCGAGCTGCTCTCGCCACCCGCGACGCCCAGACGGTGCCCGTCGGCAGACGCCCCCGTCGTTCCCCGTCGCCTGCCGCCAACGCCGCCACCGGCCCGGCGGGGAACGGGCAGCAAGCCTCGTCCATGCATCCTTCGGTGCGGCGGGAATGCCGGACCGCCACCCCGTCGCTGACTCCAACCGGTTCGTCGTCCCACACCCGTCGCGCCCCCACGGACGCGCACGCTGCGCTGCTCCTGGCGCGTGAGCTCCTGCACTACCGTCCCGTCGACGACCTCTACGAGGACTAGCTCACCTGCATCACCAAGCTCGTCAGTGCCGCAGGGGGCTCTCCTTTGCCATCTCTCTCGCTGCCTCGCCCTCCATCCTGCGCAGGAGGCGAGGATCAAGAGGTGCCTCCGCCACCTCCTCCCCAAGAAGGCACCCTGGCTCCAAGGTGCGCGGCCCCAGGACGAGACCCTCCACGTTCGGCGCCTGCACGGCAAGAATGGAGTTGCCAAGAAATCCCTCATCCCCAAGAAGGTGCCCGCATGCTCCCAGCACTGGTGCGCCATGACCGCATCCCTGCGCCACCACGTCAAGACCCCGCACTGCTCCAGGCAGCGGTGCATGGGAATCCCCAGGAGCAAGCCCCGCACCAGCAAAGGGCTCCGGTGTCCACCGCAGGCTGCCGCGCCTTCACCCCCGAGCTATGCAGTGTCGCATGGCCAGACAAGTTCAAGCCTGACCTGCCCCTCGCTACGACGGCACTGCAGACCCCGCGGAGTTCCTATAGCTCTACGAGCTGGGCATCGAAGCCGCCAACTGGGACGAAAAGGTCATGGCGAACTGGTTTCCCATGGCGCTCAAGGACGGTGCCCAGACCTGGCTCCTGAACCTGGCTCCTGGCACGATCTCCTCCTGGGACGAGATGCGCACTCGCTTCATCGCCAACTTCCAAGGCACTCGCGACCGGCCCCGTCCATGAGTGACCTATGCCGCATCAAGCAACAGCCAGGAGAGACCCTGCAGAAGTACATCCAGCGCTTCAACAACGCCCGCCTCAAGATCCCCAGGGTGACTGAGGAAGCCATCATCTCAGACTTCTCCGATGGCGTGCGTGACATCAAGATGAAAGAGGAGCTAGCAATCTAGGAAGACCTGTGCACATCCCTGGAGCTGTTCAACTTGGCGACTAGGTGCGCCAGGGCTGAGGAAGGGCGCCTCTCCCTCCTCGAGCTTCCGGCTGCTGATCCAGAAGAGAAGAAGCCCAAGGTCAAGGACGTGAAGTGTAAGGGAGCTGCTGTGCTCGCGGTAGAGCCAGACACCAAGCGAGACAGGGATCAGTCTGAGTCGTTTAAGGGCAGCCGGTACTGCATGTACCACGACCTCCACACCCACAACACCAATGAATGCCAAGAGCTCAGGGCCGTGCGAGATGAGCGTATCGAACGACGCCCTGAGCGCAACGAACGGGGCTATGGCCGAGGAGGAGGAAGAGGTGGAGGACGATGGGAAGACCGTGGCCCTCTCCAAGGGTGGCGTGACTGACCTCGCGAGGATCGTTGGCAGGACCAGCCTCGCGAGGGAGGTTGGAGGGATCAGCCTCGTGAGGACCGCCCGCACGGAAACGCAGGCCTCTCTCCTCTGCCACCACCGCCAAGAAGGAAAGAAGACCAGCATCAGGACGAGGGGGCTGGGGGCTTCCAGGAGCCACACACAATCGCTTGCATCCTGGGCGGCGCCCAAGCCCCGGCCTCACAATGCATCTTCAAGCAGTTTGCTCGCGAGGTGAATGCAGTCCTCCCCAAGCTGGAGGCCACGCGCCCTCTCAGGTCGTTTGCGTACACTATCACGTTCAGCTCAGCGGATCAGCTCAAGTGCGCAGCAACGGCCGGAGTCCTCCCGATGCTTTGCTCCCCAGTCATCAGCAATGTGCAAGTCACTAGGACCCTCATCAATGGCGGAGCAGGACTCAACATCCTGTCCGTCGAGACATTCAACAATCTCCAAGTGCCATATGATCAGCTTCAGCCGACCAAGCCTTTCTCAGGAGTCACTGATGGTTCCACTATTCCGATAGGGCAGGTTCGCCTTCCAGTCACCTTCGGGCAACGCAAAAACTACCGCACCGAGCTCATTGACTTCGATGTCGCCCACATTCGCTTGCCATACAATGCCATCCTCGGGTACCCAGCCCTGGCCAAGTTCATGGCAGTGACTCACCATGGCTACAATGTCCTCAAGATGCCAGGAAGCGGTGGAGTTACCACAGTACCTTGTGAGGAAAGGGATGCAATGTGTTCTCTTGAGCGTGCCTTCCAAGCCACGGCAAGCGAAGACCCAGATCACAGGAGCGGAAGACTTCCCGAGGTAGTCCCTAAGAAGAAGAAGACTTCACCTGGCCCAAACCCTTAGGGGGTAGGCAACTCCGGAGGCGTTGCGTCAGGATTCACGCCCGTTCAGGGGCGCCACCCTCTGTCCCATAGGAAGGCGCGCCCGGCGCCCTCGTCGGGCAGGGCTCGGGGGCTCTTTCTTGGAGAGCCACCGACTTTGCCAAGGTCACGAGGGAGGCGCTCGGGCACCACTTGGAGGCGTGCTTCAAAGCATGTTTCCCTCAGGAAGGTATGAGGCAAGGAAGGTCAAACCCTCAGGAGTTCATCGCGAGAAACATTCAGGAGCTACAGGAGTCAAGAGTCATGCGCGGCAGCCGCCGCCTACCCGCCACAGCCCGCCATCCAGGAGAGGATGGCGGACTGCGCGTCTGCATCGATGTGCCAGGTCTCAACCGAGCCGCGTCTCAGGAGCGCCTCTGGCCTTCACGCGTGGGGCGTTGCGAGGGTCCACCTCACAGCTACATTCGCATGCATTTCGGCCTGCCGAACACGACCGCTGCTCGTCAGCGCCTGCTGAGGAGCATTCTGGAGGCTCAGGAGGTCAGGCATCACGCGGTCCTGGCGGAGATGGAGATGGCCCTCGAGGATCCACCTGTGCCCCCTGAGCCTCCCGAGGCTCCTGGGCCCGGGAGCTAGTGAGGGTCGACCTCCTCACCACGCGTCGTCCGCTACTTCAGCATCACTTCATCTCCAACGGTATCAGGTGACATCTTTCAAAGTTCCATTTTCAGCTGGGAGCGCCCACAGGGCTGCATCATTTCCAGGTCGCGTGGGTCCGTCCCTGCGGCATGTATCCGTTTTTCTCATGTTCTTTGCTTACCTTGTTGGGGGCGCCCCTCGGCCTGCATTATCCCCAAGCCGCTCGGGCCTGACCCAGTGGCGTTTGCTTTTTCCGCATCTATCTGAAATGGATTTGCTCCTCCGTGCTTAACCTGATTCCCATGGTTATCATATGTTGCTTATCGCGGACCTCTCCACTCTCATGCAAAGCGCTTGCATGTTAAAAGGGGGGTGCCTGAGCATCACGACTCATGGGCTCTTACTGGCTCTCCAGCCCTCACCCCCTGGCCTTGATCCACGGCATCACGACCTGTCATACCAGCGGCGGCTGAGCTTGCTCGAGGGCCAGGACCTGAGGACGTAGAGCATTTGCATTCTAACCACCTTGCAGGAACATACCATTGATAAAGGCCCAGAGCCATGCGCAACCCGCCTCGAGGTAGGGCCCCTCGAGTCCCGCGCTGGCTCACGGGTGCCCAGATACACCTCTCCTAGCCCTACCGTGCCGGCCACATGTCAAGGCGGGGCTGTACACAGAGCCCCCTCCCATGCACCAGTGGAAGCACCATACTCCGCGCTGGCTAACGACACTGCCAAGGAGTGGCTATGCCCGTACACATACTGAAGCACTATGCTCCACGCTGGTGATAAACAACTGAGGGCGTCCCACGGCCGTACCAACCTCAGGGAGCCCAAAGCTCAGTGCCTGGCACCATCGCAACGCCTCCCCTTGGGAGTGCCGCGCGAGGGGGCTGGACACGGGGGCTGCGCCCAGGCCACGCCCGGGTGCATGCCACCCAGCCAGGTCCCTCGGACCTGGTCGTCGCGCGCCCCTCCCCGTGCGGAGCCGAGGTAGGAAAACTTGTTTGAACATCAAGGGGGACCCCTGAGCATCGCGACTCAGGAGCCTAACTGGTAACGTAGCCCCTCACTCCTTTGTCCCATCCTGGTTTCTGGTCGGGGCTAACGGCGGCTGAGGTATGCGCGGGGCTGGGCCCTGCCGACATAGAACGACAAATCCACTCATATGCCTCCCTTCCCTATTTGTTGTTCGTGCGTCAAGGGGGACTCCTGAGCATCGCGACTCAGGAGCCTAACTTGCCACGTAGCCCCTCACTCCTTAGTCCCGTCCTGGTTTCTGGTCGGGGCTAATGGCGGCTGAGGTATGCGCGGGGCCGGGCCCTGCCGACGTAGAACACAAGCAAATAAGAGGGGAAAATGCAAATTCCAGGGAATTCAAAAGCAAATATTACAAGCCATAGATTGTTTCACAACGCCAAACACAAGTTTAAACGCCTCCATGAGGCATGGTGCATGTTGTAGGAGTAAAAATAGGACAGAAGCCATGAAGGGTTCACTTTCCAGTGGCGCCGCCGCCTGTGGTGGAGTCACGCTGGGCAACTCCACCTCCTGAGGCCGCGGAGCTGGCGGCACCACGCTCGGGCAAGGTGCTGAAGGCACGGAACCTCCCCAGCAAAGCCTCGGCTCGGCCTTTCATGACCTCAGCAGCAGCGGCAGCAAGGTCGCCGCTCACAGGTTCCAGCAGGCTGTCGAGGTCGACGCTGGGTTCGTGAAGGTAGACGTGGTTGAGGACACGCGTCAGCGCTGCAGAAGACAGGGCACGCGCCTCGGCCTCGGCCGTGGGACCGAGGCCGTCTGCGACATCTTCAAGTGCACGGACCAGGAAGGGAAGCAGCTCGGCAGGGCCGTCCTCTGCACCAGCCAACGGCTTCTCTAAGCCACCCTCATAGAGCGTCTTCAGCGCGGCGTGAGCTTTCTCCTCCAGCTTCGCGAAGGCCACTCGATCCTCGACCAGGACCTTCACCTTGCCGTCTAGCTCGGTCCTCTCCGCCTTCAGCGACTGCTCCGGCGTCTCCAACCGACCATGGCGGTCATCAAGCTCGGCGTCCCGGTCCCTGACGTCAGCCTCCTGAGCCTTCATCTCCTTCTCCTTCTCCTGGCGGCCGCGGACCTCCTTGGCGAGCTCGTCACGCAAGCCTTGCAGCTCGACCTCCAGCGCCTTGTAGCGGCCCTAGGCATCCACAGCGTCGCCCAGGGCAGCGTCACGAGCGGCCTTGGCCTGGCAGGCGGCTTGCTTCTCCCCATCGGAGGCCGACGCGGCCTGGCTTAGCGCCGCTCGAACGGAGGCGGCAGAACGGGCCCAGCCAGAAGCTAGCTCCAGGCACCCTACCACCAAGCGGGGGTCCGTGCTCCGAAGATCCTCCCGCAGCCGGCTCAGTCATTGGTAGCCTAGTCCAGGACGACAGAGGGATTAGAAGGGACGGGAGCCGGTGGAGCAGGCGGAGAGGGCGGCAGTGTGATCACGGCTTGGGAGGAAGGGGCCCCCTGGGCCTTGGAGACCTCAGTGACAGCGTCAAGCGTAGGCACCACCAGAGTCAGCGGGGCCACGGGGGCTGACTCCTCGCCGGAGTGTCCCTGCTGGGCTCGCAAAGATGACCGGGCAAGGGAGGCACGAGCCTCGCTGCCTCCTTTCCCCGCGGATGAGGGTGCTGCCCTGGCAGACGAACTCGCCTCAAGCAGGGCTGCAAAAGCCCCTTTCAACCTCTTTGCCACAGGTGCCGGCCTGGCCAAAAGAATGCAGACGTCAAGCCTCGACGGCAGAAACAAGGCAAAGCGCGGATCGAGCACTTACTGGTCGTCGTTCGCGGACTCAAGCAGCCTCCGGCCAAACTTGAATTCCGAGAGCCTATAGCTAGGATCGGCTTTGGGAGGCCCAGAGGCAGAAGGCGCGTCGGGAGGGCCGGAGCTGGCCTCAGACCGCCCCGGGATCAAAGCAGACCCTGGGAGAACCATCCCCGACCTGCCCTTCCTTGGGACCAAGGGAGAATCCTCCCCTCCTCGCCTGGTGCCGGCCTCGTCGTCGTCCGGCATGGAGCGGAGGGCGCGGGACCTGCGCCGAGGGAAGGACTCCCCCAACTCCTCGTCAGTCGCCTCAGAGTCAGACTCTTCTTACTCCTCCTCTTCTTCCTCCTCACTCCTGCTGGAGTCGCCGGAGGACACATTCACCGTCGCCAGCGCCGCCAGATCCCCGGGAGCTTCTGCGGGCACCAGCCCCTCACCGTTAAAGGTGGGCGTGGCGTTCACCACCTTCTCCCAGCCGTCGCGAAGGAACAGGGGGATGGGAGAGCCCTCTAGGCTTGCCACGTCTCCCCCAACCAAGGAGTGGAGAGCCGCGACCAGATCTTCGTCGGCCAGGGCCTCAGAGCTTAGGCAAAGGGCGATGTCCGCTTCTCCATGCCTCCACAATGGGAGCGAGTGCTCCCGGAGTGGAGCCACCCGGTTCTCTAGGAACTCCCTCAGGAGCGTGGCCCCGGTCAGCTTCGCTGCCCCCAAGTTGCCTGGCCTCAGGTCCGCATTCATCCTCTTCAGCACCGCCCTCGCGCGAGGGTCGACAAGCTCCGCACGAGACCACGCGTCAACGTCCTTGGGTTGCCCCGTAGGCAGCACCAGTCGAGGGTGGAGGCGCCCGACATCCACCATGACCCACTTGCTCCGGAAGCCTTCGATCCTCTTCCCAGGCTTTGAGATGGCATTGGAGTTGGAGTATGTGATAAAGCTCGCGCATGCGGAGATATGGGCACGAGAAACCCGGAGGGAAAAGTAGTGACGCAGCAAGGCCACTGAGGCTTTACCCCAACGCGAGCCTCACAATAGTAGGCGAAAATCGCCAGGAGAAGAACATAGTTGCGGTGGAGGTGCAGAGCTTGCAAGTTGTATTGGCGAAGAACAACAAAGAATAACTCGGAAAAAGGAGGCACCAGACTGGCGATGATGGCGCTCACAAAGAGAGGGTAGAAGGTGCTCCCCTTGCCTTCAGGCTGGTCGGAGCCGGCCTTAAGCAAAGTCGCCCCCTCATTGCCCTGCGCCACCGTCATCAGGCGCATGAGGGCGAGGTTCTTCTCCGACAAGTTCGGGGGATCCAGAGCCGGCGAGTACCAGGCCTCGGTCGGGGTCTTGCGAGGCGCCATGGCTTGCCGGAAGGGAAGGATTGAGACAGATCTGGAGGATTTCGGGAGCAGGAAGGAGAAGAGCGAGAAAGGGGATCTGGAGCAAGGCGAACGAGAACAAAGCAAGTGAGTCTGGCACGGGCACCTCTTTTTGTCAGATGGACGGTTGCCGAGGCATCGTGAGGAAGCGGAGACGCCCACGTCCAATCAATCGCCACGCGGCGCCCAAGACCGCAGGCTATTGGGGCCCGCGGCGCTTCGCACTTGCCCCTTCTCTTATCTGCTAAGCCAAGTCCGGGCGCGCCTTGGGCCCGGGGGCTACTGTTGGCGTTCTGGGAACGGGGGTCCCCAGACTTGCCTGCTTGCGGCCTGCAGCGTGGCTCAAGTGAGGGCCCAGTGCAGCCCAGCTTCATCGGCTCAAGCTCAAGGCCCTCGCGAGGGGCCAAGCCTCGCAGGGTGGACGACAGGAAGCTTCCTCAGGAGCAGCCTCATCAGGCAGGCTCGCAAGGAGGCGGAGAGATCAAGGTAGGGCACCTCGCGAGGAGCCCGTGACGCAATCCATGACGATCGAGACCAGGCGGGCACCAGGCGGGTGCCGGCCTGTGCAGTGTCCTTGTTTCCCCTTCGTTGCAAAGGGGGCAAGCACAGGCCAAGGCATCAGGCAAAGGTTACCGTTTTGGTGCAACAAGACCAAGACCACCATAACGGCAGGATGGAGGTCATCATGGAGCCCAGGACGGCATCATCGTCAAAGCCTTTGGCAGCCGTAGACCAACTTTAGTCAGGATAAGTGTACTAGATGTTCCCCTTCAAAATGGCCAATTTTTGGCACCCTTACCGCTCATTATTTGGGAAGAGGCCCAGGGCCTCCCTCTATAATTAGAGCTAGCCACCACAGGGCAGAGGGGAGATCAATCAGAGAGAAATAGAGAGAGAAGCGACTGAACTCAACCAAGCAGTTCATCGCACCAGCTCAAGAACAGCCCCTCGCGAGGCTGTTCTCCCTTTGTATTGTTCATCATCAGCCCCTGAGGCAATCCACCACACCACACATTGGAGTAGGGTATTACACCACAATGGTGGCCTGAACCAGTATAAACCTCATGTCCCTTGTGTGTTCTTCTTTCTAGCTTAGATTCCTTGCGAGCCATCGAGACGCGAGTTGGTAGGGGAAAGATCTTCGTGCGCACCCCAGAGTTCGTACCTCAAGGGTCTGCCGGAACCCGAAATCCGACACAAAGGCAGTGGAAACCCAGGCGGCGGCCGCTCGTACCTGGGCCGCGACATCTCCTACCATGCTATCGCGCCGCAGCGGCCGGAGATGGGGCGCTTCTTCGGCGGGAGAGGATCGGGACCCTCTCTGGGAACCTTCCCCTTCTCTTCGGCCAAAAACCGGCGGATCGACGCCATTGGCGTAAGGTGGAGCAAGGGCGAGGAAGAAGAAGAAAGAGAGAAGCAGGAAGAGATGGACTGTGGGGGCTCTCGCCCGACCGTACTTATAGTCCGGAGGAGGCCAACTGTCGGCCACCACGATCTCAGGTAATCATGATCCATTTTTGCATGCAGGGACTTGTTAAGTCGAGCGGTTGCCGAGGCAGCATGGGGAAGCGGAGACGCCCACGTCCAATCAACCGCCACGCAGCGCCCAAGGCCGTAGGCTGATGGGGCCCACAACGCTCCGCACTTGCCCCTTCGCTTCTTTGTGAAGCCAAGTCCGAGCGCGCCTTGGGCCCAGGGGCTACTGTCGGCATTCTGGGAACGGGGGTCTCGAGACTTGCCTACCTGCGGCCTACGGCGTGGCTCAAGTGGAGGCCCAGTATGGCCCATCTTCATCAGCACAAGACTCAAGACCCTCGCGAGTGGCCAAGCCTCGCGGGGCAGACGATGCAAGGCTTTCCTCAGGAGCAGCCTTGCCAGGAAGGCTCGCGAGGAGGCAGAGAGATCAAGGTAGGGTACCTCGCGAGGTGCTCGTGATGCAAGCAATGACGATCGAGACCAGGCGGGCACCGGCCTGCGCAGTGTCCTTGTTTCCTCTTCGGTGCAAAGGGGGCAAGCACAGGCGTGGAGTACCGAGGCATCAGGCAAAGGTTGCCATTCCAGTGCAACGAGACCAAGACCAGCGGAGCGGCATGATGGAGTTCACCGTGGAGCCCAAGACAGCGTCATCGCCAGTCGAAGACCAACTTTAGTCAGGATAACTTGTACTAGATGTTCCCCTTCGAAATGGCCGTTGTTGGCGCCCTTCCCGCTCAATATTTGGGAAGAGGCCCAGGGCCTCTATAAATAGGACTAGCCACCACAGTAGAGGGGGATCCAGTTTTTGGGAGGATTCACCAAGAGCTCATTAGAGAGAGAGAGGCGATCGAACTCACCCAGGTAGTCCATCGCACCAGCTCAAGAACACCTCTCGCGAGGCTGTTCTTCCCTTGTATTGTTCATCATCGGCCCCTGAGGCAGTCCACCACACCACACACTGGAGTAGGGTATTACACCACAACGGTGGCCCTAACCAGTATAAATCTTGTGTCCCTCGTGTTGTTCATCATTTTTAGCCTAGATCTCATGAGACGATCGGACGTAGGTCGGTAGGGGAGAGATCTTCGTGCGCACCCCAGAGTCCGAACCTTAAGGGTCTGCCGGAACCCAACATCCGACAGCATAAGATCAACATGAGGTGCACAAGGGCTAGCAATATACTTGTTCAAATGATATTCATTGAAAATCCCAAGCATCTCATTTTCTCACTGATGAAAGTACTCTCCATCAAGTATAGGTACTCTATGTCTAAGACTCCCCAAAGTAGACTCATCCATCTTCCTCCAATGGTGTTTAAACCAAAGCAATGGAGACCAAGGCTCTGATACCAATTGAAATGATCGAGAAGAGGTGTCTAGAGGTGGGGTGATTAGACACTAAGTACCAAAAGTTGCAGTTTTTAATTTCTTTAAGTTAGAGTGGAGTTTTTGGCACAAGTTTAACAATCACAATACATAACAAGCAAGCACGCAAAAAGAGTATATGAGCAGCAGAAAGTAAAGCATGAAACTTGCAACAATGTAAAGGGATGGGATTGGAGAATTCAAACGCAATTGGAGACACGGATGTTTTTGTCGTGGTTCCAATAGGTGGTGCTATCGTACATCCACGTTGATGGAGACTTCAACCCGCAAAGGGTAACGGCTGCGCGAGTTCATGAAGGGCTCCACCCAAGAAGGGTCCACGAAGAAGCAACCTTGTCTATCCCACCATGGCCATCGCCCACGAAGGACTTGCCTCACTAGCGGTAGATCTTCACGAAGTAGGCGATCTCCTTGCCCTTACAAACTCCTTGGTCCAACTCCACAATCTTGTTGGAGGCTCCCAAGTGACACCTAGCCAATCTAGGAGACACCACTCTCCAAGAAGTAACAAATGGTGTGTTGATGATGAACTCCTTGCTCTTGTGCTTCAAATGATAGTCTCCCCAACACTCAACTCTCTCTCACAGGATTTGGATTTGGTGGAAAGAAGATTTGAGTGGAAAGCAACTTGGGGAAGGCTAGAGATCAAGATTCATATGGTAGGAATGGAATATCTTGGTCTCAACACATGAGTAGGTGGTTCTCTCTTAGAAAATGTAAGTTGGAAGTGTAGGTTCGTTCTGATGGCTCTCTCCACAAATGAAGAGGAGGTGGAGGGGTATATATAGCCTCCACACAAAGTCTAACTGTTACACACAACTTGCCAATCTCGGTGGGACCGAATTGATAAACTCGGTCGGACTGATTTAGCAAATCTAGTGACCGTTAGGATTTTCGGTGGGACCGACATGCAACTCGGTAGGACCGATATGGTTAGGGTTAGGGCATAATGTAATCTCAGTGAGACCGATTACACAAACTTGGTGGGACCGATTTTGGTAATAAGCTAACCAAAGAGTTGGTTAGGCAAACTCGGTGGGACCGATTCGCTCATCTCGGTTGGACCGAAATGTTATGAAGAGGAACAGAGAGTTTGCATTGTAATCTTGGTAGTACCGATTACTCAAACTCGGTGAGACCGATTTTGGTAATGGACATACATAGAGAGATTACAATGCCATCTTGATGAGACCGAGATCCCTATCGGTGAGACCGATTTTCCTAGGGTTTGTGGCAGTGGCTAAGACATCTGAACTCGGTGGCGCCGGATAGAAAGAATCGGTAGGGCCGAGTTAGACTTTTGGTTTAGGACATATGTGGATGTGAGAAAGTAGTTGAGGGCTTTGGAGCATATCACTAAGCACTTTGAGCAAGCAAGCCATTAAGCAACACCTCATCCCCTCTTGATAGTATTGGCTTTTCCTATAGACTCAATGTGATCTTGGATCACTAAAATATAAAATGTAGAGTCTTGTGCTTGAAGCTTGAGCCAATCCATTGTCCTCAGCATCTTGAAGGGGTTCCACATCCTTTAGTCCATGCCACTTCATTTTTGAACTTATTTGAAACATACTAGGTAAAAGTGTTAGTCCAACAAGAGATATGTTGACATTAATTACCAAAATCACCCAGGGAGCACTTGTGCTTTCAAAAACCCAACCATAGCATTAAAGCATCAAGTCCCCTTTATCCCATACGCCGTGACCCCCTTATCCGTGTTTATGCTTCTGTCACTCAAGCAATGCAGACAATAAGTAAACCATGGACATATTGCAACACCCTACAGCGGGAATCCCTCACGCTTGCGCGACATCGAGGGAACCATAGGACAACACCAAAATAAAACATACAACTCATACCAATCTAGATCATCAATCACCCAAAGACAAAGGATATCTACTCAAAACATCATAGGATGGCAACACATCATTGGATCATAATATGTGGCATAAAGCACCATGTTCAAGTAGGGATTACAGCAGGGTGCGGGAGAGTGGAACTCGTAAAAGAGATGAGGATGGTGATGATGATGGTGATGTTGATGAAGACGATCACCGCGGCGATGATTCCCCTCCCGATGGCACCCCGGCGCCACCGAGAGAGAGGAGGAGAGGTTCTCCCCCTTGTGCTTCCTCCTCCATGGCCTCCCCCTAGATGGGGAGAGGTTCTCCCTCTGGTCCTTGGCCTTCATGGCGATGATGGCCCCTCCGGGATCCTCCTCCATGGCCTCCGGTGATGATGGCCCCCTCCGGCAGGGTGCCACAGAGGGCCTAGATTGATTTCTCGTGGCTACAGAGGCTTGCGGCCGCAGAACTTCTGATCTAGGTTATTTCCCAAAGGTTTCTGTATTTATAGGAGGAGTTGGCGTCGATTTCACGTCAGGGGGGCCCACGGAGAGTCCATGAGGCACAAGGGCGCGCCCCCACCCTCGTGGGGCCCACAGGACTCCCCTTTGGTAGATTTTTGTTCCAGTATTTTTTATATTTTCCAGAAAAATTCTCCGTTGATTTTCATCGCGTTCTGAGAACTTTTATTTCTGCATAAAAACAACACCACGGTAGTTCTGCTGAAAACAACGTCAGTCCGGGTTAGTTCTAATCAAATCATACCAAAATCATATAAAACTATTGTAAACATGGCATGAATACTTCATAAATTATAGATACGTTACAGACATATCGGCATCCCCAAGCTTAATTACTGCTCATCCTCGAGTAGGTAAATGATAAAAGAAATAATTTATGAAGTGTGAATGCTAGCAAGTGCACAAGTTTGATCAATGATAACTTCAATCACCTTTTCTAGAATCATTATATGTCATAACAGTAGCTCATCTGATAAAACTTTTTATGATCAAGTAACAAGCTATTCACATGTTAAAGTATAGATCATAAACTTTCTTGAAACTAACAAACTATATTCTTAGTCATCAAACAATTGCAATTCATCTTATATTCAGGAAGGGTCTATGTCAGAGCTTTGATTTAGCAAACTCCACATACTCAACTATCATTTAATCTTTCACAATTGCTAACACTCACGTGATATTTATTGGTTCAAAGTTTTAATCGGACATAGAGAAAGATAGGGGCTTATAGATTCGCCTCCCAACCTTTTACCTCAAGGGTAATGTCAACAATAATAGTTCATGATAACTTACATCCAATTGGATATATATATCAGGATCTTTCCAACACAATGTGCTTGCCAAATGATAAAATTTTAAAAGGAAAGGTGAAGATCACCATGACTCTTGCATAAGGTAGAAGATAAAACTAAAAGATAGGCCCTTCGCAGAGGGAAGCAGAGGTTGTCATGCGATTTTAAGGTTGGATGCACAAAATCTTAATGCAAAAGAACGTCACTTTATGTTGCCACTTGTGATAGGGACATTTATTATGCAGTCCGTCGCTTTTACTGCTTCATATCACAAGATCGTATAAATCCTATTTTCTCCACACTAATAGATCATACATATTTAGAGAGCAATTTTTATTGTAAGTACCGATGACAACTTACTTGAAGGATCTTACTCAATCCATAGGTAGGTATGATGGACTCTCATGGCAAAACTCGTTTTAAGGGATGCTTGGAAGCACAAGTAGTATTTCTACTTGGTGCAAAGAATTTGGCTAGCATGAGAGGGAAAGGCAAGCTCAACATGTTGGATGATCCAAGACAATATAGCGTTTCAGATATAGGAAAACATAACCCGTTAAGTTGTCTTCCTTGTCCAACATCAACTTTTTAGCATGTCATATTTTAATGAGTGCTCACAATTACAAAAGATGTCCAAGATAGTATATTTATATGTGAAATCTCTCTTCCTACAATATTCTTTCATGAATTGTTCAAGTGACCAATTCTACGTTTGCTAACTTTCAATAAGTTTACTACCTATACTTATTATGTGTGAAGTCATTACTCCCCATGTTATAAGCATATGATACATATATAAATTCAGATTTATGACATTCAATTCATTCAACCATTTACTCATAGGATATACGTGAAGCACGTGAGTAAATGACGAACTACTCCAAAAAGATATAAGTGAAGAACACTGAGTAGGCAAATAATTAACTAGCCATGGGAGGATTCTATTTCATTCAATATTTCATATCCAATGATTTTATTCAAACATCAAGTAAAATTGAAAATACACTCTAAGCAAAACACATAACATGTCACGAATAAAAATATAGCTCCGAGTAAGGTATACCGATAGTTCTGAAGACGAAAGAGGGGATGCCTTCCGGGGCATCCCCAAGCTTAGGCGCTTGAGTCTTCCTTGAATATTACCTTGGGGTGCCTTGGGCATCCCCAAGCTTAGGGTCTCTCCACTCCTTATTCTCCTGATATTGATATCTCACCCAAAGCTTGAAAACTTCAATCACACAAAACTTAACGGAACTTCGTGAGATAGGTTAGTATGATAAAGAGTAAACCATTCACTTTGGTGCTGTCAAAGACAAGGTTCATAATTGTTCTCACACAATGCCTACTGTAACATATCATTTCTACCATTTATATTGAGAAATATAATCCATAGAAACTAGAGAACAAGCAAACTATGCAATGAAAACAGAATTTGTCAGAAACAGAACAGTCTGTAATGATCTGAACAGCAACCATACTTCTGCTACTCCAAAAATTATGAAATAAATTGGTGGACATGATTAATTTTTCTATTAATCTTATTAAAAAAGAATCAACTCAAAATCACTCTTCTGTGAAAAATGGCAGCTAATCTCGTGAGCGCAAAGTTTCTGTTTTTTATAGCAAGATCACATTAACTTTAACCCAAGTCTTCCCTAAGGTCTTACTTTGCACTTTATTGAAACAAAATCTATAAAACATGATTACTACAGTAGCTTAATCATGTAAAAACACAAAAATAGTAATTATAAATTTTGGGTTGTCTCCCAACAAGCGCTTTTCTTTAGTGCCTTTTAGCTAGGCATGATGATTTCAATGATGCTCACATAAATGAAAAGAATTGAAACATAAAGAGAGCATCATGAAGAATATGACTAGTACATTTAAATCTAACTCACTTCCTATGCCTAGGGATTTTATGAGTACATAATTTATAGGAACAAGAATCAACTAGCATATGAAGGCAAAACAAGTATAACTTCAAAACTTTAAGCACATAGAGAGGAAACTTGATATTATTGCAACTCCTACAAGCATATATTCCTCCCTCATAATATTTTTCAGTAGAATCATGAATGAATTCATCAATATAACCATCACATAAATAATTCTTTTCATGATCTACAAGCATAGAGAATTTTCTACTCTCCACATAAGCAAAATTCTTCTCATTCGGAATAGCGGGGTCACTAATTCCTAAAGTTGACACTCTTCCAAACCCGCTTTAGATGATAGTATTATTCATACTCCAAAATATATAAGTGAAGTTCATGGAGCATTCTACAATTAATATAGACTAACCAATATCCAAGCTCAAAATATATAAGTGAAGCACACGAAGCATTCTATAAAACCATACTCAAAAGATCTAAGTGAAGCACAAAGAGCAATTCTATAAGATCATACTTAAAAGATATAAGTGAAGCACATGAATTATTCTGTAAATCAATGAAGGGCTATCTCATACTATCATGGTTCTTAAAGGAAAAACAAAAATAGAAAGGACACAAATCATGTGAACAAAACAAAAACCGAGGTATGCCGATATTTTTGAAGAAAAAAGATCGGATGCCAACCGGGGCATCCCCAAGCTTAGATGCTTGAGTATACTTGGAATATTTTCTTGGGGTGCCTTGGGCATCCCCAAGCTTGAACTCTTGCCTCTCTTTATTCTTCTCACATCGGTAACTCCTCGTTCTTCGAACACTTCATCCACAAAAACTTAACAAAAACTTTGTGAGATCCGTTAGTATACTAAAGCAAATCACTACCTTAGGTACTATTGCAAACTCATTACATTTTCATATTAGAACTATATCTACTGTATTCCAACTTCACCATGGTTCATACCCCCTGATACTACCCATAGATTCATCAAAATAAGCAAACAACACGCGAAAACAGAATCTGTCAAAAACAGGACAGTCTGTAGTAATCTGGAAGTTTAGTAAATTTCTGTAACTCCACAAATTATGAAATAAATTTTAAAATTTGAAAAATTTGTACATAAGTAATGTGCAAAAAGTTTCAGACCCATTTGACCTTCCAGTAAAAAAAATGTAAAATCACGCGCTACAGCCAAAGTTTCTGTTTTCTTTCTGCACATAGTAAACAAGCAATCTAATCATCCAAAAACCAAAGATTGGCACATTATTTTTATAAATACAATGGATATATACAAGGGGATAATTATTTAAAAAGAAACTTCCATGAAAAATTCTACACTGTTTCCGTGAGCATGAACACAAGTGCTCAAGGTCGACCCTCACTTCTTCAATGCATAACTTTCCAATCACTTCTCTTTTTGAAAAACTTTTTAGGCATGAGCGGTAAGTAAAGTTTTTTGTATTTTCATTCTTAATTTTTTTTGTATGTTTCACCCACAACTAAATAGAAACAAAAAGGAAAAACAAAATCTACTTAGTGAAGAAAGCAAACAAGCACACACGAGAATACCAACCCCACGCTATTGCTCCCCGGCAACGGTGCCAGAAAAGATGCACATCCTTGTTTTCAGGCCTTTCCAAAGTAGTTCACTGATGAGTACCTCTCAAACCACCTCTATGGTCAAGAGGCGAGGAAGGTTTTCATACAACACCCACGGTTCAATATTGAAGTGTTCCTGAAGAGGACGAAGGACGGACGGTCAATCATCCACAGGCACTGGCCTAAACTTGCAAAGACCTTCAACATGAATGAAAGCTCAATATTCGCCTTCTGCTTCAGCAGTTTTCCAGATGAGGTGCATCTGTCTATATAAGTCTATGATGCTAATTTTGAAAGGTTCTACATGTTGCATGTGAAACTTGGTGCTGGTGCAGTTGTGTAATGGGGCAGCTGAGTGCTGAAGCTATATCATGTTGTACTCTGATGTATGTCAATTATGAAATCCTACTTCCTTAATACGGAAATGAAATATATTATGTGCTTAATATGAATGCCAATTAGATTAATAAATGGATTATTCATAATAGGGTAATTAGCCTGCTAATGGCGAATTGGCCTACTAATTGGGTTTTGCTATTGCAAATAGTTATTCAGAAAATACCATGGGCAATGACCTCACGCAACGCACACAGTTTCTAGGAATAAACTGTGTTGGGTCAATGAACAATCACACATGACCTTCTCTTGAAAACTGTTCGCATTAGGCCACCTTGCGCAAACGTTTACCACATAAAAAATGTGTGCGATGGACAACCTTTGTCACACAGTTTCTTCTACGCACCGTGTGTGATGCATTCAATAATGCAAAGGATAAAATTGTTAATATCGTGTGCAATGGCAACGCTATCACAACCGATTTAACGGGGAAAGTTGTGTGTGATGTACCTATGAACAGAAACATTTTTCTTGGAGCGACTGTGTGGGGTGTATATACGAACAAAAACGTTTAGCAGGGACTGACTGTGTGGGATGTACTTGCGACCGGAAACAATTTCACATGTATAATTGTTTTTTAGCTCTACTATATGTATTTCCGTAATTGATCACTCGCCGATCGCACATGACCTCATTTTGCCGAGCGTGTGTGCTAGGAGGGAATATCCTTGACGGTTTCTGGGTCGTGTGGGAAGGACCCCCTATCACCGTCACTCATCATGCGACGGTTCCAAATGTCGTCGCGGAAAGGGGTTAAAAACTGTTTGTATAGCACCGACGCATACCAGTGCATGGTTGGATTTTTCATACAACACATACCAGAATACATTGATAAGAATAAGAGATGACGAAATGTTGTTGCAGACTTTAACCACTACCTCTAATTATTGTCAATCATGACTACAAATGCCCCAACTAAAAATTTGTAGCTAGGCAGCAGCCAACACATAGTAGGCAAAACACGACTAAAGATACAAACATCCACCAGTTAATTAGTCCTCACAATGACAAAGTAGAGCCTGCTTCTCTCTTTTATGATAAAATGAAAAGAATAAGAATGCCCCTGCATCTCCATGGTGGAGCACAAAGATCCACCAATCTTCAGTTTCTGGTCTGCGCTCATTCAATATTTACTGCCATTTATCAATTTTGAGGCGTCCATCTCGTGGGTTTGCCATCGAGTAGCTGACTTTGAAATTGGTCTTCTAATGACAAATAATTGTCATCTCACCTTTCGCATCCATCGCTATAGGCACAAAAACTCTTGGGAGCTTCTGTTGAAGAACAACATAGTAACATAGTAAGCAGTGTAGTTTATTTAAGATGGCTAGTGACACAATAATAGTACAAAATCATACCATGCATTTTTTTATGAATGTTGGTTTGACATGTATGGTGTAGTATTTGGACCAGCTCCGTAAGTGCCCTTAAACGACTTCTCCTCCCAAGTAAGCTCAGAGCCAGCGGTGTAATATGTCTCACTATATTTCGTATTTTTCTTCAAGAAAGAAAATAAGTTGTAGATTTTATTAAAATGTTAAGTTAGGAGTGAGTAACAACTATTTCAAGATAGATTACTTAACAAATATGTTTAAGAAACTCACACGGAAAAAAGAATAGGAATCATGTCTATTTCCACCCAAATGTCTTGATCAAAATCAGGAAAGGTGCCTTGAAAGATGCCAATACCAAAGGTTATAATCATACCCTCCTGAAATCAGCAAGCCTTGCATCATCCTTTCCAATTAGTGCAACCAAAATATGTTGATCTAATTCGTTGTAGATCCTAGCTTCAAAAACAAAACCGTGTTTCGTCTTCAGGTAAATAGTCCTTTCAAAAATGTCATCTCTGTCTTCGACATGCAGCTTCTCTAAGACAAAAGGTCTTGAATAGCAGGGGATGCACTAGCCGGATTTAGAAAAAAACCCAGAAACTACATGTTAAAAAAATCTTCAGACATGTTTAGTTAAGAAGGAAATATATGCAGAAATTACCTTATAATAATTGTAGTCCTCTTTAAGCATTAGCGAGAAGTACCTACCATCCTCTAGATGAGGATCATCGCACATACACCCGTTATCGGAATAGTAGGGGCACTCGGGGATCCCATCAAGCTCATCCTCATTCATTTGTTGTGTTCATAGATGGAAGATTAAAAATCAACAAAAAAAATCATAACAGTAACACGTGCGATCACACATTACCAACACTGCGTTTGCCGCCTCGACGAAGGCCGGACCATTGTATTTTGACCATGTTGGGTTTTGATTCAGGGGCGCCCACTTTCTATAAATTGAAAACAATATGAATCACTAAAATTACGTTCAAAAGCATCATTCATAGCAATTTCATTGAAAGCAACTATATAACAAGATATATCAGTTTATGTGTTGTACAAAAAAAATCGACATGACCTTGCTAGTAATTCGACATATCGAGTGCCAGAAATTTGGCGAAAGGGAGCTTAACCAACGTTTCCCAAAACATTGGCACTCCTTATCAACACCTGCAACATGAATGAAAGCACAAGTGCTCCTTGGGTGATTTTGATAATTAATATCAACATATCTCTTGTTGCACTAATATTTTCATCTAGTATACTTCAGAAAGTTCAACAAAGGCGTGGCATGGACAAGAGGATGTGGAACCCCTTCAAGGTGCTAAGAACAAATATTGGCAAAAGCTCAAGACTCTTCATTTCGATTTTAGTGATCCAAGATCACATTGAGTGTGACGCCCTCGATTTAATCGTACACTAATCATGCACGCAAATGTGTACGATCAAGATCAGGGACTCACGGGAAGATATCACAACACAACTCTAAAACATAAATAAGTCATACAAGCATCATAATACAAGCCAGGGGCCTCGAGGACTCGAATACAAGTGCTTGATCATAGACGAGTCAGCGGAAGCAACAATATCTGAGTACAGACATAAGTTAAACAAGTTTGCCTTAAGAAGGCTAGCACAAACTGGGATACAGATCGAAAGAGGCGCAGGCCTCCTGCCTGGGATCCTCCTAAACTACTCCCGGTCGTCATCAGCGGGCAGCACGTAGTAGTAGGCACCTCCAGTGTAGTAGGGGTCGTCGTTGACGGTGGCGTCTGGCTCCTGGACTCCAGCATCTGGTTGCGACAACCAGAAAGAAAGGAAAGGGGAAAAAGGGGGGAGAAAGCAACCGTGAGTACTCATCCGAAGTACTCGCAAGCAAGGAACTACACTACATATGCATGGGTATATGTGTAAGGAGGCCATATCAGTGGACTGAACTGCAGAATGCCAGAATAAGAGGGGGATAGCTAATCCTATCGGAGACTACGCTTCTCGCAGCCACCGTCTTGCAACAAGTAGAAGAGAGTAGATTGAAGTCCTCCAAATAGCATCTCCAAGTAGCATCTCCAAGTAGCATCTCATAGCATAATCCTACCCGGCGATCCCCTCCTCATATCCCTGAGGTAGAGCGACCACCGGTTGTATTGGCACTTGGAAGGGTGTGTTTTATTAAGTATCTGGTTCTAGTTGTCATAAGGTCAAGGTACAACTCCAAGTCGTCCTGTTACCGAAGATCACGGCTATTCGAATAGATTAACTTCCCTGCAGGGGTGCACCACATAACCCAACACGCTTGATCCCATTTGGCCGGACACACTTTCCTGGGTCATGCCCGGCCGCGGAAGATCAACACGTCGCAGCCCCACCTAGGCAAAACAGAGAGGCCAGCACGCCGGTCTAAACCTAAGCGCACAGGGGTCTGG
This sequence comes from Triticum dicoccoides, assembly GCF_002162155.2. Classification (NCBI taxonomy): domain Eukaryota; kingdom Viridiplantae; phylum Streptophyta; class Magnoliopsida; order Poales; family Poaceae; genus Triticum; species Triticum dicoccoides. The sequence continues at coordinate 449,187,157 of NC_041385.1, forward strand.
GCCCATCGCCCATAGCACACCTGCACGTTGCGTGGGCGGCCGGAAGCAGAACTAGCCCCCTTAATACAAGAGCAGGCTTACGTTCCAATCCGGCGCGCGCCGCTCCGTCGCTGACGTCTGAAGTGCTTCGGCTGATACCACGACGTCGGGATACCCATAACTACTCCCGCGTAGATGGTTAGTGCGTATAGGCTCGTAGCCAACTCAGATCAAATACCAAGATCTCGTTAAGCATGTTAAGTATCCGCGAACGCCGAACAGGGCCAGGCCCACCTGTCTCCTAGGTGGTCTCAACCTGCCCTGTCGCTCCGCCACAAAGTAACAGTCGGGGGCCGTCGGGAACTCAGGCCCACCACTACCTGGATGGAGCCACCTGCCCCTTCAGCCCCCATCTCCAAACAGTATCACCAGTAATGTAACAGTGTAAAGTATATAGTATATGCCTGTGATCACCTCCCGAAGTGATCACAGCCCAGTAGTATAGCATGGCAGACGTACAAGAGTGTAGGGTCACTGATGGAACACTAACATCCTATACTAAGCATTTAGGATTCCGGGTAAGGTATCAATGACTGTAGCAGCAATGACAGGCTATGCATCAGAATAGGATTAACGGAAAGCAGTAACATGCTACACTACTCTAATGCAAGCAGTATAGAGAAGAGTAGGCGATATCTGGTGATCAAAGGGGGGGCTTGCCTGGTTGCTCTGGCAAGAGAGAGGGGTCGTCATCACCGTAGTCGAACTGGGCAGCAGCAGCGTCGGTCTCGTAGTCTACCGGAGAGAAGAGGGGGAAGAAACAACGAATACCAAGTAAACAGATGCATATCGATGCATGACATGTCAAGAAGCGATGCTAGGCGTGCCCTAACGTGGTATGAGGTGGTACTGGTTAAGGGGGGAATCATCCGGAAAGTATTCCCGGTGTTTCGTGTTTTCGGGCAGAGGAGCCGGAGGGGAAAAGTTGCGGGTTCGATAGGTTAGGGGGTGTGGTGGACGAACGGACTGCGTATCTGGATTCGTCTCGTCGTTCTGAGCAACTTTCATGTAGAAAGTATTTTCATCCGAATTACGGATTAAAAGATATGATTTTCTAAAGATTTAAATCATTTTCTGATTTTAATTATTTATTTAAACCCAACATTATCCATAACAGTGAATGATGATGCAGGCATGACATCAGAGTGATGTCAGCGGGTCAACTGGTCGGTTGACTAGTCAAACAGACAGGTGGGTCCAGTGGGACCCACATGTCATTGTCTGATAACTAATTAACCAGGTTAATTAGTTTAGTTAACAGATTAGTTATGTTAATTAACAGTAGTTAATTAGTTTAATTAGTTACTAGGTTAATTAAACACAATTAATTTAATTAATTAATTAATAATTTTATTTATTATTATTTTTATTCTTTTTTTTATAAAATCGTTCTTGGGGGGGTTTGGGGCACCGGCTGTCATTGGCCCCAAGGGCCTAAGCGGGCGCAAGGGCACGGGTAACGGGCGCCAGGACTCAGCGGGTGCGGGCGTTGCCCCAGGCGTGGCGTTGCCCGAATGCAGGACGCGCCGGGGCGAGGCCGCAGGCTGCCGGCGACAGCGGAGCGGGCGTGACCGGTGCGGGGCCGTGATGGGCACGTGCAAGAGCAAGGCGAGGCGAGGGCATCACGGCGTGGCCAGGGCCGGACGGGCACGGCGCCGGACGGGCCCAACGCCGGGAGCGCGGGCGCGTCACGCGTGCGAAAAGGCAACTCGGGGAGGGCGAGGACGCGCGCCGAGGCCAGGGACGGATGCGGCGAGTGGCGGGGACTGCAGAAGCAGAGAGGGAGGAGGGGAGACGGCGGCTCACAGGGGAACGCAGGGAACAAGGCAGTGAGGCGCGAGGAGGGCGACGGGGACGACGACGTCGGAGAGGAGGCAGGCCGTCGAGGGAGGAAGACGGGGCCAGTCCAGCGACGGGGTCGGGGAGGTGGCGATCCGGGTGGCGCTGGCGTCGGGGTCGTGGCGGCAGTGTTGCCGG
>NC_041385.1:449190123-449311741 GCF_002162155.2 Triticum dicoccoides
GAGGGGGGGTTCCTTTTCCTCTCTTCGGTTTCTTTTACTTTTTATTTATTTTTCTGATTTTGTTTTCTTTTAGTTTCCTTTTCTGTTCATTTTAGTTTCTGATATTTTTAGTTTCTTTAAAGTACTAAGTTAGCACCTAAATTAGTATCATCAAAATAGGCCACTGCCAAACCTAGTTTGGACCCAAAATAAATTAGTTTAATATTTCTATATTTTCAAAAGCAAATAAATTATTCTTTTAGCCACTGGTTTTAATTAGTTTTAGGGCATTTAAACACTTTGAAAAAGGTTGGTTCCACCACCAAAACTAGTTAGGGATTATTTTCCACATGACGAACATTTTAGTTTCAATATTTGAAAACTTTTATTGTTTGCTTGATTTTGAATGAATATGAATCGGTTTTAAACTAACGCGAGTTTATCGACAGTAACCGAGGTGACATGGCAGCATTAGCAGAGGTTCACTGTAGCTTAATTACCCGGGCGTCACAATTCTCCTCCACTACAAGAAATCTCGTCCCGAGATTTAAGCGGTGGAGTAAGGGGCGAAGGTGTTGGTAGCGAAAAACCTAACGAGTCTTCTCGGTCTTGGCTTCCCTTTCGAAGAGGTTGATCCCTTTCGTTGATGTCTTCATTTCACTGCTTCAAGTCACCATGATCAATTTGTCATCCTTTCTTCGGGATCTCCATCGTACTTACGAATAGGTAAGGGGCAGCTCTACAACGATTGGATGTTACAAGGGAAAATCTTCTGGGGGTTTCCCAAGTATGAACATATGAGTATCTCTCGAGTTGAACAAATGAAACACATTGAGATCAAAGTAAGACGGTGCAATAAGAAGTTTCAAGCGGATAGGCAATCGTTCATTGCCTGAAACAGAGTGTGAATGGGGTTCAGAGCAACGGGAATAAGTATTGTGTCCGATACCAGAATTGATCACTAGGAAGGTGGCTCGCAAATTACATACGAAGTCAAGCTATAGGAATAACTTTGGCAACAGGGTGTATAGGAGAGTCAGGTTTCGATCCTGTGAAACTGTGGGTTATGGGCCCACCATGTGGTTCCTTTTTTTATAATAGGAGCAGTGACATCTTGCACGGTCATGATAGCAAGACATGTCAGGGAGTACCATGTCAGCTATGTCGGCAACAACGTTGGTACCAAGGGCGAGGGACGAAGAGAACCATTTTCCCGCTCGTTGAAACGAGGCGGACCAATAGGCAAGGTTCCCGTCCATCGGTGGTTACCGGAATGTCATCAACAATAGTAACAAGGTCTTACTGACAGAGTTGTACATCGAGGTGTTTGCACAAGCAGTGGATTATTACTGTTTATATCATATAGATCATAGAAAAGGTTTAAACAAACCAATGGAAGGAAAATATGATCATCAGATTAAACAGAACAATGGAAAGGAAAATATGTTTAAACACATATTTCGAGGGTATATCCTTCCCAAGGACAAGCAGAGCAAGATATCCATGACAGGACATAAAGTAGAAAACCATTTAGGTAAGGGGGGAGGAATCTCATGATATTACTCATACAACGGTGTTAGGATAATTGATAATTAAAATATAGCATCGTGCTTCAAACGTGCCTGTTGAAAATCGGAGTACCATTGACATGCTTCGAGATAGCAGTGACATGGTCTTCAGGTGAAGATCAGACTTTGGAAACACGAAGGATCCATCAAGAATAACTTGTAGAATAAGTCTTACAATTTCCTCATGGATGAATGGATAACCTTGCTGAAAAGGAATCGATAATGATAGGTCCTCCAGCCGGGGGGGGGGGTGCTAGGCATGACATCATGTTACCGGGTCATCAAAGGATCAACGTCATAACTCTTGGAAAGTTGTCCCAACCATCATATCTGACCGAGATTCAGATCCGATTGGTGTCAGGATACCTGAGACTCAGGATGTCCGAGAAGAAAAGGCGCAACACAAATCGTTGAAATGGCATTGCAAGCTTCTCGGGAAATGAACTATGGGAGCGGGTTTCTGAAGCAATAGTCCACCATTAAACCAAGGAGAGGACAAGGAGGTGTCTGGTGAACTCAACGGCAATTCACCGAGATTCCCAAAAGATGGATTTCCACCATTAAGTGCACAAGGGGATAACATTTGTCAGATCAAATGATATAAGGAAGTATGCTCGAGGAAGACATACACAATTAAACATTGGTTGAAGGGTGCGCCCGAAGTACGGGTTGGGTTGCACGACCAATGTTAGAATGGTGATTCAATTAGCGAAGGACTTAGAATGAACTATCGCCCATTCACTTCAAAGCAATAGGGTTGCTAGAAGTTTTGAATTCACACGTCATAGCTCCATTGTCGGTATTCCGGTTGAAAACAATACGGGGACCAAGGAATGAACGAAGATGGCAAGAAGTATTAAGATATCAAGAATTATTAAGAGGTGGTGAAATTCTCACCACATTCTTGACAAAAAGTGATGGTAATACTTCCGAGGTAAGGAAGATCAACTGCTGGGTAGCAGTGATCTCAAGGTTTACACAAAACGCGAACAAGTTGTGTTGAACGGAAGGCAATAAAGTGGTCGATGAGAACAGGAATCATCGAGGGGCAAGGATGGTATTACCCATCATGAATTCAATTGAATTCCTGGAAGAGCTCATAAGGTTGATGGTGATCACGACACAATTGTCGAGAGATTTCATGCAGATGTAGTCAATCAGCGACGACATCAAGTCAAAGGAATGATGAAGCAAGAGGTTATTGGAACCACAGTTACGACACAAACTCGAACTCAAGCTTGTTGTTTAAGGTGAAAGGGTATGACGAGAAAAAAAATCGACGTAAGGTTAGTTCATCGTCGAAAATTGGTGCTCCGAGAATAAGGACCAGGTAGCACCGTTAGAATCGTCACGTCAATGATATAGCCAAACAGGCTAGGAATGGCGTGATCGGGTACAAACTCGTACTTATAGAAGCTTACTGAAGAGTTGTTGAACCGTAGAGCGGACTCGGTTCAGTTATCGGTGTCTTTGAGTGTTCAATAACTCCGAGCCCATGAAAAATTGTAATCGGTGAGTATGTAGTACTTGATGAAGAACTCATAAGAAATTATGCAGTTCCAAGATAATCTCGAGATACCAGGTGGTAATACTCGACGACAGATCAAACTAGAAGTTGAACTGGGGTATTGCTCTATATAAGACAAGTGCTTAAACTTGCACAGGACATGATATTTAAAGGAGAACATGGTCAGAACCACGATTGCAAAAAGGCCAGATCTCAGATATAAGATGAACTTATACCAACGGAATAATTGATTTTAAAAGAAGCTTCGATGAGAAGATGTACATCGTGTCCATGGGCATGAACGCAAAGTTCAAGGTCGACTCCCACTTCTCCAATGCACAACCTTTCATTCACTTCTCGCGCTCAATGAAGTTGTAGTTTTGAAATTTTATCTGGCAAAATACCAGAAGAGTACGACTCGTGAAAACTTTCGAGTTCACACCTATTAAGGAAGGCATAGGTTCAACCCATTGGGGCATCTTAGAATCATATACCAAATCTTCAGAAGTAATTAACTCAAGCTCAAAGGCAGAGCATGGTTGAGAAAGCAGAGGATACAATTTACCAAAGGCATTATGTATCAGAGGAAAGGCTCACAAGGTTATTGAATATGAAGGGCGTTGTGAGATAAAATCCAACAAAGGATCTGGTGGTCCACAAGGGATCTGACGTGAGCATCGGTACTCAACTAGAGGAAGAAGATTGCAAGGAGATCAGATTATAGAAACAACTGACTAACTCAATTGTCAAATGCAAAGGAATTATGATTTCCAAATCAAGGGATCAGAAGCAATGCTCTGAGTAGGGATGGATAAGTTGAATAGCCTTAGGGTACAATCAATGACAATTGGATTGGTCGAGAACCAATTCCAGTTAAAAGAATGGCAGCTTAGCCGGAGAAGTAATTTATAAGGATCAATGATGATAGCGTGCATTCGCAAACATATTGAGTCAACAGACTCAAAATGATAATGACAAGGAATGTCATTAAGACTACGAGACTTATGGGATTAACCATAATGCGAGCAAGCAAGAATTTCAAGAGCCAAAGGCTCCAGAGGATTTTCGGAAGATCGAATAGTATTTTAAAGACTTTTGTGAAACTCATGAACAACTGGGGATGAGCGGATACTTGACAAGTGCGGGGATTTATTTGAAGGGGTATTCATGTGGCAAAGAACTGCTAGGCAGTAGGCACGAAGTATTCTCGGAACAATAGAGAAAACTTCGGGTATCTTGTAATAACAAGAACAATGGGGAATGATCGTAAGAATGGCAAGTGTAAGTAGTTATCCATAAGGATTTATCGGTGGTCGGGGATAGCACAAGTGATGGGCACAAAGTCTCGAGAGAATATCAAAGAGTATCTCCGAAATCTTCTGGTGCAGCCGGTGACCATCTGGACTGAAGGGGCTCTCCGGGAGAAAGTATTTTCGAGAACCTAAAGTTAGTTTTTAGTAAAAATCGTTTAACCCGAATAGAAGAGGGTTCAGAATCCCAGAGTAAAGGTCGAGGAATAAAAGATCCTAATACCTCCCGATGGCGACGTGGGCCCATGGGCCACACAGCCATGTTAGTAAAAGTTTTTCAACGACTAGACTCAACTTCGGCCAAGGGGTTGGAAAGGGGGATTCCTACAGGCAGTCGGCTCTGATACCAACTTGTGACGCCCCCGATTTAATCGTACACTAATCATGCACGCAAATGTGTACGATCAAGATCAGGGACTCACGGGAAGATATCACAACACAACTCTAAAACATAAATAAGTCATACAAGCATCATAATACAAGCCAGGGGCCTCGAGGGCTCGAATACAAGTGCTCGATCATAGACGAGTCAGCGGAAGCAACAATATCTGAGTACAGACATAAGTTAAACAAGTTTGCCTTAAGAAGGCTAGCACAAACTGGGATACAGATCGAAAGAGGCGCAGGCCTCCTGCCTGGGATCCTCCTAAACTACTCCCGGTCGTCATCAGCGGGCAGCACGTAGTAGTAGGCACCTCCAGTGTAGTAGGGGTCGTCGTCGACGGTGGCGTCTGGCTCCTGGACTCCAGCATCTGGTTGCGACAACCAGAAAGAAAGGAAAGGGGAAAAAGGGGGGAGAAAGCAACCGTGAGTACTCATCCGAAGTACTCGCAAGCAAGGAACTACACTACATATGCATGGGTATATGTGTAAGGAGGCCATATCAGTGGACTGAACTGCAGAATGCCAGAATAAGAGGGGGATAGCTAATCCTATCGGAGACTACGCTTCTCGCAGCCACCGTCTTGCCACAAGTAGAAGAGAGTAGATTGAAGTCCTCCAAATAGCATCTCCAAGTAGCATCTCCAAGTAGCATCTCATAGCATAATCCTACCCGGCGATCCCCTCCTCATATCCCTGAGGTAGAGCGACCACCGGTTGTATCTGGCACTTGGAAGGGTGTGTTTTATTAAGTATCCGGTTCTAGTTGTCATAAGGTCAAGGTACAACTCCAAGTCGTCCTGTTACCGAAGATCACAGCTATTCGAATAGATTAACTTCCCTGCAGGGGTGCACCACATAACCCAACACGCTTGATCCCATTTGGCCGGACACACTTTCCTGGGTCATGCCCGACCGCGGAAGATCAACACGTCGCAGCCCCACCTAGGCAAAACAGAGAGGCCAACACGCCGGTCTAAACCTAAGCGCACAGGGGTCTGGGCCCATCGCCCATAGCACACCTGCACGTTGCGTGGGCGGCCGGAAGCAGAACTAGCCCCCTTAATACAAGAGCAGGCTTACGTTCCAATCCGGCGCACGCCGCTCCGTCGCTGACGTCTGAAGTGCTTCGGCTGACACCACGACGTCGGGATACCCATAACTACTCCCGCATAGATGGTTAGTGCGTATAGGCTCGTAGCCAACTCAGATCAAATACCAAGATCTCGTTAAGCGTGTTAAGTATCCGCGAACGCCGAACAAGGCCAGGCCCACCTGTCTCCTAGGTGGTCTCAACCTGCCCTGTCGCTCTGCCACAAAGTAACAGTCGGGGGCCGTCGGGAACTCAGGCCCACCACTACCTGGATGGAGCCACCTGCCCCTTCAGCCCCCATCTCCAAACAGTATCACCAGTAATGTAACAGTGTAAAGTATATAGTATATGCCCGTGATCACCTCCCGAAGTGATCACAGCCCAGTAGTATAGCATGGCAGACGGACAAGAGTGTAGGGTCACCGATGGAACACTAGCATCCTATACTAAGCATTTAGGATTGCGGGTAAGGTATCAATGACTGTAGCAGCAATGACAGGCTATGCATCAGAATAGGATTAACGGAAAGCAGTAACATGCTACACTACTCTAATGCAAGCAGTATAGAGAAGAGTAGGCGATATCTGGTGATCAAAGGGGGGGGGGCTTGCCTGGTTGCTCTGGCAAGAGAGAGGGGTCGTCAACACCGTAGTCGAACTGGGCAGCAGCAGCGTCGGTCTCGTAGTCTACCGGAGAGAAGAGGGGGAAGAAACAATGAATACCAAGTAAACAGATGCATATCGATGCATGACATGTCAAGAAGCGATGCTAGGCGTGCCCTAACGTGGTATGAGGTGGTACTGGTTAAGGGGGCAATCATCCGGGAAAGTATTCCCGGTGTTTCATGTTTTCGGGCAGAGGAGCCGGAGGGGAAAAGTTGCGGGTTCGATAGGTTAGGTGGGTGTGGCGGACGAACGGACCGCGTATCCGGATTCGTCTCGTCGTTCTGAGCAACTTTCATGTAGAAAGTATTTTCATCCAAATTACGGATTAAAAGATATGATTTTCTAAAGATTTAAATCATGTTCTGATTTTAATTATTTATTTAAACCCAACATTATCCATAACAGTGAATGATGACGCAGGCATGACATCAGAGTGATGTCAGCGGGTCAACTGGTCGGTTGACTAGTCAAACAGACAGGTGGGTCCAGTGGGACCCACATGTCATTGTCTGATAACTAATTAACCAGGTTAATTAGTTTAGTTAACAGATTAGTTATGTTAATTAACAATAGTTAATTAGTTTAATTAGTTACTAGGTTAATTAAACACAATTAATTTAATTAATTAATTAATAATTTTATTTATTATTATTTTTATTCTTTTTTTTATAAAATCGTTCTTGGGGGGGTTTGGGGCCCCGGCTGTCATTGGCCCCAAGGGCCTAAGCGGGCGCAAGGGCACGGGTAACGGGCGCCAGGAGTCAGCGGGTGCGGGCGTTGCCCCAGGCGTGGCGTTGCCCGAATGCAGGACGCGCCGGGGCGAGGCCGCAGGCTGCCGGCGACAGCGGAGCGGGCGTGACCGGTGCGGGGCCGTGGTGGGCACGTGCAAGAGCAAGGCGAGGCGAGGGCATCACGGCGTGGCCAGGGCCGGACGGGCACGGCGCCGGACGGGCCTAGCGCCGGGAGCGCGGGCGCGTCACGCGTGCGAAAAGGCAACTCGGGGAGGGCGAGGACGCGCGCCGAGGCCAGGGACGGATGCGGCGAGCGGCGGGGACTGCAGAAGCAGAGAGGGAGGAGGGGAGACGGCGGCTCACAGGGGAACGCAGGGAACGAGGCAGCGAGGCGCGAGGAGGGCGATGGGGACGACGACGTCGGAGAGGAGGCAGGCCGTCGAGGGAGGAAGACGGGGCCAGTCCAGCGACGGGGTCGGGGAGGTGGCGATCCGGGTGGCGCTGGCGTCGGGGTCGTGGCGGCAGTGTTGCCTGCGAGGGGGAAGCGGCGCCGTTCGGGGGAGTTGCGGGCATCGGGGTCGACCCGGTCGATCCGACGATGGAGCTCGACGGCGGGGGGATGGGGAAGCAGCTACGCGGCTCCGGCGAGTGGACCTCCAGGCGGCGGTAGTTGGTGTCGAAGGGGGCTCGAGAACGCGATCCAGATCTGATCGAGAGGGAGGGAGAACGACGTGCGGAGTGGGGGATGTGTGCAGTCGGGTTAGGGTTTGACCGTGGTTGGGGGGTTATGGGGGAGTGGGGGTGGCCGGTGCCCGATTGGGCCTTTGCCCAGTTGGGCCGGCCAGCTGGGCCATCTGGCCCAGCGAGGGGAGGGGGTTCCTTTTCCTCTCTTCGGTTTCTTTTACTTTTTATTTATTTTTCTGATTTTGTTTTCTTTTAGTTTCCTTTTCTGTTCATTTTAGTTTCTGATATTTTTAGTTTCTTTAAAGTACTAAGTTAGCACCTAAATTAGTATCATCAAAATAGGCCACTGCCAAACCTAGTTTGGACCCAAAATAAATTAGTTTAATATTTCCATATTTTCAAAAGCAAATAAATTATTCTTTTAGCCACTGGTTTTAATTAGTTTTAGGGCATTTAAACACTTTGAAAAAGGTTCGTTCCACCACCAAAACTAGTTAGGGATTATTTGCCACATGACGAACATTTTAGTTTCAATATTTGAAAACTTTTATTGTTTGCTTGATTTTGAAGTTGAATATGAATCGGTTTTAAACTAACGCGAGTTTATCGACAGTAACCGAGGTGACATGGCATCATTAGCAGAGGTTCACTGTAGCTTAATTACCCGGGCGTCACATTGAGTCCATAGGAAAGCCAATACTATTAAAAGGGGATGAGGTGTTGCTTAATGGTCTACTTGCTCAAATTGGTTAGTGATATGGTCCAAAGCCCTCAACCAATTTCTCCATTCCACATATGTCCAAAACCTAAAGTCAAACTCGGCCCCACCGATTTGATTCATTCGGTGCCACCGAGTTTACTTGATATAGTCAATGCCAGAAACCCTAATCAATTCGGTCTCACTGATAGGATCCCAGTCTCACCGAGATGGCCTTGCAAACTCTCTGTTGCATGTTGCAATTATTTTGGTCTTACCAAAATGTGCAATCGGTCCCACTGAGTTTGCCTGACCAACTCTCTGTTTGCTCATTGCTGAAATTGATCTCACCAAGTTCATGCAATCAGTCACACCGAGATCAGGTTTTGCCTTAACCCTAGCACATCGGTCCCACCGAGTTGATCATGTCGGTCCCATCGAGAATCCTAACGTTCATATTTTGAACTGAATCAGTCTCACCGAGTTCACCTATTCAGTCTGACCGAGTTGGGTCAAATGTGTGTAATGGTTAGATTTTGTGTGGAGGCTATATATACCCCTCCAACCCCTTCTCTATTCAGGAGAGAGCCATCAGAACATGCCTACATTTCCACTACTCATTTTCTAAGAGAGAACCACCTACTCATGTGTTGAGACCAAGACATTCCAATCCAATCACACGAATCTTGATCTCTATCCTTCCCCAAGTTGCTTTCCACTCAAATCATCTTTCCACCATAGCCAAATCTTTGAGAGAGAGTTGAGTGTTGGGGAGACTATCATTTGAAGTACAAGAGCAAGGAGTTCATCATCATCACACCATCTATTACCTTTTCGAGAGTGGTGTCTCCTAGATTGGTTAGGTGTCACTTGGGAGCCTCCATCAAGATTGTGGAGTTAAACCAAGGAGTTTGTAAGGGCAAGGAGATCGCCTACTTTGTGAGGATCTACCCAAGTGAGGCAAGTCCTTCTTGGGCGATGGCCATGTTGGGATAGACAACGTTGCTTCTTCGTGGACACTTCGTGGGTGGATCCCTCCATGGACTCGCGTAACTGTTACCCTTCGTGTGTTGAAGTCTCCATGAATGTGGATGTACGATAGCACCACCTATCAGAACCACACCAAAAATCTCCGTGTCTCCAATTGCGTTTGCACACTCCAATCCCATCCCTTTACTTTCTTGCAACTTGCATACCTTACTTTCCACTGCTCATATACTCTTGCCATGCTTGCTTGAAATGTATTTTGAATGCCTAAACGTGTGCTAAAACTCCACCTCAACTTGAAGAACTTAAAAACTGCTACTTTTGCTTGTTGAGGGTCTAACCACCCCCCCTCTAGAAACCTCTTCTCGATCCTTTCAATTGATTTCAGAGCATTGGTCTCCATTGCTTTGGTTTAATCACCATTGGAGGAACATGGACGAGTCTATGATGGGGAGTTTTAGACCTAGAGTGCCTATGCTTGATGGAGAGTTCTATAATGCTTAGAAAAATGAGATGCTTGAAATTTCCAATGAATATCACTTAAACAAGTACATTACTAGCCCTTGTGCGCCTCTTGTTGATCCATTGCATACTACCCCCGATGAGTCTCTCGACATGATCCACAATCTTAGAACTATCAATCTTATCATTAGAGGATTGCCTAGAAATTTGATTGTATGCTTGCCTACTCTTGAATGTGCTTACACCATATGGAGATTTCTTGAGGAACGGTTTCCAAACTATTCCTTGAAAAATCTAGATGTGATTCTTCAAAAGTCCATAGCTTTTTCATAAAATGAAACCTAGTGATCCTAAATATGATGATTGTCTATTTGAGCTTCATGACCTTATGCGTGCCAAAGGAGATGTTGGAGTCATTAGTAGCATTATCTTACAAGTCATTAGAATTCATAAAGATACCCATTGCCATGGTCATACATCTAATGAATCACTCTCTCTAGGTGATGATCAATCACAAGACGATGTTGAACATGGACACTATGATGAGGATAATGATAGTGACTTTGATCTCGATGAGTCTATGAGACACTTTGGTCTTATATGGCTAACCTTCATGGCTATATGGCTGGAGGAAAGGAATGGGTTCTTGATAGTGGATGTACTGATCACATGACCGGAGACAAGGATATGTTTCGTGAGCTTGCTGATAACGGCGGCCCTCGAAAGTATGTCACTTGTGGTGATAACTCAAAGGGTAAGGCGGTTGGCCTTGGTAAGGTGGCCATCTCACATGACAGCTCCATCCAAAATGCTATGCTCGTTGAATCTCTTGGATACAATTTACTTTCCGTATCTAGACTAGCCGATTTCGGTTTCAACGTCCTATTTACTGAAGTAGATTGCCAAGTGTTTCGAAGAGATAATAATATGTCACGCCCAATATGCGATACTATCCTAAAGAGACTCGAAGGTCCCACCAAGGATAGAACCGCATATTGAAATGCTTTTGCAAGGTGGATATCATTACATCAACATTACATAATAGATGGGGATACATACAAGAGGCATACAATGCCACACGAATACAATATCACAATACATAAGAGCATCATCCGACTATGGATGGAACACAAACAGAAACTCAAACTACATCCACCCTGCTAGCCCAGGCTACCGACCTGGAACCTATCCCCTGATCGAAGAAGCAGAAGAAGAACTCAACGCAAGCAAGCATCGCTCTCGCGTCATGATCATCGCAAAACCTGTACCTGCAACTGTTGTTGTAGTAATCTGTGAGCCACGAGGACTCAGCAATCCCATTACCATGGGTATCAAGACTAGCAAAGCTTAAATAGCAAAGGAAGGGGTAAAGTGGTGAGGCTGCAGTAGCGACTAAGCATGATATGGTGGCTAACATACGCAAATAAGAGCGAGAAGAGAGCAAATGGAACGGTCGTGAAGCTATCAATGATCAAGAAGTGATCCTGAACTCCTACTTACGTCAAACATAACCCAAAAACCGTGTTCACTTCCCGGACTCCGCCGAAAAGAGACCATCACGGCTACACACGCGGTTGATGCGTTTTAATTCGGATCTGGTGTCAAGTTATCTACAACCGGACATTAACAAATTCCCATCTGCCGCATAACCGCGGGCACGACTTTCGAAAGATTATACCCTACAGGGGTGTCCCAACTTAGCCCATGATAAGCTCTCGTGATCAACGAAGGATATACCTTCTCCCAGGAAGACCCGATCAGACCCGGAATCCCGGTTTACAAGACATTTCGACAATGGTAAAACAAGACCAGCAAAGCCTCCCGATGCGCCGACAATCCCGATAGGAGTTGCACATATCTCGTTCTTAGGGCAACACCGGATAAGTCAAGCTACGAGTAAAACCAGCCCTCGAGTTGCCCCGAGGTGGCCCCGCAGGCAGCTCGGTTCAGACCAACACTTAGACAAGCACTGGCCCGGGGGGGGGGCTAAATAAAGATGACCCTCGAGAGAGCGACTCCCAAGGGAAAAGTAGGTGGTGGTGAGGCAAATGGTAAAACCAATGTTGGGCCTTGCTGGAGGAGTTTTATTCAAAGCGAACTGTCAAGGGGGTCCCATAAATCACCCAACCGCGTAAGGAACGCAAAATCCGGGAACATAACAGCGGTATGACGGGAACTAGGACGGCAAGAGTGGAACAAAACACCAGGCATAAGGCCGAGTCTTCCACCCGTTACAAAGTATATAGATGCATTAATAATATAAGAGATATTGTGATATCCCAACCAAAATCCTGTCCACCATGGAGCAATCTTCAACTTCACCTGCAACTAACAACACTATAAGAGGGCTAAGCAAAGCGGTAACATAGCCAAGCAACGGTTTGCTAGGAAGGGTGTCAAAGGTTAGAGGTTCATGGCAATTTGGGAGGCTTGAGGAGCAAAAGATAGGTAACGCAGCATAGCGATAGAACGAAGCAACTAGCATAGCAATGATAGTAGTGAGATCCAGGGTAGCGGTCATCTTGCCTGAAATCCCGCAAGGAAGAAGAATGAGTCCAAGAAGAAGACGAATGGATGAAGTCGAACCAAGCGTAGACGAACGAATCCTCACGATCGCAACGAAACAGGAACTAACAAGAAGCAGCACACAACATGGTAAACACACCACACATTTACAAGACATGATGCACAACCAAGCATGATGCATGACCAGGCTACATGAAGCTACTCATGGCAATGGATGAAGCAAACAAGAGCAACACATCAAGGCAAGTTTAAATGAGGCCGGGAACAACATATAACAATTCCGGTAAGTCCTCATATGCAAATTTCGAAATTGGTCCAGATCTGAATAAACCTTATGTTCAAGTTGTTAAACAGCAAGTTAAGATGCACCAAGATGATCTACACGAGATTCTAGTGAAGTTACATATAAAGTTCATTTAGTTCGGAGCTACGGCCTAGAAGATATGAGCAAAACAAGTTAAACATGACATTGATGCAAAATGCATACAAACATCAAGCAAACACCTCAAAACAAGGATGCAACATGATAATATGAAGCTACACACAAAAACAAGCAAGTTTCATATAGAGCACACTCAAAACGGAGCAACGGTTCAACACACACACACTATACAAGATATGGCAACAATCTGTCCAAAACAGCAACTAGGCATATTGCAAGCACTAAAACAACATGCTACAACATCTCAACATGAAAACAAAAGGCATGGGCATGATTTATAGGTAAAGCATAACAAAACATGAACACTGAGCTATCTCCAGAAATCACTAGAATATGCTCAAACACACATGGCACGATTGCAAATAATAACAGTTCAGACTTTGCAGAAATAACATCAGGTTGCAATGTTTAGAGCTATCAAACAACATGTTACAGGAAGTTAACATGGCAAACAAAGGCATGGAATGAATCTACTAAGTCATAGAACAAAAGTCCTTTACTGACCATAAGCCAAAAAGGATCAGAAGATATGATGGCACCCATGTAAACATGGCAAGTTATATGACAGATCCATACATGGCAGGAACAACAATAAGTAGGCATGTTGATGAGGTTGTAGCACTCACCACAGAGCAATACATGGCATGGAAATGCAACCAACAGTAAGAATACATGTTTATTAAGCTAAGCATGGCAAGAGCAAGTTCATAGGGTGCATGGATAACTAACAACAATCATGGCAACAACTGAACTTCATGTTAACAGGCTGACAGCAACATTATTTAGCAACTTTGGAGCAAGATTACAACAAGCTACAGCAGGCTATAAATGTAACCAGGGGCATGGATGGATAGATCATAACATGTAGAACAAAAGATCCTTAGTGAACATCTCTAGATTATGCATAGAATGACTTATAGCAGCAGGTTTACATAGCATCACGAAATAACAGATTCAGCCTAGCAAAACAGTAACAGCAAGTACACCACTTCACGAGCTCAATTCACTCACCACAAGTCATTGCATTACAATATAAGCATAGCATCAGCAAGAAGACATGTTTATGAAACTACCCAAGGCAAGAACAAGTTCATAGCATGCAAGGATCAACTACAACAACCTTGGCAAAATTGAATAACATATAAACAATCTGCCAGGAAACATTGTGTAGCAAAAGTAGAGCAAGAAAATGATATGCTAGACTACTCCATAATTGCAAACAGGGGCATGAATGGATAGACAATAACCATATGTTCACAACATTCTTACTGAAGTATCTCAAAATATGCTTGGATCTCTCTGTAGCATCAAGTTTACATTGCATCAAAATAACAGCAGAACAGGGACTAAAATCAGCAACATCACGAAGCCTAGTTTACATGCTTGTGCTAGTCACCACATTGATCACAAAAATACATGGTAAGCACATCTGTAAATAAGACATGGCATAGTTCAAAACACATGTAGACATCAACCTCATAAGATGCACACATCAAACATGGCAAAAATGACAAATGAGCATGTTCTGTTAACAGATAGCAGACAACATCATATAGCACTCTTGCAACGATGATTCAGGCATCAAGATGGACTCAAATGAACATGATGCAATGGAATGAAATGTACAACATCTCTCAATGAACATTTTGACATATTACACGCACAAAACGGAGCAGTATGCATGGAGTTATGGCATGTTGAACAGGGCATGCAAATATGCAAAAATTGCAGGACTTAGTCGTTTTCTGAAAAAAAAGGACTGCGCGCGGGATAACTAAATTGTGCATGAGCGGGGGTTTGCGGGCGGCTCACCATGGGCTCGTCCCAGTTCGGTGAGGAGGACGGTTGGGCCTAGAGAGCTGGGCCGCGGTTGGCCGTGGGCCCACCCGGTGGCCCAAGCGGGCAAGCGAGCAGGGGCACGAGCGCTCGCTCATTCCTGAGTGAGACGAAGGCGGCAAACGGTGGCGGGGCTCCGTCAAGGGCCGTCGAGGCCGGAGGAGGCCATGGGGGCGGCGCTGGCGTCCATATCCGGCGAGGGAACAGCCGGATCCGACGATCCCGAGGCCGAGGGAGGCCAGCGACGAGGTTCCTGGCGGCGGCGGCGGGGTTTCCTGCAAGGGGGGAGAGAGAGAGATCTAAGAGAGAGAGAGATCTGAGAGAGAGAAGCCAGAGGGAGAGACGGGAGGGATAGGGAGGCACAGGGAGGCGGCAACCTTGCAGGACGACGGCGGTCCTCTGTTGGCCGGCGAGGCGAGACAAGCGCGCCGGCGGCGAGGAAGCTGGGCGGCAGCGCGAAAGCGGGGCTAGCGCGGGGAGGCGACGTGGCTGGGCTCCTGCAGTGGCGCGGCACGGGCTCGTCTGGGCCCGGATCTGGCCCAGGGCGGGCCTGCGATGGGCTCCGCGGGCCTGTGCGGTGGCTGGGTGCTGGGGAGGTGACGTGGAAGCGGTTGAGTGGCTGCGGGAGGCGGGGGAGGTGATGTGGCGGCGCCCGGTTGGCCAGGGCGACGCCTCAGGTGGCGGCGCGGCGATTGGCGGTGCACCAAGTGGCGGTGGAGGAGCGGGCCAGCGCGGAAATTGAGGAGGGGAGGTTGGTGGCACGGATCCCGATGGGGGAAGGAAGGAGAAGGCCAGAAATGGCAGGGGGAAGCGTCTATAAATAGATAGGAGCTAGGGTTTTAGGATTTGGGGCGTTTTTGGAGCCCTCCGATCTCGATCAGATGGATGCGCTCGGAGGGGAGGTTAGTGGGCTGTGGAGAGACCATGGATTGCGGGAGAGAAGAGAGAGAGAGGCCCGACAGCAGTTTCCGGATACCAAAAACGTCCGACGTATAGACCGGCTATATTGCGGTTGTAGGTTTAACGGTTGGGCTATCAAATGGACTCCAAATGCGATGAAACTTGGCAGGCGGTCTGTCTACACTATAATAAGACCGCACGACAAGTTGCAACCCATTCTGAGAACATTTTTATGCCACTTATAAAATAATATCTCGGAGGTGCCGCGGGCGTGTGCGAGTGTGTCCGGACTCGGGACGGACATCGGAGAGAACCGGCGGAACCCGAACGGATGCATGTTTTGAAAAACATGCGGATGAAATGCAGGTGATGACATGGAAAAATGCAACATGCAAGCAAATGACATAGCAACGACGGCAAATAACTGGGAGACACCTGGCGCATCGAATCCGGGGCGTTACATAATAATATGGTCTTTACCGGTATACATAGAGGTGATCTATACATTGTTGATTTCACTAAAAAGGCTCAACCTAGAACTTGTTTAATTGCTAAATCTTCTAAAGGCTGGTTGTGGCATAGAAGGTTAGGCCACGTGGGCATGCGAAATCTTGATAAGCTTATTAAAGGTGATCATATCCTTGGAGTTAAAGATGTTATATTTGACAAGGATAGACTTTGCAGTGCTTGTCAGGTAGGAAAACAGGTTGGAGGAAGCCACCCTGTGAAAAACATCATTACCACGAGAAGATGGATCGAGCTGCTTCATATGGATCTTTTTGGTCCTAACGCCTACAAAAGTCTCGGTGGTAACTCATTCGGTTTAGTCATTGTCGATGACTTTTCAAGATTTACGTGGGTGTTCTTTCTTGATGATAAATCGCAGGTCCAGAAGATCTTCAAGATCTTCGCTAGGAAGGCCCAAAATCAATTTGAAGTGAAGATAAAGAAGGTTCGCAGCAACAACGGAACGGAGTTCAAGAACGCCAATGTGGATTCCTTTCTTGACGAAGAAGGGATTTCACATGAGTTCTCGGCTACGTACACACCTCAACAATGGAAGAACTGGACACTTATTGAGATGGCGAGAACAATTCTTGATGAGTACAAGATGCAAAACACTTTTGAGTGGAAGCGGTTGAGATAGCTTGTCATGCAATAAATCGTCTATGTCTTCACAAGCTACTCGGTAAGACGGCATACAAGCTTATCACCAGTAACAAACCCCAAGTTGGATACTTTCGAATATTCGTCTCAAAGTGCTACATTCTTGATAAGCATCGTCGTTCAAAATTTGCTCCAAAATCTAATGAAGGTTTCCTACTTGGTTATGGCTCAAACTCTCACACTTACCGTGTCTACAAAAATTTCACCCGAAAGGTTGAAGAGACGGTATATGTGAAGTTTGATGAATCTAATGGCTCGCAAGTAGAGCAATTTCCAATTGATGTAGGAGACAAAGACCCTTTAGAAGCAATACAAGATTTGTCTATTGGCAAGATTCGCCCAATGGAGGTGAAGGAAAGTACCTCGTCCGTTCAAGTGGAAGCCTCAACTTCCTGACAAGGTGAACCACAGGTTGACTTGGAGGCATCCACAAGTGGACCACGCCAAAATGAAGGAAACGAGGAAATACACCAAGATGAACCTCATCAACCTCCCTCTCCACCTCCACAAGGGAACAACAATACCAACAATTAAGAAGTCCAAGAGGAGGAACAAGATGATGAAGAGGATGTTCACCCCGACCCAAACAAAAGCTCCCATGAGTTAGAGCAAGAGTTTCAAGAGATCATCCCGTCGAACAAATCTTTGATGATATCCAAACTGGGAGAATTACTCGCTCTAAAACTCGTTTGGCTAACTTTTGTGAACATTATTCAGTTATCTCTAGTATTGAACCTATGAAGGTTGAAGAAGCTCTTGATGATCCAGAGTCGGTGAATGCCAAGCATGAAGAGCTACACAATTTCGAGAGGAACCAAGTTTGAACATTGGTAGGAAAGCCAGTCAACAACCAAAATGTCATTGGAACCAAATGGGTGTTTCGGAATAAGCAAGATGAAGATGGACAAGTTGTACGCAACAAGGCTCGTCTCGTCACCCAAGGCTACACTCAAGTCGAAGGTATGGACTATGGTGAGACATATGCCCCCGTTGCTAGACTTGAGTCCATACGCATCTTACTTGCTTATGACAATCATCATGATATTGCTCTATATCAAATGGACATTAAAACTTCTTTTCTAAATGGCGATCTTGAGGAGGAAGTTTATGTTAAACAAACTCCCAGCTTTGTTAACCCCAAGAAACCCGATCATGTCTACAAACTTCACAAAGCTCTTTATGGTCTTAAACAAGCTCCTAGAGCGCGATATAAATGCTTGACCGAGTTTCTTATTGAAAAAGGCTTTGAGATTGGAAAATTTGATTCTACACTTTTTACTAAAAGGGTTAATGGTGAACTATTTGTGTGCCAAATTTATGTGGATTATATCATATTTGGATCAACTAACCCTCATTTTAGTGAAAAGTTTGGAAGGCTAATGTCGGAGAAGTTTGAGATGTCTATGATGAGTGAACTCAAGTTCTTTCTTGGTTTGCAAATCAAGCAAACTAAGGATGGTACCTTTGTTTCCGAAACAAAGTATACCAAGGACTTATTCAAGAAGTTCAACATGCAAGAAAGCAAAGGTATGAAAACACCCATGCCTGCTAGTGGACATCTTGACTTGACTAAGGATGGCAAACCGGTTGACCAAAAGGTTTATCGCTCTATGATTGGTTCATTGTTATATCTATGTGCCTCCTGTCCCTATATTATGCTAAGTGTGTGCATGTGTGCATGATATCAAGCTCCCCCTAAAGAATCTCATGTTAAGGCTGTGAAAAGGATAGTGAGATACTTAATTCATACACCAAACTTTGGCATTTGGTATCCTAAGAGGTCTTCTTTTGATCTTGTTGGCTACTCCGATTCGGACTATGCCGGTGACAAGGTTGATAGAAAGTCCACTTAAGTACTTGTCAATTTGTTGGTAGATCTCTTGTGTCTTGGTCCTCCAAGAAACAAAACTCGGTATCCTTATCCACTGCCGAAGCGAAATACATCGCCGCCGGTTCATGTTGTGCTCTATTACTTTGGATGACCCAAACTCTTAAAGATTATGGGATATATGTGAAACATATTCCATTGCTTTGTGATAATGAGAGTGCCATTAAGATTGCTCACAATCTCGTGCAACATTCTCAAACTAAGCATATTGAAGTTTGTCATCATTTCATTCGAGACCATGTTGCTAAAGGAGACATCAATCTTAAGCATGTTCGTACCGATAAGAAATTGGCGGATATATTCACCAAACCGCTTGGTGAGAAAGTATTTTTTTTCCTTTGAGAGGTGAATTGAACATCATTGGCGCCTCAAACTTGGAGTAAAAACTCCATTTGGATACATGCAAGGCATGAGCCTTTGACTAATCCTTGATATTTCTCTTATGATGATCATATGTCTCGGGTCTATACTTGTACCCTTGCATGTTATCTAACCCTTGTAGGTACTTGGATGAGCCCAAATCTATGAGATTGCAACTCACTCACATCTTGAGCAATCTCTACATCACCAAGTCTCTACAATATGGTGGTTGAAGACAAGGAAGCATGAATCCTTTCAACATATCCTTTGACAATTTCAATATATCAAATTTCATTTGGTATCAAGTTTCATTATTGTCATTTTGGATACACAAGTGCTCTTCCTTGCAAGACTAACCCATGTAGATAGATGAACTCAAACTACAAGTGGCGCTCCCAACTCTTGATGAACTACATCAATCTTGAGCATCCAACATAAGTTTGACTACATGATCAAGATCAACACCACCACCCAAGGTATGTTATTCCATCTTAGAGAAGCTTTTCCCCAAGTCATGGGTCAAAGCAGCTCAACAAGATGTAAATACATCAAAATGCTTAAACGAAAAATGGTAACCCCATTTTGAGATTAAACGATGAGTATGACCTACGATCAAGTGTTCTCACTTGACTCCTCAGTCAATATACTCTAACATAGGTGGCTTTGTCGCCGACCCTTTCTAGATGAAGTTATCTAGTGTTTCTTTGTTGTTTTGCTTGTAGTTCTTGCTTGTTTGCCTTCATCTAGATTTCATTTATTTTTGTCTGTTATTTTCTGCATTCCTTGCAAATCTTTTATTTAATTCCTTGCAAATCCTTGTGAGATCTTATTTGCCAAGTGAGCCGAGATGACAAAAAATGTCCTCTGTATTGAACTCAGCCTCACCAATTTCTACCTATCGGCTAGACCGAACTGCAATATTGCACTGTAGACTGTTCATCGGTACAACCGACAAAGATAAACCCGGTCTGACCGATATACATCTGTTGGAAATATGCCCTAGGGGCAATAATAAAATGGTTATTATTATATTTCTTTGTTCATTATAATTGTCTGTTATTCATGCTATAACTGTGTTATCCAGAAATCATAATCATGTGTGAATACATAGACCATAACATGTCCCTAGTAAGCCTCTAGTTGACTAGCTCGTTGATCAACATATTCATGGTTTCCTGACTATGGGCATTGGATGTCATTGATAACGGGATGACATCATTAGGAGAATGATGTGATGGACAAGACCCAATCCTAAGCATAGCTCAAAGATCGTGTAGTTCGTTTAGCTAGAGCTTTTCCAATTGTCAAGTATCATTTCCTTAGACCATGAGATTGTGCAACTCCCAGATACCGTAGGAGTGCTTTGGGTGTGCCAAACGTCACAACATAACTGGGTGACTATAAAGGTGCACTACGGGTATCTCCGAAAGTGTCTGTTGGGCTGGCATGAATCGAGACTGGGATTTGTCACTCCGTATGACGGAGAGGTATCTCTAGGCCCACTCGGTAATGCATCATCATAATGAGCTCAATTTGACCAAGTGTCTGGTCACGGGATCATGCATTACGGTACGAGTAAAGTGACTTGCCGGTAACGAGATTAAACGAGGTATTGGGATATCGACGATCGAGTCTCGGGCAAGTAACGTACCGATTGACAAAGGGAATTGTATACGGGGTTGATTGAATCCTCGACATCATGGTTCATCCGATGAGATCATCGAGGAGTATGTGATAGCCAACATGGGTATCCAGATCTCGCTCTTGGTTATTGACCGGAGAGGCGTGTCGGTCATGTCTGCATGTCTCCCAAACCCGTAGGGTCTACACACTTAAGGTTCGGTGACACTAGGGTTGTAGAGATATTAGTATGCAGCAAACCGAAAGTGGTTTGGAGTCCTGGATGATATCTCGGACGTCACGAGGAGTTCCGGAATGGTCCGGAGGTAAAGAATTATATATGGGAAGTCGAGTTTCGGCCATCGGGAAAGTTTTGGGGGTCACCGGTATTGTACCGGGACCACCGGAAGGGTCCCGGGGGTCCACCGGGTCGGGCCACCTATCCCAGAGGGCCCCATGGGCTTAAGTGGGAGGGGAACCAGCCCCTGGTGGGCTGGTGGGCTCCCCCCTTGCCACCCTGCGCCTAGGGTTGGAAACCCTAGGGTGGGGGGGCGCCTCCACTTGCCTTGGGGGGCAAGGCACCCCCTTGGCCGGCGTCCCCCCTTGGAGATTCAATCTCCTAGGGCCGGCGCCCCCCTGGGGACCCTATATAAAGAGGGGGGGAGGGCAGCCGCACCCTTGCACTTGGCGCCTCCCTTCCCCCTTGCTACACCTCTCCCTCCCGCAGACGCTTGGCGAAGCCCTACCGGGATCCCTGCTGCATCCACCACCACGCTGTCGTGCTACTGGATCTTCATCAACCTCTCCTTTCCCCTTGCTGGATCAAGAAGGAGGAGACATCTCGCTGACCGTACGTGTGTTGAACAGATGTGCCGTCCGTTCGGCGCTAGGATCTCCGGTGATTTGGATCACGACGAGTACGACTCCCTCAACCCCGTTCTCTTGAACGCTTCCGCTCGATCTACAAGGGTATGTAGATGCACTCCTCTCTCTCGTTGCTAGATGAACTCATAGATAGATCTTGGTGAAACCGTAGATTTTTTTTATTTTCTGCAATGTTCCCCAATAGTGGCATCATGAGCTAGGTCTATGCGTAGTTCTCTTTGCATGAGTAGAACACAAATTTGTTGTGGGCGTAGATGTTGTCAACTTTCTTGCCACTACTAGTCTTATTTTGCTTCAGCGGTATTGTGGGATGAAGCGGCCCGGACCGACCTTACACGTACGCTTATGTGAGACAGGTTCCACCAACTGACATGCACTAGTTGCATAAGGTGGCTAGCGGGTGTCTGTCTCTCCCACTTTAGTTGTAGCGGATTCGATGAAAAGGGTCCTTATGAAGGGTAAATAGAAGTTGGCAAATCACATTGTGGCTTTTATGTAGGTAAGAAAACGTTCTTGCTAGATCACCTATAGAAGCCACGTAAAAACTTGCAACAACAATTAGAGGACGTCTAACTTGTTTTTGCAGCAAGTGTTTTGTGATGTGATATGGCCAAAAGTTGTGATGAATGATGAATGATATATATGTGATGTATGAGATCATGTTCTTGTAATAGGAATCACGACTTGCATGTCAATGAGTATGACAACCGGCAGGAGCCATAGGAGTTGTCTTTATTTTTTGTATGACCTGCGTGTCATTGAGAAACGCCATGTAAATTACTTTATTGCTAAATGCATTAGCCATAGTAGTAGAAGTAATAGTTGGCGAGCAACTTCATGGAGACACGATGATGGAGATCATGATGATGGAGATCATGGTGTCATGCCGGTGACGACGATGATCATGGAGCCCTGAAGATGGAGATCAAAGGAGCTATATGATATTGGCCATATAATGTCACTATTTGATTGCATGTGATGTTTATCATCTTTTTCATCTTATTTGCTTAGAACGATGGTAGCTTAAATAAGATGATCCCTCAAAATAATTTCAAGAAAAGTGTTCCCCCTAACTGTGCACCATTGCGAAGGTTCGTTGTTTCGAAGCACCACGTGATGATCGGGTGTGATAGATCCTAATGTTCGAATACAACGGGTGTAAGCCAGATTTACACACGCAATACACTTAGGTTGACTTGACGAGCCTAGCATGTACAGACATGGCCTCGGAACACGGAGGACCAAAAGGTCGAGCATGAGTCATATAGAAGATACGATCAACATGGAGATGTTCACCGATGATGACTAGTCCGTCTCACGTGATGATCGGACACGGGCTAGTCGAGTCAGATCATGTATAACTTAGATGACTAGAGGGATGTCTAATCTGAGTGGGAGTTCATTAAATAATTTGATTAGATGAACTTAATTATCATGAACTTAGTCTAAAATCTTTACAATATGTCTTGTAGATCAAATGGCCCATGTTACCCTCAACTTGAATGCGTTCCTAGAGAAAACCAAGCTGAAAGATGATGGCAGCAACTATACGGACTGGATCCGGAACCTGAGGATCATCATCATAGCTGCCAAGAAAGATTATGTCCTAGAAGCGCCGCTAGGTGAAGCACCAATCCCAGAGAACCAAGATGTTATGAACGCTTGGCAGTCTCGTGCTGATGATTACTCCCTCGTTCAGTGCGGCATGCTTTACAGCTTAGAACCGGGGCTCCAAAAGCGTTTTGAGCAACATGGAGCATATGAGATGTTCGAAGAGCTGAAAATGGTTTTCCAAGCTCATGCCCGGGTTGAGAGATATGAAGTCTCTGACAAGTTCTTCAGCTGTAAGATGGAGGAAAATAGTTCTATCAGTGAGCACATACTCAAGATGTCTGGGTTGCACAACCGCTTGACTCAGCTGGGAGTTAATCTCCCGGATGACACAGTCATTGACAGAATCCTTCAGTCGCTTCCACCGAGCTACAAGAGCTTTGTGATGAACTTCAATATGCAGGGGATGGAAAAGACCATTCCTGAGGTATATTCAATGCTGAAATCAGCGGAGGTGGAGATCAAAAAGGAACATCAAGTGTTGATGGTGAATAAAACCACTAAGTTCAAGAAAGGCAAGGGTAAGAAGAACTTCAAGAAGGACGGCAAGGGAGTTGCCGCGCACGGTAAGCCAGTTGCCGGGAAGAAGTCAAACAATGGACCCAAGCCTAAAACTAAGTGCTTTTATTGCAAGGGAAGTGGTCACTGGAAGCGGAACTGCCCCAAGTACTTAGCGGACAAGAAGGCCGGCAAAACCAAAGGTATATGTGATTTACATGTAATTGATGTGTACCTTACCAGTACTCGTAGTAGCTCTTGGGTATTTGATATCGGTGCGGTTGCTCATATTTGTAACTCAAAGCAGGAGCTGTGGAATAAGCGGAGACTGGCGAAGGACGAGGTGACGATGCGCGTCGGGAATGGTTCCAAGGTCGATGTGATCGCCGTCGGCACGCTACCTCTACATCTACCTACGGGATTAGTTTTAAACCTCAATAATTGTTATTTAGTACCAGCTTTGAGCATGAACATTGTATCTGGATCTCGTTTAATTCGAGATGGCTACTCATTTAAATCCGAGAATAATGGTTGTTCTATTTATATGAGAGATATGTTTTATGGTCATGCCCCGCTGGTGAATGGTTTATTCTTAATGAATCTCGAGCGTAATGTTACACATATTCATAGTGTGAATACCAAAAGATGTAAACTTGATAACGATAGTCCCACATACTTGTGGCACTGCCGCCTTAGTCACATTGGTGTCAAGCGCATGAAGAAGCTCCATGCTGATGGACTTTTACAGTCTCTAGATTATGAATCGTTTGACACATGCGAACCATGCCTCATGGGCAAAATGACCAAGACTCCGTTCTCCGAAACAATGGAGCGAGCGACCAACTTATTGCAAATCATACATACTGATGTGTGCGGTCCAATGAGCGTTGAGGCTCGCGGAGGATATCGTTATGTTCTCACTCTCACTGATAACTTGAGTAGATATGGGTATGTCTACTTGATGAAACACAAGTCTAAGACCTTTGAAAAGTTCAAGGAATTTCAGAGTGAGGTAGAGAATCAACGTGACCGAAAGATAAAGTTCTTACGATCAGATCGTGGGGGAGAATATTTAAGTCACGAATTTGGTACGCACTTAAGGAAATGTGGAATCGTTTCACAACTCACGCTGCCTGGAATACCTCAGCGTAACGGTGTGTCCGAACGTCATAATCGCACTTTATTGGATATGGTGCGATCTATGATGTCTCTTACCGATTTACCGCTATCATTTTGGGGATACGCTCTAGAGACAGCTACATTCACTTTAAATAGGGCACCGTCTAAATCCGTTGAGTCAACACCGTATGAATTATGGTTTGGGAAGAAACCTAAGCTGTCGTTTCTAAAAGTTTGGGGATGCGATGCTTATGTCAAGAAACTTCAACCTGAAAAGCTCGAACCCAAGTCGGAAAAATGCGTCTTCATAGGATACCCTAAGGAAACAATTGGGTATACCTTCTACTTAAGATCCGAAGGCAAGATCTTTGTTGCCAAGAACGGGTCCTTTCTGGAGAAAGAGTTTCTCTCGAAAGAATTAAGTGGGAGGAAAGTAGAGCTTGATGAAGTACTACCTCTTGAAATGGTAAGTAGCGCAACTCAGGAAGATGTTCCTGTGGTGCCTGCACCGACAAGAGAGGAGGTTAATGATGATGATCAAGATACTTCGGATCAAGCTCCTACTGAACTTCGAAGGTCCACAAGGACACGTTCTGCACCAGAGTGGTACGACAAACCTGTCTTGGAAATCATGTTGTTAGACAATGGTGAACCTTCAAACTATGAAGAAGCGATGGCGGGCCCAGATTCCAACAAATGGCTTGAAGCCATGCCATCCGAGATAGGATCCATGTATGAAAACGAAGTATGGACTTTGACAGACTTGCCCGATGATCGCCGAGCGATAGAAAACAAATGGATCTTTAAGAAGAAGACGGACGCGGATGGTAATATTACCATCTATAAAGCTCGACTTGTCGCTAAGGGTTATCGACAAGTTCAAGGGATTGACTACGATGAGACGTTCTCTCCCGTAGCGAAGCTGAAGTCCGTCCGAATCATGTTAGCAATTGCCGCATACTATGATTATGAGATATGGCAGATGGATGTCAAAACGGCATTCCTTAACGGACATCTTAAGGAAGAATTGTATATGATGCAGCCGGAAGGTTTTGTCGACCCTGAGAATGCTAACAAGGTATGCAAGCTCTAGCGATCCATTTATGGGCTGGTGCAAGCATCTCGGAGTTGGAACATTCGCTTTGATGAGATGATCAAAGCGTTTGGGTTTATGCAGACTTATGGAGAAGCCTGCGTTTACAAGAAAGTGAGTGGGAGCTCTGTAGCATTTCTCATATTATATGTAGATGCCATACTTTTGATGGGAAATGATATAGAACTTTTGGACAACATTAAGGCCTACTTGAATAAGTGTTTTTCAATGAAGGACCTTGGAGAAGCTGCTTACATATTAGGCATCAAAATCTATAGGGATAGATCGAGACGCCTCATAGGTCTTTCACAAAGCACATACCTTGATAAGATATTGAAGAAGTTCAATATGGATCAGTCCAAGAAAGGGTTCTTGCCTGTATTGCAAGGTGTGAGATTGAGCTCGGCTCAATGCCCGACCACGGCAGAAGATAAAGAAGAGATGAGTGTCATCCCCTATGCCTCAGCCATAGGGTCTATTATGTATGCCATGCTGTGTACCAGACCTGATGTAAACCTTGCCGTAAGTTTGGTAGGAAGGTACCAAAGTAATCCCGGCAAGGAACACTGGAAAGCGGTCAAGAACATCCTGAAGTACCTAAAAAGGACTAAGGATATGTTTCTCATTTATGGAGGTGACGAAGAGCTCGTCGTAAAGGGTTACGTCGACGCTAGCTTCGACACAGATCTGGATGACTCTAAGTCACAGACCGGATACATGTATATTTTGAATGGTGGGGCAGTAAGCCGGTGCAGTTGCAAGCAAAGCGTCGTGGCGGGATCTACATGTGAAGCAGAGTACATGGCAGCCTCGGAGGCAGCGCATGAAGCAATCTGGGTGAAGGAGTTCATCACCGACCTAGGAGTCATACCCAATGCGTCGGGGCCGATTGCACTCTACTGTGATAACACTGGAGCTATTGCACTTGCCAAGGAGCCCAATTTTCACAAGAAGACCAGGCACATCAAGCGTCGCTTCAACTCCATACATGAAAATGTTCAAGATGGAGACATAGATATTTGTAAAGTACATATGGACCTGAATGTAGCAGATCCGTTGACTAAACCTCTCCCTAGAGAAAAACATGATCAACACCAGTATGCTATGGGTGTTCGATTCATCAGAATGTAACTAGAATATTGACTCTAGTGCAAGTGGGAGACTGTTGGAAATATGCCCTAGAGGTAATAATAAAATGGTTATTATTATATTTCTTTGTTCATGATAATTGTCTGTTATTCATGCTATAGCTGTGTTATCCGGAAATCGTAATACACGTGTGAATACATAGACCACAACATGTCCCTAGTAAGCCTCTAGTTGACTAGCTCGTTGATCAACAGATAGTCATGGTTTCCTGACTATCGGCATTGGATGTCATTGATAACGGGATCACATCATTAGGAGAATGATGTGATGGACAAGACCCAATCCTAAGCATAGCTCAAAGATCGTGTAGTTCATTTAGCTAGAGCTTTTCCAATTGTCAAGTATCATTTCCTTAGACCATGAGATTGTGCAACTCCTGGATACCGTAGGAGTGCTTTGGGTGTGCCAAACATCACAATGTAACTGGGTGACTATAAAGGTGCACTACGGGTATCTCCGAAAGTGTCTGTTGGGTTGGCACGAATCGAGACTGGGATTTGTCACTCTGTATGACGGAGAGGTATCTCTGGGCCCACTCGGTAATGCATCATCATAATGAGCTCAATGTGACCAAGTGTCTGGTCACGGGATCATGCATTACGGTACGAGTAAACTGACTTGCCGGTAACGAGATTAAACGAGGTATTGGGATATCGACGATCGAGTCTCGGGCAAGTAACGTCCCGATTGACAAAGGGAATTGTATACGGGGTTGATTGAATCCTCGACATCGTGGTTCATCCGATGAGATCATCGAGGAGTATGTGGGAGCCAACATGGGTATCCAGATCTCGCTGTTGGTTATTGACCGGAGAGGCGTCTCGGTCATGTCTGCATGTCTCCCGAACCCGTAGGGTCTACACACTTAAGGTTCGGTGACGCTAGGGTTGTAGAGATATTAGTATGCAGCAAACCGAAAGTTGTTCGGAGTGCCGGATGAGATCCCGGACGTCATGAGGAGTTCCGGAATGGTCCGGAGGTAAAGAATTATATATGGGAAGTCGAGTTTCGGCCATCGGGAAAGTTTTGGGGGTCACCGTTATTGTACCGGGACCACCGGAAGGGTCCCGGGGGTCCACCGGGTGGGGCCACCTATCCCGGAGGGCCCCATGGGATAAAGTGGGAGGCGAACCAGCCCCTGGTGGGCTGGTGCGCCCCCCTTGGGCCCCCTCCCTGTGCCTAGGGTTGGAAACCCTAGGGTGGGTGGGGGGGGCCTCCACTTGCCTTGGGGGGCAAGGCACCCCCTTGGCCGCCGCCCCCTCCTTGGAGATTCAAGCTCCTAGGGCCGGCACCCCCCTTGGGGATCCTATATAAAGAGGGGGGAGGGAGGGCCGCTACACCCTTGCACTTGGCGCCTCCCTTCCCCCTTGCTACACCTCTCCCTCCCGCAGACGCTTGGTGAAGCCCTGCCGGGATCCCTGCTACATCCACCACCACGCCGTCGTGCTGCTGGATCTTCATCAACCTCTCCTTTCCCCTTGCTGGATCAAGAAGGAGGAGACATCTCGCTGACCGTACGTGTGTTGAACGCGGAGGTGCCGTCCGTTCGGCGCCAGGATCTCTGATGATTTGGATCACGACGAGTACGACTCCCTCAACCCCGTTCTCTTGAACGCTTCCACTCGATCTACAAGGGTATGTAGATGCACTCCTCTCTCTCATTGCTAGATGAACTCATAGATTGATCTTGGTGAAACTGTAGAATTTTTTTATTTTCTGCAACGTTCCCCAACAACATCATATATGATAATGCCAACTCGGTGTCACCCATGAAAATGGATCGATGT
The DNA here is from genome assembly GCF_002162155.2 of Triticum dicoccoides. Lineage (NCBI taxonomy): Eukaryota > Viridiplantae > Streptophyta > Magnoliopsida > Poales > Poaceae > Triticum > Triticum dicoccoides. Next base: position 449,219,069 of record NC_041385.1, read on the forward strand.
TAGCGACTTCACTACTGAGAAAACTTTTTGCCATTACAATTGTCATTTCTTCTTCAGCTCCACTCGATGATTCTTTTCCTCTACCAGCATCTTAAATTACATGTTGCTTTGTAATGTGACTCAAGGACCAAACCCATTTGACTCATGCTCCAGAAGATCCTTTCATGGAAATTGATGTCAAAGGGGGAGAGAGAGCACATCAAAGCTTATCACATAGGAGAGAAAGCACAACTTTAGCTTCTCCAGATGATCATTAACCATAGAGGAGAGAAGTCACATGTCTTTAAGAGGGGAAAGACATGTTAGTAGATTTTATGTTTGCCTTGTTCTGATTTTCTCTTACCTTACAGTCTCCCATTATCCAATATTAGATTCAGGGGGAGAAAGAGTTCATATCTAAGAGAAGAACATCTTTGGAATTCATTACATATCCTTCATCCTTGGGGACATGTCTATATCCAAACAGAGTACTAAGTACTCAGTCACTACATGTCACCCCAGTCTTGGTACTCTTGTAATTTTCTCTACTTGCTCTGATTAGTAGGTGTCCTTGTGTTATCTTACCCTGTTTTCTCAAGTTCACCTCTTCGAAAGCCATCTCAAGACCACAAGGCAAGTATATGCATCACACTCATGTGCATGATGATGTCTTGCTGATGTACATATTGTTTGCAAGAAGGACTCATGAACATGAAGGTACATTTCCTGTATTTACATCATTTTCCCTGATGCATATAGCCAAGATACATGTAACACATTGCTTGCTCTGACATGCCTATGCATTCACATGCTTTCATAGTCTATCTTCACATGATTGCTGATACGTCTCCAACGTATCTATAATTTTTGATTGTTCCATGCTATTATATTACCCCTTTTGGATGTTTATGGGCTTTATTTTACACATTAATATCATTGTTGGGACTAACCTACTAACCGGAGGCCCAGCCCGTCTTGCTGTTTTTTTGCCTATTTTAGTATTTCGAAGAAAAGGAATATCAAACGGAGTCCAAACGGAATGAAACCTTCGGGAGTGTAATTTTTGGAACGAACGTGATCCAGAGGACTTGGAGTGCAAGCCAAGCAGTAGCCGAGGCGACCACGAGATAGGAGGGCGTGCCCACCCCTACAGGGCGTGCCCCCCTGTCTCGTGGGCCCCTCGGGCAGCCACCGACGTACTTCTTCCTCCTATATAAGCCTACGTACCCCGAAAACATCCAGGGAGCCAACGAAACACAATTTCCACCACCGTAACCTTCTGTATCCACAAGATCCCATCTTGGATCCTTCACCGGCGCTCCGCCAGAGGGGGAATCGACCATGGAGGGCTTCTATATCAACACCATAGCCCCTCCGATGAGTTGTGAGTAGTTTACCACAGACCTTCGGGTCCATAGTTATTAGCTAGATGGATTCTTCTCTCTTTTTGGATCTCAATACAATGTTCTCCCCCTCTCTTGTGGAGATCTATTCGATGTAAACTCTTTTTGCGGTGTGTTTGTCGAGATCCGATGAATTGTGGGTTTATGATCAAGTTTATCTATGAGAAATATTTGAATCTCCTCTGAATTCTTTTATGTATGATTGAGTTATCTTTGCAAGTCTCTTCGAATTATTAGTTTGGTTTGGCCTACTAGATTGATCTTTCTTGCCATGGGAAAAGTGCTTAGCTTTGGGTTCAATCTTGCGGTGTCCTTACCCAGTGACAGAAAGGGTTGCAACGCACGTATTGTATTGTTGCTATCGAGGATAAAAAGATGGGGTTTATATCATATTGCATGAGTTTATCCCTGTACATCATGTCATCTTGCTTAATGCGTTACTCTGTTCTTTATGAACTTAATACTCTAGATGCAGGCAGGAGTCGGTCAATGTGTGGAGTAATAGTAGTAGATGAAGGCAGGAGTCGGTCTACTTGTTGCGGACGTGATGCCTATATACATGATCATACCTAGATAATCTCATAATTATTCTCTTTTCTATCAATTGCTCGACAGTAATTTGTTCACCCACCGCAGTACTTATGCTATGTTGAGAGAAGCCTCTAGTGAAACCTATGGCCCCCGGGTCTATCTTTTATCATATTTGCTTTCAATCTACTTTTATTTGCATCTTTACTTTTTGCATCTATATTATAAAATACCAAAGATATATTTATTTTATCATACTATCTCTATCAGATCTCACTTTTGCAAGTGGCCGTGAAGGGATTGACAACCCCTTTATTGCGTTGGTTGCGAGTTCTTTGTTTGTTTGTCTAGGTGCGTGGGACTTTTGAGGAGCCTCCTACTGGATTGATACCTTGGTTCTGAAAAACTGAGGGAAATACTTACACTACTATTGCTGCATCACCCTTTCCTCTTCAAGGAAAACCAACACAAGCTCAAGACGTAGCAATTGCATACATGTAGGGGGGAGCCAATGCATGTTACATGTCTTTCCAAAGCTTTATTTATTACTCTTCATATCCTTATCTAAAGCTTTGATGCATGTTGTCATCAATTACCAAAAAGGGGTGGATTGAAAGCACAAGTGCTCCCTGGGTGATTTTGGTAATTAATGTCAACATATCTCTTGTTGGACTAATATTTTCATTTAGTATATTTCAGAAAGTTCAACAAAGGCGTGGCATGGACAAGAGGATGTGGAACCCCTTCAAGGTGCTAAGGACAAATATTGGCAAAAGCTCAAGACTCTTCATTTATATTTTAGTGATCCAAGATCACATTGAGTCCATAGGAAAACCAATACTATTAAAAGGGGATGAGGTGTTGCTTAATGGTCTACTTGCTCAAAGTGCTTAGTGATATGCTCCAAAGCCCTCAACCACTTTCTCAATTCCAAATATGTCCAAAACCTAAAGTCAAACTCGTCCCCACCTATTTTATTCATCCGGCGCCACTGAGTTTACTTGACATAGTCAATGCCAGAAACCCTAAGCAATTCGATCTCACAGATAGGATCTCGGTCTCACCAAGATGGCCTAAGAAACTCTCTGTTGCCTGTTGCAACTATTTCGGTCTCACCAAAATGTGCAGTCGGTCCCACCGAGTTTGCCTGACCAACTCCCTATTTTCTCATTGCTAAAATCGGTCCCACCAAGTTCATGCAATCAGTCATACCAAGATGAGGTTTTGCCTTAACCCTAGCACCTCGGTCCCACTGAGTTGATCATGTCGGTCCCACCGAGAATCCTAACATTCACATTTTGAACTGAATTGGTCTCACCGAGTTCAACTATTCGGTCTGACCGAGTTGGGTCAAATGTGTGTATTGGTTAGATTTTGTGTGGAGGCTATATATACCCCTCCACCCCTTCTCTATTCAAGAGAGAACCATCAGAACGTGCCTACACTTCCACTACTCATTTTCTGAGAGAGAACCACCTAATCATGTGTTGAGACCAAGACATTCCAATCCAAGTACAAGAATCTTGATCTCTAGCCTTCCCCAAGTTACTTTCCACTCAAATCATCTTTCCACCATAGCCAAATCTGTGAGAGAGAGTTGAGTGTTGGGAGACTATCATTTGAAGCACAAGAGCAAGGAGTTCATCATCATCACACCATCTATTAAATTTTGGAGAGTGGTGTCTCCTAGATTGGTTAAGTGTCACTTGGGAGCCTCCATCAAGATTGTGGAGTTGAACCAAGGAGTTTGTAAGGTGATACGTCTCCAACATCTCTATAATTTATGAAGTATTCATGCCATGTTTACAATAATTTTGTATGGTTTTGGTATGGTTTGCACGGAACTAACCCGGACTGACGTTGTTTTCAGCAGAACTACCGTGGTGTTGTTTTTTGTGCATAAATTAAAGTTCTCCAAATGAGTTGAAACTTTTTGACGATTTTTTTTGCAACAAAAGAGACCCCCAAAGCTTCGTGGGAGGGCCAGAAGAGCCATGAGGATGGCACAACCCACTAGTGCACGCCCGGTGGGCCTAGCTTGCCCTGGTTGGTTGTGCTCACCTCGAGGCCCATCTTAGCGTGAAACCAACGCCCAAAATTCCCATAAACAGAGAAACTATCAGGGGTTAACATAGATCAGAAGTTCCGCTGCCGCAAGGCTCTGTAGCCACTGAAAACCAATCTAGACCCTTTCCGGCACCCTGCCGGAAGGGGGGAATCATCTCCGGTGGCCATCTTCGTCATCCCGGAGGCCACCACGATGAGGAGGGAATAGTCCACCATCGGGGCTGAGGGTTTGTACTAGTAGCTATGTGTTTAATCTCTCTCTCTCTCTCTCTCTCTCTCTCTCTCTCTCTCGTGTTCTTGAGATGTCATGATCTTAATGTATCGCGGGCTTTGTTAATATAGTCGGATCGTATGGTGTTTTCCCCTCTCTATCTTGTTGTGATGAATTAAGTTTTTCCCTTTGAGATTTCATTGTTGTCGGATTGAATACTTTTATGGATTTGAGAACATTTGATATATGTATTGCAATTGAATACTCGTGGTGACAATGGGTTATCGTATTGATTCACCTGATATATGTTTTGGTACTCAACTCACGGATTCCCGAGGTGACATTGGGGTAATCTATGCATAGGGGTTGATGCACGTTCTTGTCTTTATTTCTCCGGTAGAAATCTTGGGGCACTCTTTGAAGTTCTTTGTCTTGGATTGAGTATTATGAATATGAATTTGCTTTGGTGTTATTTTAGTACGAACTCTAGGATAGATCGAATGGAAAGAATAGCTTTATGTTATTTTAGTACGAACTCTTGAATAGATCGAACGGAAAGAATAGCATTGAGGTGGTTTCGTCCCTACAAACAATTTATTCTTATGTTCTCCGCTAGATAGGAACTTTGGAGTGATTCTTCATCGCACTTTGAGGGATGGTTATATGATCCAATTATATTAGAATTTTTGAGAGATTGCACTAGAGAAAGTACAGACCCTAGGCCTCATTTTCAAGCAACCGTTTTTGTGCCTGTTTACTTGCTACCTTATTGTTTTTATTTATTAAGATTATAAAAAGATATTTCTACCATCAATATTACACTTTTATCACCATCTCTTGGCTGAACTAATGCACCTATACAATTTGCCATTGTATTAGGTGTGTTGGGGACACAAAAGATTTCTTGTATTTGGTTGCAGGGTTGTTTGAGAGAGACCATCTTCATCCTATACCTCCCACAGATTGATGAACCTTAGGTCATCCACTTAAGGGAAAATTGCTACTGTCCTACAAAACTCTACGCTTGGAGGGCCAACACGAGTCTACAAGAATAAAGTTGCATAGTAGACATCATAAGGGCAAGGAGATCGCCTACTTCGTAAAGATCTACCCAAGTGAGGCAAGTCCTTTGTGGGCGATGGCCATGGTGGAATAGACAAGGTTGCTTCTTCGTGGACACTTCGTGGGTGGAGCCTGATAACCCACAAGTATATGGGATCAGTTTCAAGGGTAGAGTATTCAACCCAAATTTATAGATTCAACATAAGGGGAGTGATACGTCTCCATCGTATCTACTTTTCCAAACACTTTTGCCCTTGTTTTGGACTCTAACTTGCATGATTTGAATGGAACTAACCCGGACTGACGCTGTTTTCAGCAGAATTGCCATGGTGTTATTTTTGTGCAGAAATAAAAGTTCTCGGAATGACCTGAAACTTCATAGAGAATAATTTTGGAATTAATAAAAAATACTGGTGAAAGAATCAAGGCCAGGGGGGCCACACCCTGTCCACAAGGGTGGGGAGTGCGCCTACCCCCTGGGCGCGCCCCCTGCCTCGTGGGCCCCCTGGTGCTCCACCGACCTCAACTCCAACTCTATATATTCATGTTCGGGGAGAAAAAATATCAGAGAGAAGGATTCATCATGTTTTACGATACGGAGCCACCGCCAAGCCCTAATCTCTCTCGGAAGGGCTGATCTAGAGTCCGTTCGGGGCTCCGGAGAGGGGAATCCGTCGCCGTCATCATCATCAAGCTTCCTCCATCACCAATTTCATGATGCTCATCGCCGTGCATGAGTAATTCCATCATGGGCTTGCTGGACGGTGATGGGTTGGATGAGATTTACCATGTAATCGAGTTAGTTTTGTTAGGGTTTGATCCCTAGTATCCATTATGTTCTGAGATTGATGTTGCTATGACTTTGCTATGCTTAATGCTTGTCAATAGGGCCCGAGTGCCATGATTTCAGATCTGAACCTATTATGTTCTCATGAATACATGTGAGTTCTTGATCCTATCTTGCAAGTCTATAGTCACCTATTATGTGTTATGATCCGTTAACCCCGAAGTGACAATAATCAGGATACTTACCGGTGATGACCGTAGTTTGAGGAGTTCATGTATTCACGAAGTGTTAATGCTTTGGTCCGGTACTCTATTAAAAGGAGGCCTTAATATCCCTTAGTTTCCAATAGGACCCCTCTGCCACGGGAGGGTAGGACAAAAGATGTCATACAAGTTCTTTTCCATAAGCACGTATCACTATATTCGGAATACATGCCTACATTATATTGATGAACTGGAGCTAGTTCTGTGTCACCCTAGGTTATAACTATTACATGAGGAATTGCATCTGACATAATTCTCCATCACCAATCCAATGCCTACGAGCTTTTCACATATTGCTCTTTGCTTAGTTACTTTTCTGTTGCCACTGTTACAATTACTACAAAACTACTACTGTTACTTTTGCCACCGTTACCGTTACTTCCATACTACTTTGCTACTAAATACTTTGTTGCAGATATTAAGTTATCCAAGTATGGTTGAAGTGACAACTCAACTTCTAATACTTGAGAATATTCTTTGGCTCCCCTTGTGTTGAATCAATAAATTTGGGTTGAATACTCTACCCTCGAAAATTGTTGCGATCCCCTATACTTGTGGGTTATCAAGACTATTTTCGGGCGCCGTTGCCGGGGTGCATAGCTCTATTCTTTGAGCCACTTGGGATTTATATCTGCTGAGCACTATGAGGAACTTGAAAGACGAGAAAACCAAAATTTATCCCTCAACTACGAGGGGAGATAAGGAACTGCCATCTAGCTCTGCACTTGATTCACCTTCTGTTATGAGTAAATTTGCGACACCTAAACCTGCTTCTGCTATTAATTCTGATATGTCGCATGTTATTGATGATGCTACTTGTGCTATGCATGATACTTATGATGAAACCACTTCTATGCTTGATAATACTATGCCACTAGGTGAATTTCTTGATGAACAACTTGCTAGGGCTAGAGAGAATGAAATTATTGAAACTGATAATATTGATGAAAGTGATGATGAAGATTCTCCCCCTAGATATGAATTGCCTGTTGTGCCTGAGGGTTATGTTATGGATGAAGAAACTGCTAGAGATTTTCTTGCTTGCAACGTTAGATATGATCTTGAGAAGTTATTAGCTAAGCTGAAAGAAAAGTCTTTGAATGCTAGAACGAAATAAGACCCTGCTTTTGCCACTTCACCTATCTGTATTACTGATAAGGATTATGATTTCTCGGTCGACCCTGAGATAATTACTTTGGTTGAATATGGTCCTCTTTATGTCTATGAATCTGAAACTGTTGTGGCACATCTTACTAAATTAAATGATATAGCCACCCTGTTCACTAATGATGAGAAAACTCGTTACTACTATATCCTTAAACTATTTCCGTTCTCATTAAAGGGTGATGCTAAAACATGGTTTAATTCTCTTGATCCTGGTTGTGTGCATAGTCCCTAGGATATGATTTATTACTTCTCTACTAAATATTTCCCTGCTCATAAGAAACAAGCTGCCTTAAGGGAAATTTATAATTTTGTGCAAATTTAAGAAGAGAGTCTCCCACAAGCTTGGGGGAGGCTTCTCCAATTACTTAATGCTTTGCCTGATCATCCCCTCAAGAAAAATGAAATACTTGATATCTTTTATAATGGACTAACCGATGCTTCCAGAGACCACCTGGATAGTTGTGCTGGTTGTGTTTTCAGGGAAAGAACTGTTGATCAAGCTAAATTGCTATTGGATAATATGTTGTCTAATGAAAATAATTGGACACTTCCTGAACCAACTCCTAAGCCAACTCCGAAGAAGAGGGGTATTCTATTTCTTGGTCCTGAAAATATGTAAGAGGCAAAGAAATCTATGAAAGAAAAGGGTATTAAAGCTGAAGATGTTAAGAATTTACCACCTATTGAAGAAATACATGGTCTTGATAACCCGACACAGGTAGTAAAGGTAAATTCTCTCCATAGATTTGATGAAGGTGATATTCCTCGTTATAAGTCTGCTAGCCAATGCTTAGATGAGTTTGATAATTTTATTGTTAAACAAGAAAACTTCAATGCTTATGTTGGTAGACAATTGGAACATAATGCTTATATGATTGAACACTTGAGTGATTACATGTCTAGAGTTAAAGGTGAACTTAAAATAATTAGTAAACACGCTTCTATGGTTACCGCTCAAGTAGAACAAGTGCTTAAAGCTCAAAATCATTTGCTCAGTGAATTAAATAATAAGAAAAGTGATATTGTTGTTAGAGTTATGACTAGAGGAGGTAAAATGACTCAGGAACCTTTGTATCCTGAGGGCCATCCTAAGAGAATTGAGCAAGATTCTTAGAGAACTAATGTAGATGCACCTAGTTCTTCTAAGAGGAAGAAAAATAAAAATGATAGTACTTTGCATGCTTCTAGTGAACCTGTTGTAGACACACATGAGAATCCCAATGATATTTCTATCTCTGATGCGGAAACACAATATGGTAATGAACATGAACCTAGTGATAACGTTAATGATGATGTTCATCTTGATGCTCAAGCTAGCAATAACAATGATGTAGAGATTGAACTTGCTGTTGATCTTGATAACCCACAATCAAAGGATCAACATTATGATAAGAGAGACTTCATTGCTAGGAACCATGGTAAAGAAAGAGAACCATGGGTTCAGAAACCCATGCCTTTTCCTCCTAAACCATCCAAGAAAAAGGATGATGAGGATTTTGAGCGCTTTGCTGAAATGATTAGACCTATCTTTTTGCGTATGCGTTTGACTGATATGCTTAAAATGAATCCGTATGCTAAGTATATGAAGGATATTGTTACTAATAAAAGAAAGACACCGGAAGCTGAAATTTCCATGATGCTTGCTAATTGTACTTTTAAGGGTGGAATACCAAAGAAACTTGGAGATCCAGGAGTACCAACTATACCATGCCCCATTAAAAGAAACTATGTTAAAACTGCTTTATGTGATCTTGGAGCCGGTGTTAGTGTGATGCCTCTCTCTTTATATCGTAGACTTGATTTGAATAAGTTGACACCTACTGAAATATCTTTGCAAATGGCTGATAAATCAACCACTATACCTGTCGGTATGTGTGAGGATGTGCCTGTTGTGGTTGCAAACGTTACTATCTTAACGGACTTTGTTATTCTTGATATTCCCGAGGATGATAGTATGTCGATTATCCTTGGTAGACCCTTTTGAATACTGCAGGGGCTGTTATTGATTGCAACAAAGGCAATGTCACTTTTCATGTTAATGGTAATGATCATATGGTACACTTTCCGAGGGAACAACCTCAAGTCCATAGTATCAATTCTATTGGAAAAATTCCATCAATTACTATTGGAGGTTTTGAGTTTCCTCTTCCTACTGTCAAGAAGAAATATGATATTCTTACTGTTGGGGATGTGCATATCCCCGTTGAGGTAACCCAGTGTTATTCGAAAATTTTCCGGTTTCATGCGATTCGAAATGAGTTTGTTAACAAGACTTGATCAACCTTGTTAGTGGATTCCTTTTGATGAGCATGAGATGGATGAAGTTAGAAAGCAGAACACTCTGTACCCTCCTTTTACTTTCTGTTATTTAGATTAAATAAAGCAAAAAAAAATACTATTTTCAGTCTGTTTTCTGATTTATCCTTGCAATAAAAAATACCCTAAAAATAAAAGTTCTCCAAATGCCCCGAAAATGAAATATGATTTTTTCTAGAATATTTAAGAATATTTGGCACTGAGAACACATCAGGGGGAGCCAGCACCTGGCCACGAGGGTCCAGGGCACGCCCACCCCCTGGGCGCGCCCTTGCCTCATGGGCCCCTGGTGGCCCCCCTCCACTTATTCCTGCACCCACACACTCCTTCTTCCTCCAGAAAAAATCACCAACCAGCTCAAGAACGAGTTCTTGCTCATCTTGCTGCCATTTTCGATCTCCTTGCTCAAAGCTCCACTCACAAAACTACCTTGGGGGATTGTTCTTTGGTATGTGACTCCTCCAATGGTCCTATTAATTTTTGTTCTAGTGCTTTATTTATTGCAAATTTTTGCTGCTTAGATGACCCTGTTCTTGAGCTTGCATGTCAAATTTATTTGGTCCCAAGTAGTTCTAATGCATGATATAGTCTCTAGGCACTTGCAGGAGTAGTTGCTATCAATTTTGTTGAGTTTGGTTCACTTTTATTTTGAGTTACTAAAAATTTCAGAAAATTTCAGAAAATGATGAAGAGATTATTGAGGGGCTCTTTGAGCCGAAGCTCGAAGGATAAGCGAAGTGAAGAGGATAAGAAGCCCAAATATAATCTCCCTCACACCACAGAGGTTTGGCCATCTGAATGGCCTTGTGATGAGTTCTTGAGAGAAGCCGGGATTCATGATGATTTTTATTATTTGGCTGAGAATGCAGGCCTCACCAACTTCCTCCACGACCAGCTCGATCAGTATCTCCTACTCACTAATATTTTTGTGCATAATTTTCATTTCCATGCTAGGAGATCACCACCTTCTGTGCATTTTTATTTATATGATGAGTATAAGGAGATGTCACTTCATGACTTTTGTGGGGTTTGCAAGCTGCCCTTTGAGGGCAGCATAGAGGAACCACATATGATCGTTGTAGGGGAGACGAGGAAGATTACTTTGCAATATTTGCTAGTAGATGCTTAATTGCTTGCGGGAACTGTGGAAATCTTAGTGCCCCTGATATTGTTATTCTACACCATGCTTTGTTACGTGACGCCACTTTTAGTTTACGCGCTATTGTTGCTAAGCGGTTAAATCTGAACCGTACGAAGGGTCCCATCTTTGGAGGTATCTTTGCTTTGTGTCTTGCTAAATATTTTGAGATACCTATTAGACAGTATGAGAAATAGGAAAAGTTGTTGCCTCCTATTTTTCTAGACTATAAGAGTATGGTAGCACATGATTTTATTGTTAAGCATAAGAAAAATATGCTTAACTATAGACTGATATTTGATAAAAAATTACTTTGAGACTATTACCTTGCCTGCTCCTTCTTTGTTCAACATATTTTCAGGCATGTACCTTGTTCTTCCGGTGGCCATTCATGCCTACCGGAGCCTAACATCAGCTCCAGAGTTCGAGCCGGAGCCACCACTTGATCCTTGCCGTCAGTATGTTTATCAGTGGGATCCGGAGGATATCGCTAACTAGTGGCACCCTGAGGATCCTCCTCAGTACACTGAAGAGGACCACTTTGATCCATGGGCATAGACCAACTTAGGACAAAAGCCTAAGCTTGGGGGAGTACATATCTCTCACCAACATTACATTCATGTTCACACACTCACTCTAGCTGTCGGTGCTCATACTTTTTCATTGTACTATCCATGCTAGTTTATTTTCCTTTTTCTCACTTTCTTCTTGTGTGTTTGAATAACCTTAAGAAAAACCAAAAAAATAGTTGTAGCTTATAGTTAGTTTACTTTCCATGCCTGTAGTAGTAATAATTAAAAGAAAACCCAAAACTATTTCTCGTTCTTCTTTTGCTTGTTGGGAGCTTTCCCGTGTAAACAGTTTTATTTCCTTTCTTTTCTTTGGGGGTCAAGAGGAGAAGACCATAATGAAAATGTTGAAGTGGCTCTTATATGCATTATTGTTGATTTAACAAAGAGCCCATGTTACCTTGTCTTCTCCTTTGTGTTAAATGCTTGCAGATCCCAGCTTAGTCCAATGCACGTGCACTATTATTATTATTCATACCGTACGATCGTGCAAGTGAAGGGCAATAATGACGAAATATGATGGACTGATTGAGATGAGAAAAGCTGGTATGAACTCGACCTCTCTTGTTTTTGTAAATATGATTAGTTCATCGTTCCTGATTCAGCCTATTATGAATGAAACATGTTTGCAATGACAATTAGAGATTATATTTGCTTATGCCATGCTTAATTAGCTAGGAGTTTATAATGGTTTACCTTGCATGCCAACATGCTATTAAAATGGTTGTGATGTGGTATGATAAGGTGGTACCCTCCTTTGAATGATTCGAGTGACTTGACTTGGCACATGTTCACACATGTAGTTGAAACAAAATCAACATAGCCTCCATGATATTTATGTTCATGGTGGATTATATCCTACTCATGCTTGCACTCAATGTTTATTAATTTAATTGCATGTTCATGACTGTTGTCACTCTCTAGTTGGTCGCTTCCTAGTCTCTTTCTAGCCTTCACTTGTACTAAGCGGGAATACTGCTTGTCATCCACTTCCATAAACCCCAAAGTTATTCCATATGAGTCCACTATACCTTCCTATATGCGGTATCTACCTGCCATTCCAAGTAAATTTATATGTGCCAAACTCTAAACCTTCAAATGAAATTCTGTTTTGCATGCTCGAATAGCTCATGTATCAACTAGGGCTATCTGTATCTCCCATGCTAGGCGGGTTATTCTCGAGATGAGTGGACTCTGATCCTCACTCACGAGAAAATGGCTGGTCACTGGGATGCCCAGTCCCATGCTCAAATCAAAATAATTGCAAACAAAACTCCCCCGGGACTGTTGTTAGTTGGAGGCACCCGTTGTTTTGGGCCAGCCATGGATTGATGCTTGTTGGTGGTGGGGAAGTATAAACTTTACCATTCTGCTTGGGAACCGCCTATAATGTGTGTAGCATGGAAGATATCGAGACCTCTCGGTTGTTATGTTGACAATGAAAGTATGCCGCTCAAAATATTATTTATCTCTATTTAAAAATCGAGCTCTGGCACCTCTGCAAATCCCTGCTTACCTCTGCGAAGGGCCTATCTATTTACTTTTAAGTTGAGTCATCATACTCTTATTAAAAAGGACTAGCTGGAGAGCACTGTTGTCATTTGCATTCATTACTATTAATTTATATTGAGTATGACTATGACTGGATCTCTTTTACCATGAATTACAATGTTTAGTCAGTCCTTCATCTTCAAAGGTTCTCTGCATTTATGTTTTGCGGTCTCAAAAAGGGCTAGCAAGATACCATCTTGTTATATCATATTATGATTGTTTTGAGAAAGTGTTGTCATCCGACTTTGATTATTATTGCTCGCTAGTTGATTATGCCATTGATATGAGTAAATATGAGACCTAAGTGTTATTGTGAATATGGTTAGTTCATAATCTTTGCTGAAAACTTGAATGCTAGCTTTACATATTTACGACAACAAGAGCAAACAAAGTTTGTAAAAGTTTTTCTTTATCACTTTCAGTTTATCAACTGAATTGCTTGAGGACAAGAAAAGGTTTAAGCTTGGGGGAGTTGGTATGTCTCCATCGTATCTACTTTTCCAGACACTTTTGCCCTTGTTTTGGACTCTAACTTGCATGATTTGAATGGAACTAACCCAGACTGATGTTGTTTTCAGCAGAATTTTCATGGTGTTATTTTTTGTGCAGAAATAAAAGTTCTCGGAATGACCTGAAACTTCACGGAGAATATTTTTGGAAGTAATAAAATATACTGGCGAAAGAATCAAGGCTAGGGGGGCCACACCCTGTCCACGAGGGTCGGGGCGCGCTCTGCCTCGTGGGCCCCCTGGTGCTCCACCAACCTCAACTCCAACTCTATATATTCACGTTCGGGGAGAAAAAATCAGAGAGAAGGATTCATCGCGTTTTACGATACGGAGCCGCCACCAAGCCCTAATCTCTCTCAGGAGGGCTGATCAGGAGTTCGTTCGGGGTTCCGGAGAGGGGAATCTGTCGATGTCGTCATCATCAACCTTCCTCCATCACCAATTTCATGATGCTCATCACCGTGCATGAGTAATTCCATCGTAGGCTTGCTGGACGGTGATGGGTTGGATGATATTTACCATGTAATCGAGTTAGTTTTGTTAGGGTTTGATCCCTAGTATCCATTATGTTCTGAGATTGATGTTGCTATGATTTTGCTATGCTTAATGATTGTCACTAGGGCCTGAGTGCCATGATTTCAGATCTGAACCTATTATGTTTTCATGAATATCTGTGAGTTCTTGATCCTATCTTGCAAGTCTATAGTCACCTATTATGTGTTATGATCCGTTAACCCCGAAGTGACAATAATCGGGATACTTACCGGTGATGACCGTAGTTTGAGGAGTTCATGTATTCACTAAGTGTTAATGCTTTGGTCTGGTACTCTATTAAAAGGAGGCCTTAATATCCCTTAGTTTCCAATACGACCCCGCTGCCACGGGAGGGTAGGACAAAAGATGTCATACAAGTTTTTTTCATAAGCACGTATGACTATATTCGGAATACATGCCTACATTACATTGATGAACTAGAGCTAGTTCTGTGGCACCCTAGGTTATAACTATTACATGAGGAATTTCATCCGACATAATTCTCCATCACCGATCCAATGCCTACGAGCTTTTCACATATTGCTCTTTGCTTAGTTACTTTTCCGTTGCCACTGTTACAATTACTACACAACTACTACTGTTACTTTTGCCACCGTTACCGTTACTTCCATACTACTTTGCTGCAGATATTAAGTTATCCAGGTGTGGTTGAAGTGACAACTAAACTGCTAATACTTGAGAATATTCTTTGGCTCCCCTTGTGTCGAATCAATAAATTTGGGTTGAATACTCTACCCTCGAATATTGTTGCGATCCCCTATACTTGTGGGTTACCAGGGAGCCAAAGAATGCTTGAAAGTATTAGCAGCTGAGTTGTCAATTCAACCACACCTGGAGATTAATTATCTGCAGCAATATGATCAGTAGCAACGTAATATGATAGTTTTGATAATAATAGAAGCAACAATGGTAATGGTAATAGTGATAGCAGTAGTTTTATAGCAAGTGCAACAGTAACGGTAGCAGTAGTAACTTAGCAAGAACAATATAAGATAAATTCGTAGGCATTGGATAGGTAATTTGTTGGATGATATTCATCACGTGACAGCCATAACCTAGGGTGATATGGCACTAGCTCCAGTTCATAAATATAATGTAGTGTATTCCGTAAATAGTCATACGTTCTTACGGAAAGAACTTGCATGACATCGTTTGTCCTACCCTCCTGTGGCAGCGGGTCCAATTGGAAACTAAGGGATATTAAGGCCTAATTTTAATAGAGAACCGGAACAAAGCATTAACACACGGTGAATAGATGAACTCCTCAAACTACGGTCATCACCGGGAGTGGTCCCGACTATTGTCACTCCGGTGTTGCCGGGTCATAACACGTAGTAGGTGACTATAACTTGCAAGATCGGATCTAGAACATGGATATAATTGTAATAACATAAAATATTCAGATCTGAAATCATGGCACCCGGGCCCAAAGTGACAAGCATTAAGCATGGAAAAGTCATAGCAACATCAATCTCAGAACATAGTGGATACTAGGGAACATGCCCTAACAAAACTAACTAGATTACATGATGAATCTCATCCAACTCCTCACTAACCAGCGAGCCCACGAAGGAATTACTCACTCCGGTGGGGAGCATCATGGAATTGGCGATGGAGAAGGGTTGGTAATGATGAAGATCGAAGATCCCCCTCTCCGGAGCCCCAAACGGACTCCAGATCTGGCCTCCTGATGAAGAACAGGAGGTGACGGCGGCTCCGTCTCATGGAACGCGATAATTCTTTCTCCCTAATTTTTTTCTGGAAAACTAGGATTTTATAGCATCGTTTTCAGGGTCTGCGGGGCCACCAGGTGGGACAACCCACCTAGGCACGCCCTGGTGGGTTGTGCCCACCCAGGTTCCCCCCACAGGCGGTTCTTGGCTCCATAAATTCTCTTTTATTTGGTAAAAATTCCTCGCAAAGTTTCACTCCATTTCGAGAACTTTTATTTCTGCAGAAAAACAACACCATGGTAGTTCTGCTGAATACAACGTCAATCCGGGGTTAGTTTCATTCAAATCATGCAAATTAGAGTCCAAAACAAAAGGAAAAGCATTAGGAAAAGTAGATATGTTGGAGAGTATCAGAGCCCTCCGTGGACTCGCGCAACCGTTACCCTTCGTGGGATGAAGTCTCCATCAACGTGGATGTACAATAGCACCACCTATCGGAACCATGCCAAAATTTTCCGTGTCTCCAATTGCGTTTGCACACTCCAATCACATCCCTTTACTTTCTTGCAACTTGCATGCCTTACTTTCCGCAGCTCATATATGCTTGCCATGCTTGCTTGAAATGTATTTTGAATGCTTAAACTTGTGCTAAAACGCCACTTCAACTTGAAGAACTTTAAAACAACTACTTTTGCTTGTTGAGGGTCTAATAACCCCCCCCCCTCTAGACACCTCTTCTCTATTCTTTCAATGAATAACTAGTACAAACTTTTAATTTTACATGTACACTATCTAATAACTAGTATTAATTTTTTCTAATATAAATAATATGCTATGCCCAAAAAATGTACATCTTCAATTTACATCTACAATAAACTATATCTATGGCCAAACAATGTATATCTAGTACTAGCTTTTATAGTACAAGAACAAGAGCAAGAACAATCTAAGTATACAATAAAAGAGAAAATGTGGTTTACCGGGGCGGGTGGAGAAGACGGAGAGGTCGAGGACGATGATAGCGGACATTGAGGACATCGGGGATGCGATGGACGTTGGAGTCGGCGAAAGGCAAGGGTAGCGGTGACATTGGGGACGTTCGAGGCGACAGCGGACGGCGATGACGTTCGATGTGGCGACGGTGGATGACGAAGGAGATGGGGACAGCGAGGATGAGGGGGCAGTGCTGACCTGGTAGGCGCCAGAGCTAGGGAGCGCGCGACAATGGCGACGTCCAAGGCCGCCATGATGATGGCAATGGCAGCGGCGGGCAAGAGTGATGGGGTGTATATTTGGATAAGCTAGAGATGTGAATAGTTGCGCGTGCTTGGGGCTCAGAAACCCTAAACTATATGCTCTAAAACTAGTGACGGGCACGACCACTCATCCTCCACAGCTAAGTGCAGGTGGCGGGCATAGAAAACAAGCCACCACATCATGTTAGGACCCTGCCATTGCTAGTTTTTGTAATTTTTGAACACCTTCGCCCCCGAGTTGCTGATAGACATGTGTGGCAGGCAACATTTCCTGCTCGCCACAGCTATGTGGTGGAGTAGTGACGGGTGACAAGTGGTGTCCCCCACCAAAGGTTTTCAACAAGAGGGGATCTTGAAGACAATTCATGTGTGGCGGGTATGACCTAGAGCCTGCCACTGCTGTGATGAGAGCAGTGGCGGGTCTGTTTTACTAGATGCCAGTGCTACTTCTCCAGCGTAGCAGTGGCGGGTGTTATAGTGGGTCTCCGCTCATTTGAGTTCACCTATAAGCCCTTTCCCAATAGTGGGAGGTTGGGGACGACCCCGACAGGTGGGCCCCCGTGTCAGTGAGTGAGAGAGAGAGAGGTGAGAAAGAGGCGCGGGTGCTGGGTTGCGGCGAGCGCTAACTGGGCTGGCTAGGTTTAGGTTTTTCTTTTTCTTTATTTCCTTCACTGTTTTTCTTTTATCATTTTAATTTGATTTTGAAATTAATTTTTCTTTCAAAAACAAACATTCCCTAAATTCATATGGGAATATTTCTATTTCTGTGAGGATTTCATTTGGCCCCTTTGGACATTTCTGCCACCTTATTTTCCTTTTGAATTTCAATTTGGTTTCAAACCCCAAATATGTTTCAAATCCAATTTGGGAAATTAACAGAAAGTCAAGCGTATTGTTTCTACTTATGAAATTCATTTTCTTGCCAAAATAAATGCAAAATCCCTTTTTAATAACTTTCCCTTGATTTTTGAATTGATTCTAAACCAATCCATTTTAATCATACAGGAAAAATTTATTAGGGTTGAATCTCATTTGGGACTTATTAGGGATATCCTTATGCATAAATAAATATTTTAATTGGTCACCCTATTTGGGATTTCAAAATTATTCCAAAAACTTTTAGGATTCATTCTATTTTCCCAAGTTTCAAACAAGGGATCCAAATATGGCCATAGGTTCCTTGCCCTCTTGGGTGAATCAAACAGGGCAACAAGTCAATCAATAAGCAATCCTAGGCAATGTTAGTTGACTAGCAAGCAAACAAAGGTAATTTCAACCAAATGCAATCATTACCAAACAAATATTTGGAAAAAAAACCTTGTGAAATTTTCAACATACCGGATTTAAGAAAAAAATTGGGATGTGACACTCGACTAGGGTTTTGACCAAAGACGGCGCCACCGCCACCAGCACAACGCCCGGCAACGAGGGAGAAACACAAGAGGACAGATTGGAGGACGATGAAGCATGAGAGGATGGAATCAGACCAAAAATCCCCAAGTCCGGAGAAAGGGACGCAATCTTACCAGATTTCTGGGCGCGAGGAGCGACGAGCGACCAATCTGGATCCACCATGGTCACAGACGAAGAGCGCACCAGACACGACCACGACCACCCAAAGCAAACTTGTGGCTCTGTTGGTCCCCGCGCAACATAGGAAGTGCCGGCACAGGCGCGGTGCTACCAACGACAACGTCCTACTCGAAGTCAGACTCATGCTCATACTCCAGTGCCCAAAACCGACTACCGAGCAACGACGCCACCGTCGAAGATCCAACACATGGGAAGAGGAGCGTCGGTGAGGTAGAGAGGAGGGTGGGGGAGGGAGAGAAGGACACAAGGGATCCATCGAGGAAGGTGGTGTCCGGAGGGAGAGGGAGGAGGGGAGGCGGAGGGGAAGTGGGCAGGGGGAGGGGGAGGGCCGAGAGGAGAGCCATCAGTGTAACCTTTGGATTGTATTTATTTTATTTTGTTCATCAATCTGTTATACCTAGTGAGTTTATATAATATAAGAGAAACTTAGAGCATCTCCAGCCGCACCCCCAATAGCTCACCCAATGCGTTTTTAGCACCGGCGGCTGAAAATCGGCCCAGTCGCGCCCTGTCGTGGATTTGTCACGGCAGATGTCCTAGTGCGAGGACTTAGTCGTGAGGCCAACGCATCTATGTGGTAGCTTGAGAGGGGTTGATCAGAATTGAGAGACGCAACACAAGACAAGGGTTTAGACAGCTTCGGGCCCCGGGAAACATCTTCCGGTAATAACCCTACATGTTGTTTGTGGCTAGGTCTCATTATGCTCATGAGGGAGTCGCCGCATAAACCGGCTCTCCTCTGATTGTGTCTAGCCTTGGAGATTATTCAACTTGTCCCTCTTGGGGTGCCCTGCCCCTCCTTATATAAGTTGAAGGGGCGGGTTACATGACTAGTCCTATTAGGATTAGGATTCCTCTATTACAAGTGGAGTCCTAGTCTTGCTTCCTTTGTAAGGGAATATTCCTTATACTTTCTCTTAATCCGGCCCACCATAACATGAGCCGGCCGTCTGGGCCTTGGGCCTTGTCGTCCATCTGACCCGCTCTCGGTGTTAAAACCAGCGGATCTCGGGTAGGGGGTCCCGAACTGTGTGTCTAGGCGGATGGTAACAAGAGACAAGGGACACGATGTTTTACCCAGGTTCGGGCCCTCTTGATGGAGGTAAAACCCTACGTCCTGCTTGATTGATATTGATGGTGTGGATGTTACAAGAGTAGATCTACCACGAGATCAAGGAGGCTAAACCCTAGAAGCTAGCCTATGGTATGATTGTTGTTATTGTTGTTGTCCTACAGACTAAAACCATCCGGTTTATATAGACACTGGAGAGGGCTAGGGTTACACAGAGTCGGTTACAATGGTAGGACATCTACATATCCGTATCGCCAAGCTTGCCTTCCACGCCAAGGAAAGTCCCATCCGGACACGGGATGAAGTCTTCAATCTTGTATCTTCACAGTCTTGGAGTCCGGCCGATGATGATAGTTCGGCTATCCGGACACCCCCTAGTCCAGGACTCCCTCAGTAGCCCCTGAACCAAGCTTCAATGACGACGAGTCCGGCGCGCATATTGTCTTCAGCATTGCAAGGCGGGTTCCTTCTCCGAATAACTTGTAGAAGATTGTGAACACCAGGATAGTGTCCGGCTCTGCAAAAATAAATTCCACATTCCACCATAGAGAGAATAACATTTACACAAGTTCAATATGCTGACGTATTTCGTGGCGTGACGTCACACCACAACCAAGCCTTAACTTGAATCATTTTTATTATACCGCCTCAGCGCGTTTAGCGAAGCGGTTTCCTTGGCACGTCTTGTCGAAGCAGAGATCGTGTTCCCCTTATTCCGGGATTCTCATCAATACGGGCGTGGGAAGCCAACCATGCCCGTTGCCACGCCCCCTCCATCGAAGGCAAGTTCTAAACGGTCACGGAGACGGCTCTTGGTATTATCCCCCTTTATAATGAGACCAAGGCCCGTTCCTTTTCTTCAATCCTCAATTGAATCCGCCCCTCACCCCGAGTTCCAACACCCAGGGCTCCAGATTCGGGTACTTCGGACCTTCGACAATGTCCGGCTCCGACCTTCAGGGCCGGTGGATGCCCTCCTCCATCACGAAAGAGGACATGCTAAAGCTTAGGGACGCCAGGTACTTAATCTACGAGATTTTGCATAGGTTGCCTGCCCAAGGGCAAGTCATTCCTACCCCTGAGCCTGGCGAGAGCGTCGTGTTCGTACGTCACCTCCGTCGGGGTTTAGGCTTCCTGATGGATCCCTTCGTGAGGGGGCTCCTGTTTTACTATGGGCTGGAATTCCATGACCTGGCTCCGGAGTCTATCCTCCATATCTCATCATTTATTGTCGTCTGCGAAGCCTTCCTCCGCACTACCCCTCACTTTGGTTTGTGGCTCAAAACCTTCAATGTGGAGTGGAAGATGATTGAGGGGCGTCAGGCAGAGTGCGGCGGGGCGGTCATAAGCAAGAGGGCCGATGCTACATGGCCCGAGGGCTCTTTTCAAGAGGAGCTCGGTTTGTGGCAACAGGAGTGGTTCTATATCACCGCTCCCAGGGTAGCAGGCAGAGGCTGCCACCCGCCTTTTGCCCGGGCCCTCCACCACGGCTGACATCGTTGGTCAATAAAGGGTTCGACTGGGGGCCTTCCAAGGACGTACCCCTATTGCAGGGCCGGATTCAAGATCTCCAAGAGAGGGAGATCAATCTGGTCGTAGTGACACAGGTTATGCTGATTCGGCGTCTTCTACCCTGCAAACGTCGCCCCCTCCGCCTGTGGGAATTCAATCCGGAGGGAACACGAGCTCTCCAACACTTTATGGGTACAAAACCCGTGGAGATGTACAAACTGTTCTTCGGATCACAAGAAGTGTGTCCGGACTTGACCAAGGACGCTGGCCTAAGCTGCAATCGCCCGGATACTCATGTTAGTAGCCCTGTGACCGGACATATCATCCATTTATTTATCATGGATTTGCCTTTTAACCAGCTATCCCTTGAACAGGAGTGGATAGCGCAAGCGAAACTGATACGATGTCCGTCCCCCTCCTTGAGACCACGCCGGGTTCCGTGTTAATCAAAATGTTGGAGGTTGCGCCTTCGGAGGAAGGCGAAGGGGGGAATAGGGAAACTACCACCTCTGTTAAGGAGGCTCTCAGTAAGGGGGGAAACAAGAATCCCTCCCTCCAGGGGGAGAAGAGGACCGCTTCCGAAAACCCGGAGGCCAAAGCCTTGAAGCGGGGAAAGAAATCTGCACCGGAAGGTCCTGCGCCGGGAGGAGTCCCGGCCGTACAGTCTCCCCAAAGGAATCAGCCCTCCAGCGAGCTGTAAGTAGAAAAAAGGGAAGTTTTACAATAAGAGGCATCCCTATTTTATTTCTAAGGATAACCGAAGTTTTTACCTTGTAGTTCGGATCTCAGCCCTTCCCAGCAGAGCTCATCCTTGGGGGTACTTCGTCTGGAGATGATGGAGAGCGAAACACCTCCCTTTGCCGTCCCGTTGGGCGGGGCGGACGACCCTGAGGTGTCGTCTCGGAGGGTCTCCCCGAGTCCGGCGGGGCCTGGGAGTTCGGCACCCATTGGAGTGCGGCCGGTGGAGCTGCAGGGTTTGCTCGAGAGGGCGTCTCTCTCAGAAGATCACCGCGCATTAATGAGTGCGGTGATTGAAAGGATCTCATCCGCCTAAAGCGGGTTACATGAGGCCATCGGAAGTTTACTGACGGGGTTTGATGTACGCAAAAAAAATGACATACCTTTTGACAGTGTTGCACATAGGGTGCGCCCTGTATAGATAGTAGCCCCTGAGACTCGGTATGTTGTCGAAAGCGACAGCGTGCCGAGGATCATAATCTCAGTTACGAAACGTCGCCTTTCCTATGCAGGTGGCGGAGCGTTCAGTGGCCAGCCGGACTGATAGAGTTGCCGAACTGAAGCGGCAACTCGACGTTGCGGATGCGGACATCATGCTGGTCAATAAACGACTTGACGAGTCGCAAGGTAAGTGGTTTTTCCGTGGTCACCTGGTAAGGGAGCTGACGCCCCTTCCTTACAACATGTATGCTTGATGCAGATGGTGCCGCTGCTGTGGAAGACCTTCGGGCGGAGCTTGCTCGAGCCAAGGACCAAGCCAGAAAAAGTGATGCGGCTGCCTTGAAGGCAACGGAGGAGCTAAAAGCCGAGAAGGCTGCTCACTGCTAAAGCAGGGAGGAAATGGCCGCAATTGCCGTGAAATTAAAAGATGCTACCGACCACTATGAGGTTCTTGAAAGAGAACGCCAAGCGGAGCAAGGGGACCTAAAGAAGGCCACCGCCGAAGCCAAGGATGCCCGTTCTGCAATGCGGGCTATAAAGGAGGAACTGCGTCAGGCCGGAGACATGGTGGCTGGAAAACCCTTCCTGTTGCGTAGGAAATTCACGGATCCGAGGTATGCTCAGTTGGGCCAGCTGTGGAGTGCGGAGGATCCTTATCTGGATTTGGCGGTGAGTGCGGCGGACGCAGTTCGGCAATTCCGAAGTCAGAAGGATCATCAAATGGAAGAGCTGTTTTGGTCTCAATTCCATAGTCCGGAGCGTCCACTGCCGTTGACCGATCAGTTAGCTGAGTGGGCTGAGCTGAATAGATTGTCCGGACTAGCCATGACGGATGTGGTGGCTCATCTGTGGCCGGAAAGGCCCAAGCCGAAGAGTTATTTTGGTTTATTGCAGCAATTCCTTGGGGCGGTGCCGCATATCAAGGCAATGAAGCAGTCGGCCTGCATAGAGGGTGCACGGATGGCTCTTGCCCGTGTTAAGACATACTGGGCGGAGATGAATGCCACTGATGTTGCGTCCCGGGGTTCGGACGAGAGCCGATTACCCACCGAGCACTATTTTGAGGAAGTCCTGCAGTGCGCTCGTTTAATAGAGTCGCGGTGCTCGAAAAATGTCATGTTCAAATGACGTGTATGATTTGTGAGATCATATTTATAATATAACGACTTTTTATACTTGTGCGTTCAAGTATTGAAATATCTCCTGTGCGGCCGTTAATGTATATGTATGTATAACCTGAAAGATGGCAGTCTTTGGCTTCAGCCCCCACGCACATAGTGCGGGGGTGTTTGCAAAAAAAGGCACATTTTCACACTTAATCCAATGTCTTGGTCCTTTGAAGGAGGTGATAGCATAGCAAACTAGGCAACCGGACTATAATGCTTTATCACTTTCACTTAGCCATAGGAGCTCGATGGTGGGGCTACGATATAGCCCCTAGAGGCACCGCGCTCTCTGAACTCGGGGCGCGTGTGAGCCTGACCGGGAAGCGGTCCTTCGTCAAAGCGGAGGAATTCTAAACATTCCAATAGTCGATCAAGTGGTTGACCAGTCTCTCGCTGTATCATGACAGTCAGTTTTCAGCTTTCTCTACTGAGGTGCTCGCCCGGTCGAACCGGGGCACAATCGCAGTAGTTCTCCTGGTGCCGCGTTAGCCGATGGAGCGGAACGTAAGGCAGCAAAACACAGGAGCCGGGCAAACCCAACATTTGACCAAAGACATGATTCGGAGCTGATGCATATAAGGCCTAACTCGAGACGCCGAACACTCCCTAAGGTATTCGGACTTTATGATAACGGGCAGAACAGTGCCCTAAGCCCCTAATGTCCAGGCACAGGCGAAAACTTCTAACGCGGCCGATGCCAAAACGCCAGCCTCCTCCTCGGTTATGGTAGGAAACCGGGGGATGAGTATCAACAAGAGACAGTAAGAAAGGTTTACGCAGGGTCTTAATCTGAAAAGAATCCTTGTAACGGGTCCCTGCTGCACGCTGCACCTGTGTCTCTGTTGTGCTGTATCCTGGACGGGTGTAGCACGTGATTCATCTGTAAAAGAGAAGAACTTAGTTTGGAAAAAATATCGTGCAAAAGATGTATTTAAAACTGAGTATGATTTGGGAAGATTGAGCTTTATTGGCTCTCATTGTTTATACGTGCAGCCCCTTGTAAAGAGGTATGCGGCTGGGAAGCCCCTTGTTTATTTATGTCGGACTCGCCTAACCGTGTCCGAGGTCTAAATGACCTGTTTTTAGGTGCTTTCATCAGCAAGGTTGGATTAATGTGCGGCTGTCAAGGCAGTCTCACGTTTTCCGTGGTCAAGGAACACTCGGAGTTTCCCTTTAATGGGATGATGCCGCGTGGACTGGGCATTTTGAGTGCAAGAGACGTGTAAATGCGGTATTGCGTTAAAGCGGGCGAAAGCTTCGCGTCCCAGTAGTGCCTGATGGCCACTTTTGAATGGGGCGATATGGAAGATTAGCTTTTCGCGACGGAATTTGTCGGGTGAACTGAACACAACTTTTAGTAGTACAGAGCCTGTACACTTGGCATAAGGGCCTGGCATCACTCCTTTGAAGGAAGTGTTGCTATGGTAAATTTTGGTAGGGTCTATCCCCATTCTGCGGATGGTGTCCTGGTATAGCAGGTTTATATTGCTTCCGCACAATTTATCATATGAAGTGAGTTCACTGTTTTGACCTCTAGTGGGAAAGTCTTCTGTGCTCCGGTCTACTGCCTGTGGGATTCGTCATCATCTTTGCTTGGTGTGTCGAGCCCCTTGTGTTCGGCGTTAAGTCGGCCGGACTGCTTGAAGACCCAACAATCTCTGTGGGTATGGTTTGCAGGCTTCCCGGGGGTACTGTGGATTTGACATATCCTATCCATGATTTTGTTTAGGTTGGATAGTTCGTCACTGTTGTCCTTAAGGGGCATTGTTTTGTTGTTCGGCCGAGAGCTTTTGAATCCGGCGTTGACCACTGTACTATTTGGGCCGCTTTCTTTATTCCTGCGCTGATTTTTTCTGCGTCGTGATTTCCCATTTCCATCCCTGACCTCGGATGTACTCGGGTCACTGGTGCTGCATCTTGCTAGCCAGCTATCTTCCCCCGCGCAAAAGTGGGTCATGAGGCTTGTTAGTGCGGCCATTGTTCTAGGTTTTTCCTGGCCGAGGTGTCTGGCGAGCCATTCGTCTCGGACGTTATGTTTAAAGGCTGCTAAGGCTTCGGCGTCCGGACAGTCGACAATTTGGTTCTTTTTGGTGAGGAACCTGTTCCAGAATTTGCGTGATGACTCCCCGGGCTGTTGAGTTATGTGACTTAAATCGTCTGCGTCCGGAGGGCGGACATAAGTTCCCTGAAAATTTGCTCGAAACTCATCCTCAAGCTCTTCCCAACTTCCAATGGTATTTTCTGGGAGGCTTTTGAGCCAATGCCGAGCTGGCCCTTTGAGCTTGAGGGGTAGGTATTTTATGGCGTGGAGATCGTCTCCTCTAGCCATATGTATGTGTAGGATATAATCCTCAATCCAGACTCTGGGGTCTGTTGTTCCGTCATATGCCTCTATGTTTACGGGCTTGAATCCTGCTGGGAATTCATGATCCAGTACCTCGTCGGTGAAGCATAGTGGGTGTGCGGCGCCCCTGTATTTAGGTGTGCCGTTATCTTCGCACACTTGGCGGGTTATGTTTCTTCCTGGAGCCTTCTTTTTTGGCCCATAGATGGACCTGACTGGGCCATCCTTTTTGCTAGGATCCTTATTTGGAAAGTGTGCCGGATTATGTGCGGCGCCACTTGCCGCTCTTAGCCTGTTATCTGGTCGTCTATCCGGCCAGGCGGCCTCTTTCTTTTTTGACTCTGGGGGCTCTACGGCCTCCTCGTCAAATCCGGGCAACAGTTTGCGCTTCGGGTAGCTCTTTGCATGGTGACTATCGCCGTATTTATCTGCGGTCTTGAGTACTTTGCTCCTTCTCATTCTGAGTACGTCTTCCGCCGTTTTGAGCTTTCGCTTTTGCTTCTTCAAACTCCTTGCAGTGGCGACGAGCCTTCTGTGAAGGTTCTTATGCTCCGGTGATGTGTCCGGCGTGAGATCGTCTGGACTATTGTTTTCGCCGGGAATGGGTTGCACATCCACTGGTTCGCCCTGCTCTACGGCTGGGTCAGTATGGGTGCCGTTGTTATCGAGGCGGTACTTCGGGCGGCGCTTGCGGCGCCGTTTTTGTTGTTTTTCGGGGGAATTATCCTTCGCCGCGTCCCGTTGTTCCTCGTCATCACTTCCTTTTGGTGTATCCACCATGTATACGTTGTGGGTTGAGGTGGCTTTCCAGTGCCTAGTAGGCGCTGATTCTTGGTCGTCTCCGGCATCGTCGTCCATACCATCGATGTCTTCGGAGTCGAAGTCTAGCGTGTCGGTTAAATCTTCGACAGTGGCTACTAAGTGGGTGGTGGGTGGGCTTTGAGTTTCGTCGTCCACATCCCAACCGTCCTGACCGTAGTCCGGCCGGGGCTCTCCTGATAACGAGAGATGCTTTAGCGAACTCAGGACGTCGCCAAAAGATGAGTGTTGAAAGATGTCTGCGGTGGTGAACTCCATGATCGACGCCCAATAGGATTCGATTAAAAGGGGCGCGGGAGGTTCGGAGTCCGGTAAGGAGTCTGACGCCTTGGAGTCACGAGCTTCAGAAGGGACAAAGTCAGTATTCGGCTCTATCGCCGTAGAGGTTGCAGCCCCCGAGGCAGTGTCTAACCACCCGTCCTCGATCTGCACAGCCGGCTCTGAATTGAAGGTCGGAGCGGACTCGTGTGCGGCCTCCAGGGCACTGTCCGGCAGAAGAGCTAAATCATGCCCATCGTGACAGTGCGGCACGCTCGGCTGTGGCTCGAATCCGTTGAAGATCAAGTCTCCACGGATGTCAGGCGTGAAGTTCAGACTTCCAAATCTGACCTGACGGCCAGGGGCGTAGCTTTCGATCTGCTCCAGATGGCCAACCGAATTAACCTGCAGTGCAAAGCCGCCGAATACGAAGATCTGTCTGGGGAGAAAAGTCTCACCCTGGACCGCGTCGTTGTTGATGATCGAAGGAGCCATCGAGCCTATCGGTGACGACATAGAGGAACTCTCAATGAAAGCACCAATGTCGGTGTCAAAACCGGCGGATCTCGGGTAGGGGGTCCCGAACTGTGTGTCTAGGTGGATGGTAACAGGAGACAAGGGACATGATATTTTACCCAGGTCCGGGCCCTCTTGATGGAGGTAAAACCCTATGTCCTGGTTGATTGATATTGATGATGTGGATGTTACAAGAGTAGATCTACCACGAGATCAAGGAGGTTAAACCCTAGAAGCTAGCCTATGGTATGATTGTTGTTATTGTTGTTGTCCTACGGACTAAAACCATCTGATTTATATAGACATCGGAGAGGGCTAGGGTTACACAGAGTCGGTTACAATGGTAGGAGATCTACATATCCGTATCGCCAAGCTTGCCTTCCACGCCAAGGAAAGTCCCATCCGGACACGGGACAAAGTCTTCAATCTTGTATCTTCACAGTCCTGGAGTCCGGCCGATGATGATAGTTCAGCTATCCGGACACCCCCTAGTCCAGGACTCCCTCACCCGCCCGTCGGGTTACTAATGGGTCGCCAATATCGGACGGGTTACCCATGAGTCGCCAAGCTTCGGGCGGGTCACCACTGAGTCGCTAAGCTCCGGGCGGGTCATACATCCGGTCGGGTTACACCACGGGGTATATCCCTACATTAGACCCCAGTTTAGCTTGGATTTATCCATGGTAAACTTATGCTGCAAAATAAACACAAGAACAATTTTGACAGATTGTGCTCCAGTTTAAAAGTTCTCCTGATCCGGCCCCTGATCATCCTTAAGTCCTTGTCATTTCCTCCTGGATGCATGTCCATGATCTCATAGCAAATCTCCTTTAGCAGATATGTTCAAACTTTGCCAATGCAAAAAAATCCGGGCACTTCTTCTGAAAAAACCGAGTCAATAAGCCAGCTTCATAATCAATTTGCTGACATTGTCTCTTGTAGAGGAATATTATAAGAAATAATCCATTTGAGTCGGTTTCCAAAGCTCCGGCTTAATAAAATATTGGCCTCAAGATATTCATCTGGTGATCCGCCGGCTTGTAAATATTAATAACACCGGGTCACAACTGTTGCTAACACCAAGCTTGAAAGTGTACCTCCATTATATGCATATCACTTGTAGCCCCCAAGTCTTAAGAAAGGAGCATAGTAACATATTAAGACTTGTTTCAATATAAATGTCACAACTTTGAAGAAATCCGAGTTTGTTCATCTCAATCACTAGTCATAAACTGAATATTCCACATATGTAGCCCCCAAGTGCCGGGCTGTCATGCTTGCAACAACCTGGGACTTATAATTGCCTTATGCTCATAAAAACTTCAACCAGTGTAGCCCCCAAGGGCCGGGTCATTATGCAATAATGAGCAGAGACTTTCTAGATATGATCATGTCGACTTGAACAACAACATGTAGCCCCCAAGGGACGGCTCAGTAAGATAATATTGAGCTGGGACTTCATATATACTTCATTGAAAATAACATCATATAATGTAACCCCCGCCATGGGGCTCGAACCCACGTCCACAAGGTTAAGTGTTTTGTGCTTTACCAACTGAGCAATGGACCCATCAATATAACG
This sequence comes from Triticum dicoccoides, assembly GCF_002162155.2. NCBI lineage: Eukaryota > Viridiplantae > Streptophyta > Magnoliopsida > Poales > Poaceae > Triticum > Triticum dicoccoides. The sequence continues at coordinate 449,248,144 of NC_041385.1, forward strand.
GATTTAACTTGTGTACCTTGAATTTTTTATAGGAGCAATTGGTAGCCCCCAAGGGCTGGCTCATTATGATGTGATGAGTCGGGTCTTTAATAAGGCAAGTAAAAAAGGACCTTGCATTAGCCCCCATGTCGGTGTCAAAACCGGCGGATCTCAGGTAGGGGGTCCCGAACTGTGTGTCTAGGCGGATGGTAACAGGAGACAAGGGACACGATGTTTTTACCCAGGTTCGGGCCCTCTCGATGGAGGTAAAACCCTACTCCTGCTTGATTAATATTGATGATATGGGTAGTACAAGAGTAGATCTACCACGAGATCAAAGAGGCTAAACCCTAAAAGCTAGCCTATGGTATGATTGTTGTTCGTCCTACGGACTAAAACCCTCCGGTTTATATAGGCACCGAAGAGGGTTAGGGTTACACAGAGTCGGTTACAATGGTAGGAGATCTACATATCCGTATCGCCAAGCTTGCCTTCCACGCCAAGGAAAGTCCCATCCGGACACGGGACGAAGTCTTCAATCTTGTATCTTCATAGTCCAGGAGTCCGGCCAATGGTCATAGTCCGGCTATCCAGACACCCCCTAATCCGGGACTCCCTTAGTAGCCCCTGAACCAGGTTTCAATGACGATGAGTCCGGTGTGCATATTGTCTTCGGCATTGCAAGGCGGGTTCCTCCTCCGAATACTTCATAGAAGATTTTGAACACAAGGATAGTGTCCGGCTCTGCAAAATAAGTTCCACATACCACCATAGAGAGAATAATATTTACACAAATTCAATCTACTGACGTATCCCGTGACATCACACCACGGCCAAGCCTTTATTCGAATCATTTTTACTGTCCCACCTTATCACATTTATCGAGGCAGTTTCCTTGGCACGTCTTGTCAAGGCAGAGATCGTGTCCCCTTATTCCGGGATCCTCATTAATACGGGCGTGGGTAACCCAATCGTGCCCGTTGGCACGTCTCCTCTATCGAAGGTGAGTCCCGAACGGTCACGGGGAGGGCTCTTGGTATTCAACCTCTTTATAAAGAGACCAAGGTTCTACTCATTTCTTTCAATCTCAATCGAATCCGCCCCTCGCCTCGAGTTCCAACACCCAAAGCTCCAGATCCAGGCGCTTCGGACCTTCGATGATGTCCGGCTCCGACCTGCAAGGTCGGTGGATGCCTTCCTCCGTTACGGAAGAAGACATGGTAAAGCTAAGAGATGCCAGGTATCTAACCGGCGAAATTTCGCATAGGTTGCCTGCCCAAGGGCAGGTTATACCCACTCCCAAGCTTGGTGAAAGCATGGTGTTAGCGTCTCACTTCCTTCGGGGGCTAGGCTTCCTGACGGACCCCTTCGTGAGGGGGCTCATGTTTTACTATGGGTTGGAATTTCATGACTTGGATCCGGAGTCCATCCTCCACATCTCATCGTGCATTGTCGTATGCGAAGCCTTCCTCCGCATTACCCCTCACTTCGGATTGTGGCTCAAGACCTTCAAAGTGGAGCCAAAGATGATCAAGGGGCAGCAGGCAGAGTGCGGAGGGGCTGTTATAAGCAAGAATGCTGATGCTCCGTGGCCCGAGGGCTCTTTTCAAGAGGAGCTCAGCCTATGGCAACAAGAGTGGTTTTATATCACAGCTCCCAGGGGCACCAAATGGGTGGCGCCACCTGCCTTTCGCTCGGGTCCACCGCGGCTGGCGTCATGGGTCAATAAAGGACTTGACTGGGGGGCCGTCCAAGGACGTGCCCTTGTTGCAGGGCCGCATTCAAGACCTCCTAGAGAGAGAGATCACTCTGGTCGTAGTAGCGCAGGTCATGTTGATTCGTCGCACCTTGCCCTGCAAACATCGCCCCCTCCGCCTGTGGGAATTTAACCCGGAGGGACCACGAGCTCTCCAACATTTTATGGGCGCGACGCCCGTGGAGATGTACAAGCTTTTCTTCGGATCACAAGCGATGTGTCCGGACTTGACCGAGGATGCAGGTTTGAGCTGCAATCGCCTGGATACTCAAGTAAGTAGCCCTGTACCTGGACACGCTATCCCATATTTATCATGAATTTGCCCTCAAAAGAGCTGCCCCTTGAACAAGAGTGGATAGAAAAAGCAAAGTTAATCAGGTGTCCGGCCCCCCTCCCTGAGACCACGCCGGATCCCGTGTTAACCAGGATGCTGGAGGTTGCGCCTTCGGAAGAAGGTGAAGGGGGGAACAAGGAAGCTACCGCCTCCACGAAGGAGGCTGTCAGGAAAGGAGGGATCGAGAATCCCTCCATCCAAGGGAAGAAGAGGACCGCCTCTGAAGACCCGGAGACCATGGTCTCAAAGCGGGGGAAGAAATCTTCGTCAGAGGGTCCTGCACCGAGAGATGCCTCGGCCGCATTGTGCCCCCAAGGGGATCAGCCCTCCACCAAGCCGTAAGTAAAAAGGGAAGTTTTTTAAAATAAAGGACATCCCTGCCCTATTTTTGATGAAGATAACCGAAATTTTACCTTGTAGTTCGGATCTCAGCACTTCTCAGCAGAGCTCATCTTCAGGGGATCTTCGTCTGGAGATAATGGAGAGCGAAACGCCTCCGCCTGCCATACCATCTTGCGAGGTGGGCGACCCTGAGGTGTCGTCGCGGAGGGTTTCTCCGAGTCCGGCGGGGCCGGAAGGCAGTCGTATGTCCCCCCAAAGCCCTCCATGTCCGGCCTTCGAAAGAGGCCATCGGACAAGTCCAGCACCACCTGGTGGTCGGTCGGAGGAGCTGAAGGATCTGCTCGGGTGAGCGTCTATCTCAAAAGATCACTGTGCGTTAATGGGTATGGTGATTGAAAGGATTTCGTCCGCTGAGAGCGGATTGCACGAAGCCATCAGAAGTTTACTGACAGGTTTTGAGGTACGCAAAATGATGTACCTTCTGACAGTTTCGCATATAAAATGCGCCCTGTGTAGATAGTAGCCCCTGAGGCTCGGTGTGTTGTCAAAAAATGACAGCGCGCTGAGGATCATAATCCCAGGTATAATATGTCGCCCTTCCTATGTAGGTGGCGAAGTGTCCGGTGGCTAGCCAGACTGATGAATTTGCCGAACTAAAGCGGCAACTTGACGTGGCGGATGCCGACATTGCGCTTGTCAATAAGCGGCTTGACGAGTCGCAAGGTATGCGATTTCTCTGCGGACACCTGGTAAGGGAGCTTGATGCCCGTGCCTTACAACATGTATGGTTGATGCAGATGGTGCCGCTGCCATGGAGAACCTTCAGGCGGAGCTCGCCCGAGCCAAGGAGCAGGCCAGAAAAAGTGATGCGGATGCCTTAAAGGCGGCCGAGGAGCTAAAAGCCGAACAGGCTGCTCACTGCCGAAGCAAGAAGGAAATGGCCGAAATGGCCGTGAGGTTGAAGAATGCTGCCGAACGCTGCAAGCTTCTTGAAAAGGAAGATCAAGCGGAGCATGAGGACCTAAAGAAGGCCACTACCGAGGCCAAGGATGCACGCTCTACGTTGAGAGCTATGAAGGAGGAGCTACGTCAGGCCAGAGATATCGTGGCTGGAAAGCCCTTTCTACTGCGGAGGAAGTTCATGGATCCTAAATATGCTCAGTTGGACCGGCTGTGGAGTGCGGAGGATGCTTATCTGGACTTGGCGGCAAGTGCCGCTGACGCGGCCGAACACTTCCGAGATCAAAAGGATCACGAAATGGAAAAGCTTTTTTGGTCGCAGTTCCATAATCCTGAGCGCCCACTTCCATTAACCGATCGCTTGGCCGAATGGGCGGAGCTGAATAGGTTATCCGAACTTGCCATGCAGGATGTCGTGAGTCTTTTGTGGCCGAAAAGGCCCGAGCCGAAGAGTTAGTTTGGCTTGATGCAGCGGTTCCTTGGTGCGGTGCCGCATATCAATGCAATGAGGAGGTCAGCATGCATAGAGGGTGCGCGGATGGCTCTTGCCCGTGTCAAAACATGCTGGGCGGAGATGAAGGCCACCGATGTTGCATCCCAAGATTCGGATGGGAGCCGAGTACCTGTCGAGCACTATTTTGAGGAAGTCCTGCAGGGCGCTTGTTTAATAGAGACGCAGTGCTCGAAGGATATTATGTTCGAATAACATGTATTATTGTGAAACAATGTTTCGATGGAATATAAGAGCTTTTTATACTTGTGCCTTCAAGAATTAAAATACCTCGTGTGTGGCCGTTAATGTATATGTGTATATAACCCGAAAGATGGCAGTCTTCGGCTTCAGCCCCCACGCATATAATGCGGGGGTGTTTGCAAAAAGCACATTTTCACACTTAATCCAACATCTTGGTCCTATAAAGGAGGTGATAGCGCAGCAAACTAGGCAACCGGACTATAATGCTTTATCTCTTTCACTTAGCCATAGGAGTTCGACAGTGGGGCTACTATATAGCCCCTAGGGGCACCACGCTCACCCGAATTCGGGGCGCCTATGTGCCTGACCGGGAAACGGCCCTTCGTTAATGCGGAGGAATTCTAAAGATTCCGGCGGGTCATCGAGTGGTTGACCAGTCTCACGCTGTATCATGACAGTCAGTTTTCAGCTTTCTCTACTGAGGTGCTCGCCTGGCCGAACCGGGGCACAATCGCAGTAGTTCTCCTGGTGCCGCCTTAGCTGATAGAGCGGAACGTAAGGCAGCAAAACACAGGAGCCGGGCAAACCCAACATTTGACCAAAGACATGATTCGGAGCTGATGCATATAAGGCCTAACTTGAGACGCCGAACACTCCCTAAGGTATTCGGTCTTTATGGAAACGGGCCGAACAACGCCCCTGGTAATAAGCCCCTGGTGTCCAGGTACATGCAAAATTCTGACGTGGCCCATGCCAAAATGCCAGCCTCTCCTCGGTTATAGCAAGAAACCGGGGGATGTGTATCAACAAGAGACAGTAAAAAAGGTTTACGCAGGGTCTTAATCTGAAAAGAATCCTTGCAACGGGTCCCTACTGCACGTCTACGCATGTGTCTCCGTTGTGCCGTATCCTGGACGGGTGTAGCACGGTGTTCATCTATAAAAGAGAGGAACTTAGTTGAAAAAGGTCATGCGAAAATGTACGTTATATTAAAAAACAAATTACAATTCAAAAAATGAATAAAATTAAGCTTTATTATCTCTTGTTGTACATGCGCGGAGCCCCTTATGCGGGGTTATGCGGCTAGTAAGCCCTTGTATATTTACGCCGGACTCGTCTAACCGTGTCCGGGGTCTGAACGACATGTTTAGGTGCTTTGATTAGTGAAGCCGGTTTAGTGTGTGGCTGTCAAGGCAGTCACACAATCTTCCGCGCTTGAGGAACACTCGATATTTCCCTTTAAGGAGATGATGCCTCGCGGACCGGGCATTTTAAGTGTAAGGGATGCATAGTGCGGTATTGCGTTAAAGCGGGCGAAAGCTTCGTGTCCCAGTAGTGCTTGGTAGCTACTTGTAAATGGGGCGATGTGGAAAGTTAACTTTTCATGGCGGTAGTTGTCGGGTGAGCCAAACACAACTTCTAGCAGTAGAGAGCCCGTACAGTGGGCATATGGGCCTGGCATTACCCCTTGAATGGAAGTGTTGCTATGGCGAATTTTTGTTGGGTCTATCCCCATTTTGCGGATTGTGTCCTGATATAGTAGGTTTAGATCGCTGCCGCCGTCCATTAGGACTTGTGTAAATTGGAGTCTGTCGATTATCGGATCTAATATCAAGGCAGTCCATCCTGCATTCCGGATACTTCTAGAGTAATCCTGATGGTCGAAGGTGATTGGTTTTAACAACTAGTGGTGTGACTCCTCTGGGATAGGCCGTATGGCATGTATCTCTATGGGCGCCACTCTGTTTTTCCCTTTTGTCGCGTGAAGCGAGTTTACTGTTTTGACTTCTTGTGGGAAATTCTTTTGTTTTCTGATGCTCTGCTTGTGGGGTTCGTCATCGTCCTCGCTTGGTGTGTCGAGCCCCTTGTGTTCGGCGTTGAGTTTGCCGGACTGCTTGAAGACCCAACAATCTCTGTGGGTATGGTTCGCAGGCTTCTCGGGAGTACTGTGGATTTGGCATATCTTGTCCAAGATTTTGTTTAAGTTAGATAGCTCGTCCTTGTTATCCTTAGGGGGCAGTTTTTTATGATTCTGCCGTGAGCTTTTGAATCCGGTGTTGACTGTCGTGCTCTTCGGGCTGTTTCCCTTGGTCCGGCGCTGGTCCTTGCTGCGTCGCGGTTTCCCGTTTCCATCCCTGACTTCGGATGTACTTGAGTCGCTGGTACTGCATCTTGCCAGCCAGCTATCCTCTCCCACACAAAAGCGGGTCATGAGGCTTGTTAATGTGGCCATTGTTCTTGGGTTTTCTTGGCCGAAGTGTCTGGCAAGCCATTCGTCTCGGACATTGTGTTTGAAAGCTGCTAAGGCTTCAGCGTCCGGACAGTCGACTATTTGGTTCTTTTTAGTAAGGAATCTGTTCCAGAATTTTTGGGCTGACTCTCCGGGTTGTTGAGTTATGTGACTTAAATCGTCTGCATCCGGAGGTCAGACATAGGTCCCTTGAAAATTTGCCCGAAAAGCATCCTCGCGCTCCTCCCAACTTCCAATGGTGTTTTCGGGGAGGCTTTTGAGCCAATGCCGGGCTGGCCCTTTGAGCTTGAGGGGTAAGTATTTTATAGCGTGGAGGTCGTCTCCTCTAGCGATGAGTATGTGGAGGATGCAATCCTCAATCCAGACTCCAGGGTCTGTTGTTCCGTCGTATGCCTCTATGTTTACGGGCTTGAATCCCGCTGGAAATTCATAATCCAGAACCTCATCAGTGAAACATAGGGGGTGTGTGGCACCCCTATATTTAGGTGTACCGTAATATTCGGATACTTGATGTGTTGCACTGCTTACTAGAGCTTGCTTTCTTGGCCCGTAGATAGATCTAACTGGGCCGTCTTTTTGATGCGATTCCGTGTGCGGATCGCGTGCCGACTTGTGTGTGGCGTTGTTTGCTGCTCTATGTTTGCCATGGGGTCGTCTATCGGACCGGGTGGTCTCCTTGTTCTTTGATTGCGGGGGCTCTACGGCCTCCTCATCGAATTTGGGCAGTAGTTTTCGCTTCAGGTAGCTCTTTGTTCGGCGACTATTGCCGTATTTGTCTGCGGTGTTGAGTACTTTGCTCGATCTGATTCTGAGCGCATCTTCCGCTGTTTTGAGCTTCTGCTTCTGCTTTTTCAGGCTACGCGCAGTGGTGACGAGCCTTTTGTGGAGGTTCTTCTGCTCCAGCAACTTGTCCGGCGTGAGATCGTCCAGACTGTTATCTTCACCAGGGACGGATTGTTTATCCAGGTTGTCCTGTTCGGACGGTTGCTCGATGGCATGTTCGTCATCCACCGGTTCGCCCTGCTCTATGGCTGGGTCTATATGGCTGCTGTCTTTGTCGAGGCGGGATTTTGAGCGGCGCTTACGTCGCTGTTTTGACTGCTTTTCGAGGGAATGATCCCTTGTGGCGTCCCGTTGTTCCTCGTCATCGCTTCCTTTAGGTGTGTCCACCATGTATACATCGTGAGATGAGGTGGCTGTCTAGTGCCCTATAGGTGCTGGTTCATGTTTGTCTCCTACATTGTTGTCCATACTGTCGATGTCTTCGGGGTCGAAGTCGAGCACCTCGTTTAAACTTTCGACAGTGGCTACGAAGTGGGTGGTGGGTGGGGTTTGAATTTCTTTGTCGTCCGCATCCCAACCTTGCTGACCATAATCCGGCCAGGGCTCTCCTGATAAAGAGAGAGACTTTAGTGAATTCAGGATGTCGCCAAAGGGCGAGTGCTGAAAGATGTCTGCGGCAGTGAACTCCATGATGGGTGCCCAATCGAATTCGATTGGCAGGGGCGCGGAAGGTTCGGAGTCCGGAGAGGAGTCCGGCACCTTGGAGTCACAAGCTTCGCAAAGGACAGGGTTGGTGTACGGCTCAATCGCCGTAGAGATCGCAGCCCCCGAGGCGGTGTCCAGCCACCCGTCCTCGATCGGCACAGCCGGCTCCGAGCTAAGGGTCGGAGCGGACACTGGTGCGGCCTCCAGGGCACTGTCCGGCGGCAGAGCTAGATCATGCCCATCGTGACAGTGTGGCGCGCTCGGCTGTGGCTCGAACCCGTCGAACATCAAGTCTCCGCGGACGTCAGCCGTATAGTTCAAACTTCCAAATCTGACTTGATGGCCAGGGGCGTAGCTTTCAATCTGCTCCAGATGGCCAAGCGAATTGGCCCGTAGTGCAAAGCCACCGAATATGAAGATCTGTCCGGGGAGAAAGGTCTCACCCTGAACCGCATCGTTGTTGATGATCGGAGGAGCCATCGGGCCTAAAGATGACGACACAGAGGAACTCTTAAAGAAAGCACCAATGTCGGTGTCAAAACCGGCGGATCTCGGGTAGGGGGTCCCGAACTGTGCGTCTAGGTGGATGGTAACATGAGACAAGGGACATGATGTTTTTAGCCAGGTTCGGGCCCTTTCGATGGAGGTAAAACCCTACTCCTGCTTGATTAATATTGATGATATGGGTAGTACAAGAGTAGATCTACCACGATATCAGAGAGGCTAAACCCTAAAAGCTAGCCTATGGTATGATTGATGTTCGTCCTACGGACTAAAACCCTCTGGTTTATATAGACACCGAAGAGGTTTAGAGTTACACAGAGTCGGTTACAATGGTAGGAGATCTACATATCCGTATCGCCAAGCTTGCCTTCCCCGCCAAGGAAAGTCCCATCCGGACACGAGATTTCAATCTTGTATCTTCATAGTCTAGGAGTCTGGCCAATGGTCATAGTCCGGCTATCCGGACACCCCCTAATCCGGGACTCCCTCACCCCAAGTGTCATGGTGCATGCTTGCAGCGAAATGGGACTTCCATATTTGATATAATCTTAATCTAAATAATGTAGCCCCCAAGTGCTGGGCCCTAAGCCTGCAGCGACTCAGACTATTCCTTCCATTGCAGAATAAATCATATCCATTGATAAAGTAATAGCCATTACGCTGAAGCGACTTTGAAAACCTCAGTTATAATACTAGTTATTGATAACCATAATAAAAATCCAGCCATGTTGGCTATTCAAGATTTGAATAATATAATCCGATTTGAAAACCAGTTTCCGTGATATTTATTCACGCTGCCAACTTATTATACCAGCACAATAAGGTTGATAACCCAAAAGATTGAGCGTACAAAGCTTTGTGCAATTTTACATATACTGCCGGCTTAATACGCCGTATGCAGCAAGGGGTAATATCCCAAAACTTAGAGCATAGCGCTTCCAAGTATATAAAATCATCATACACTGGTGACTTATAGTCCAACACCAGGCTGGGTTAATAAACACCGGGTAGTTTCATGTATGAACCATAAGGCATCATAGCCCTCATCGGTTTTTAACCATGTATTAATATGTCATAGAAAGGAACCTCAAAAAATGTTCAAATTAAATAACAAAAAATCAAGGCTTTCATAGGCAGCCAGGCCTAAAAATCAAGTGCTTTCAAGGGCCGCACAGTCGCTGAGTTAAACCTTCATACAAACCTTATAAGTCGGACCTCACATAACCAAACGTCATTTTAACTTTGACAAGTTCAGGGTGAAAGGATCGATATAGTTGACTAGAGGGGGGAGGTGAATAGGCAACTAACAATTTTTAGCTTTTCTTTACCAAATTAAACTTTGCATCAATGTAGGTTGTCTGGTATGCAACTAGGTGAGCAACCTATATGATGTAACAACAACAAGTACACAAGCAAGCAAGGGATACAACACAAATAAGCTTGCACAAGTAAAGGCACGAGATAACCAAGAGTGGAGCCGGTGAAGACGAGGATGTGTTACCGAAGTTCCTTCCTTTTGAGGGGAAGTACGTCTCCGTTAGAGCGGTGTGGAGGCACAATGCTCCCCAACAAGCCACTAGGGCCTCCGTATTCTCCTCACGCCCCCACACAATGCGAGATGTCGTGATTCCACTATTGGTGCCCTTGAAGGCGGCGGCCGAACCTTTACAAACAAGGTTGGGGCAATCTCCACAACTTAATTGGAGGCTCCCAACGACACCACGAAGCTTCACCACAATGGACTATGGCTCCACGGTGACCTCAACCGTCTAGGGTGCTCGAACACCCAAGAGTAACAAGATCCTCTAGGGTTTAGTGGGGGGAATCAAATTTCTCTTAGTGGAAGTGTAGATCGGGGCCTTCTCAACCAATCCCGAGCAAATCAACAAGTTTGTTTGGCTAGGGAGAGAGATCGGGCGAAAATGGAGCTTGGAGCAATAATGGATCTTTTGGGGGAAGAGGTAAGTCAACTTTGGAGAAGAAGACCCCCTTTTATAGTGGGGGGAACAATCCAACCGTTACCCCCCAGAACAGCCCTGCAGAGGGCGGTACTACCGCTAGCCCCAGCGGTACTACCACTCCCCCTCGCGGTACTGCCATGCAGCCAGGGAGGGCAAGCAGATGGGCAGGGGATGGACCTAGAGCGGTAATGCCATGGTGGTAGGCCGGTACTACCGCTCTCGAGCGGTACTACCGCTTCTACTGCCGCTGCTTAGCGCCGCACAATCCGACACGAGGGGCGACCCCCTCGAGTCGACGCAGTAGGAGCCCGGTACCGCAGTGGTACTATGGCTAAGGACCCACAGGCGGTACTACCGCTGCAGAGCGGTACTGCCGCCTGTAGCTCTTGAGCGGTACTACCGCTGGGCACCACGGTACTACCGCTGGGACCAAGCCAAAACCCATAGAAGGCGAAGAAAGCCTCCATCAAAGCGGGAAGGCTCAGTGGGTGCAAAAACGATGTGTACGTGTTGATTCCACCCTGGCCTTACCAATAGCGGATCCCCTCTTGATAGTACAGTGACTCCTACGGAACATGTCCACCAAAACAGAAACGAAAGAGCTACACCGTCTTGATTAAAACTCCGAGGGGAAGGAGTCGTCTCGTGCCAAAGGATAGATCTCTGAAATGCTCAAAGCACACGATTAGTCTGCAAACGTGTTGTCATCAATCACCAAAACTACATCGAGAGAGATATTCCTTAACAATCTCCCCCTTTTTGGTGGATTGATGACAACAAGGGATTTGCACAAGGATAGAACAAGAATAAAGAGATACTTAGAACCACAAAATATAGACGGGCTCCCCCTGAATGTGTGCACCTAATTAGTAGTGCCTTTGGAATGCAAAGCACACACATTAGAATCAACACTCCCCCTATCTTTTATAGTCCAACAACCTAAACATATGGGGGCGTGAGAGCAGGGAATATAATAGGATAATCATGCAACTCACAAAATAACAATGTACTTGATGGACATAGATAATAATGGATAAGGTAGCATATGTCTCACACCATATGACTGGAACTTAGGTCTCACAGGCACAAAATCAAACCAAGCAAATGAGAGAAAGCAACGACACAACAAACCACAAAGACACACACACACACACTTGCAACTCGGCAACGACACACAAATCCCTATAATATCTCCCCCTTTGGCATCGAGACACCAAAAAGGCAAAGAGCGTTGCTACGGCCCCAGGAGATAGGAAACTGAGGATATCGAACATCACATCCCAGCGGGATCGTCTGCATCGCCGTCTTCAGTCGGAAACTGCTCGGTGTCTGAATCGGTCCACTAGCAGTGCTGCTGAACCCACTCCTCCTCATCAGTGAGCCTTCCCTCAGATCCGCTGTTAATAGTTGCACCCAACTGACGCATGATCTCCTTGTGACGGCTGCGGGCCTTCTTCTCAGAGACATGAGACATGTACTGGCCATGAGACTCTATGTAGAAGAGTTTCTTCATCTTAGGCTTAAGCTTCTTTTCCCAAGAGGGCTCCACTCCAGAGGGCTCATAGTCCTCATCATCATTGGCCTCATTCTCGCCCTCGGTATCCATGTTAGCAGCAAAAGATGGACCCCCATATTTAGGAGCCGGGGTGCCCCAATTGTCCTTCTTCCTTAGACGCTTGATCTCATGAGAAACCAATTCTCCAGTTTCTAGCATAACCTTGGGATAGACATGTGCCCAGGCCTTCTCAATGAGCAACATGATAAACAGACCATATATCGGGCACTTGCGCTCAAAAACGGTAGAAAGAAGTTAACAACCACATAACATGAGAGATGTCCAGGGACTCGCCAGTGTTTGTTTCCTTCTCATGCTGGCAGAAGAGTAGCATATCCACAAGATAGGAGTGGACCGCATCCAGATTCCCGATACGAGGGAATAGAGTCTCCCGGAAAACACGGTGAAGGATTTCTAGGAAGGCAGGTAGCTCATAGGTTTCCTTCTCAGTCACGGGGTGAATCATCACAGAATAGTAGGGCCAGAGAGCTTGCTTGTGAGTGGAGGTGGTATTGCAGCGAGGGCGGAAGCCAACTGAAGTTTCACGCCCGTGATCTTCCACCCCAAGTAACTCCATGAAGGCCTTCCACTTGACAGAAAGCAACTTACCATTTGTCAGCCAAGTCAGAGTCCTTTCTGCATCAGTCCCGAGATGAACAGTGGCATCGAATTGAGCCACCAAATCTGCATCAAAGTCCTTGTTGAACTGCATGATTCTGAGGATGTTCAGCTGAGAGCACATTTGAAGGGCTTCACCAAAGTACTCAGGGTCCTGCTCCATAGCATCCGTGTCGATGGAGCGCACATCAACATAGAGATTCTTCTTGGCCTTGATCACATCAAAGAAGATGGCAAACTGAAAACGATTCCAGAACGGACGATTGACCAAAGTGGGTTCTTGGTCTTCCACATAGGGGTTGCGGCGACGCCTTTCCCAGAATTCCTTGGCAGACATCTCAGTCACAGTCTTGCCCCTCGGCTTCGGCTTGTTGGCATGCTTCTTCTTGAGTTGAGGCGGAGGATGGGAACTTGATGAAGCACCCGCTGTCTCAGAGGTGCGGTAGCGCTTTGATGTTGAACGTCCGGGGTTGACACAGCGGGCTTGCTGCTCAGGGTGTTCATCACCTGGAACCAAACACACGAGCAAAAGAAACAACACGAAAGAAAGAGCTTAAGACACCAAACAAAGGATCATGGATCAAAAAGTGGTAGGACAATGATGGAATTGGGCATCCAGCGGTAGTACCGCGACCCAACCGCGGCAGTACCGATTGAGCGGTACTACCGCTCATCTGGAGCGGTACTAGACGGGGAACGGAGGTTCCCTACTGTCGTGGACGGATCCGGCACTACCGGTGATGCCAAATTCAAGAATAAACCTACCAAACTCCAATCCAACAGCCTAGAAGCCATCTCCATCCTACTCAAGCCTCGACTTAGCTAAAAATCGAGAAAAACAATGCCTATTGCCCCTAACAACTAGATGCAAGATCTAGGAAAAAAGAAAGCGGGAACTGGGGCAATACCGACATCCATGGCAAGAGGACATGGTGGGGATCAAATCCACTGGAGGAACTGGAGAGAGGCGGCACGAAGACGGCGGCCGACCGAAGCCCTCTTGTGGTGAGGCGTCGCTGGAGCGATGAAGAAGACGAGCGAGTGGAGCGAATGGGTATGGGGGAGAAAATAAACTCCCCCTGCCCGAACATAACCCCCCACACCTGCCCCGGAGCGGTAGTACCGCTTGGAGTGGGCGATAGTACCACTTGATGAATATCAGCGGTAGTACCACTCAGCCGCAGGAAAACTGGCTCAAAAGCTTAGCTCAAGAAAAAGAAAACAACTGGAAACGAGAGCAAACACAAACGCAAACACCAACACAAAGAGGACGAGAACCACACTCCTCTCCAAGAGAGGGCGGTGGCTGAGGCCACCTATGTTTGAGTCCGGAGGTATGGCGCCACGAAGAATTATCCTTGGGCCCATGACCATAACTCGTCTTTGAAGCATACATACCATAAAAATGGCTAATGTGAAAGAGTAAATCAATTTATGCATAATGGGGGGAGGGAGAGTTCATTGAGAGAACAACACTCCCCCTATGTCCATGCCTACACCTAAACTAGACAACAAGTTGAATGTGGTGGGGCGTGGATGGGTTCAAGTCACATTGCTTGAATCAATGATATTTAGCTCATGCCTTAACTCGCGAAATCTTGCTTCATCCAAGGGCTTCGTGAAAATATCTGCAAGGTTATCATGAGTGTTGACATACTTGAGCTCGATCTCCCCTCCCCTAATATGATCCCAGATGAAGTGATACCCAATCTCAATATGCTTTGTCTTGAAGTGTTGCACCGGGTTGAGAGAAATCTTGATGGCACTTTCATTGTCACACCAAAGAGGCACTTTGTCACAAATGACACTGTAATCCTTTAAAGTTTGCCTCATCCATAGGAGTTGTGCACAACAACTACCAGCCGCCACATACTCCGCTTCGGTGGACGAGAGAGACACACAACTTTGCTTCTTGGAAGACCAACTCACCAAAGAGCAACCAAGAAATTGGCACCCTCCGAAAGTGGACTTCCTATCCACTTTGTCTCCCGCCCAATCGGAATCCGAATATCCTTCAAGCTTAAAGTTTGCTCCTCTTGGGTACCATAAGCCAAAGTTTGGGGTATGAGCCAAATATCGAAAGATTTGCTTGACCACCACAAGGTAGCTTTCCTTCGGTGCGGCTTGAAACCGTGCACACATTCCCACACTCAACATGATATCCAGTCTAGATGCACAAAGGTAAAGCAAGGAGCCAATCATGGAGAGATATACCTTTTGATCCACTGCTTTACCATTGGGATCAATGTCAAGTTGGCACTTTGTGGGCATTGGAGTAGAAGCCGGCTTGACATCACTCAACTTGAATCTTTTTAGCATGTCTTGAGTGTATTTGGCTTGGTTGATGAAGGTACCTTCTCTTCTTTGCTTGATATCGAAACCAAGGAAGAACTTCAACTCTCCCATCAAAGACATCTTGAACTTAGAGGTCATGAGAGTGGCAAATTCCTCATTGAAAGCTTTGTTAGGGGAACCAAAGATAATATCATCAACATATAGTTGGCACACAAACAAATCCCCTTTGACCTTCTTAGTAAAAAGAGTGGGATCGATTTTCCCAACCTCAAATCCATGATCTTGCAACAACTCGGTAAGGTGGTCATACCATGCACGTGGGGCTTGCTTAAGGCCATAGAGTGCCTTATCAAGTTGATACACATGATCGGGAAAGTAGGGATCCTCGAACTCGGGGGGTTGCTTGACATAAACCAACTCATTAATAGGACCATTAAGAAAAGCACTCTTCACATCCATTTGTTGTAACTTAAAGTTGTGATGGGAAGCATAAGCAATCAACAAACAAATGGATTCAAGGTGAGCAACGAGACCAAAGGTTTCACCATAGTCGATACCCTTGACTTGGGAGTAGCCTTGTGCTACCAATCTTGCCTCGTTGCGGACGATGGTTCCATGAGCATCTTGCTTGTTCTTGAATATCCACTTGGTTCCAATGACATTGTGGTTCCCCGATGGCCTTGGCACCAATCTCCACACCTTGTTGTACTCGAAGTTGTTGAGTTCTTCATGCATGACATTGAGCCAATCCGGATCTTCAAGCGCCTCAAAGACCTTTTGGGGTTCCACACAAGAGACAACCACGTGATGTTCACAATAGTTTGCTAATTGTCTACGAGTGCTTACCCCCTTTCTTAGGCTTCCAACCACATTCTCCATGAGATGATCTTGGGTAGTGAGCTTGGATGCGATCTTCGCGGCACAATGCTCTAATTCCTCCTCGGATGTGAAAGGAGAAGGGGTAACTACTTGTTCATCTGGAGCGCCGTCATGAGCTTGTTCTTGATCTTGAGCTTGCTCTTGATCTTGAACTTGCTCGAGGGGGAGAACTTGACCTTGGGCATCAATTGGTGATTTACCACCATCTTGAGGTTGATCTTGCCCTTGGTCTTGTTCATGAGGTTGAGGGCCTTCACTTTGTTCTTCGGAAGCGTGTGGGTCTTGGGTTGGTGATGGCTCCACTTGAGTGGAGCATTGTCCTTCTCCTTTGGCCATAAGGGGTTCCTCAATGGGTAGGATATGACCCACACCCATTCTTCTTATGGCTTGGGGAGGAATTTCATCACCTACATCACAAGTACCACTTTACTCCACTTGGGAGCCGTTATTTTTGTCAAAATCCACGTTACATGTATCCTCAATGAGTCCGGTGGACTTGTTGAGGACACAGTAAGCATGAGAGTTTGTAGCATAACCAACAAATATGCCCTCATAAGCTCTAGCCTCAAATTTAGACAAACAGACACCTTTCTTGAGAATGAAACAATTATACCCGAACACCCAGAAGTACTTGAGGTTGGGCTTGTTACCGGTAAGTATTTCATAAGGAGTCTTGTTCAAGCCTTTGTGGAGATAGAGCCGATTGGATGCATGACATGCTGTGTTGATGGCTTCAGCCCAAAAGTTGTGTGGAGACTTGAACTCTGCCATCATGGTCCTTGCCGCATCCATCAACGTCCGGTTCTTTCTCTCTGTGACACCATTTTGTTGAGGGGTATATGGTGCAGAATATTGATGCTTGATCCCCTCATCACTAAGAAACTCATCCAAGGTGTAGTTCTTGAACTCGGTGCCCTTGTCACTTCTTATTGTCAAGATCTTTGCATCATGTTGACGTTGAGCTTCATTTGCAAAGTCGATGACGGTTTTTTGAGTCTCACTCTTCCTCTTGAAGAAATATACCCAAGTGTATCTTGAATAATCATCCACAATCTCCAAGCAATACTTTCTACCTCCAAGACTATCAAAGGATGGAGGCCCAAAGAGATCCAAGTGAAGGAGCTCCAAAGGTCTCGAGTAGATGATAGTCGTGGGAGGGTGAGCCTTCTCATGAAGTTTTCCTTCGATACAAGCATTGCAAGCATGGTCTTTGGCAAAACTAACATTTGTTAGTCCACGGACATGGTCCCCCTTGAGAAGACTTTGCAAAGATCTCATATTGACGTGGGCTAAACGGCGATGCCAAAGCCATCCAACGTCAACTTTAGCCATTAGGCATGTCACGGTCTTAGTGGGTCGCTCCAAGAAGTTAATCACATAAAGACCGTTCTCGACATACCCAACAAAGGCTACTTTAAGAGTCTTTCTCCACAAGAGGGCCACGGTATCAATGTCAAAGAAAGTAGCAAAGCCCATGAGTGCAAGTTGACGAACGGAAAGTAGATTGTAAGCAAGGGACTCAACAAGCATGACTTTCTCGATCGTTAGATCAAGAGAAATGACAACCTTGCCAAGACCCAATACCTTAGAAGACGAGGCATCACCCCAGTTTATCAATAGTTGGCCCACCTTACATCCTCACAAAGCATGTTGGGTCTTGTGTTGCAACTGGCTACTGACCAAGAGCCCGCTTCTCTTCCATCTCCTCTTCTCTCTCCTCCAACTAAGCAAAAATATATTATTCTATTCCTTATAGCCTGCTTATGTCACCCTATTATACTTGATCTGATGGAGGCGAGGAGGCATGTTCAGCCGGGCGTGCAGCGGGCAGTGTAGTACTATTCAATTTGACAACTACTAGTAAACCATGACAGTTCCTGATACGGCTTTAATGCAGACGAGGGAGAGGGTAGTGGTTCTTGAAATGTTGAACGGCCAATGATGCATCCCCCTTCAATTAGCATGCTGAATGCATGAGGGAAGTAATGGGAGGAGGGCGGGGAAATGAGGCAGCATGATGTGAATGCAACGTAGTTTGCACTCATATAAAGGCACCCCTCCATTCCAATGCATCTACCACATCGTACGCACCTAAGCACCTATACCAAGAGCAAAAGTGCTCACTCCAGACCCATGGCGGCAATGTGCGCAAGCGTCCAACGGCTGTACCAGATGGTCCACGATGCCGGCCTACGGCACGGCATCAAGGATCGTCTCCAGACGGTGTTGGCGATCGGCTGGTTCATGGCCATCATCGACACCAGCCACGACTCTCAGTTGGACCAGATGATCATTGCCACCATCAACAAGTTCACCATTGTTAAGAAGATCACGGGCGACATCGCCGTACTCCTCCATCCCTCACACACGGGCCAACACATTGGTAGTAGTAAGAAACAAATTCTGAGTTTGGCACGAGTTCATACTGCGGGAGCACCACCAGGCTTGGTGCAGGAGTTACATTTCCCTCTCGGGGCCCACAGGACCGAGCTTCAGCGGCTCAGTGGACCGGCCTTTGAGTCAATGACATTTGGACCCTGAATGCGGCTGGCGCACATGTCGTTCTCATGAAAGCAGAGCGGAGGTGGGACCAAGAGGGGTGAGGCGCAGGTCGGCGGACGTGTGATGTCATGGGTTCAAGCGGCGTCGGATGAGGCTTGCCTGCTCCCCTCCCATGCTCTGATCCGTACTCCCACACCACTAATTTTCATCCAACGGTTATACTAATACATTTCCTCGTGTGGGTCATCTATAGCCTCAAAGAAAGGTAAACAAAGGTCGTATTTCCAGGAAATAATTTCCTACATGAATCTGTACATGCATGCAAGACCCTTCCCTTTCCTGCTCGTCCTCCTTTGGATCATCAGCTAGGTTGACAATGTTGGTGCCAATGCTAGAGCATCGCAATAGGTGCCTGCCTAAGCCATGTAGCACGCTGTGGCGCCAGCGAGTACCACCTCCTCCACGCCAACATCAGTGTCTGGTCCATGCACATGCATGTTCGACTGTAGTACCACACCGATGTTGGACGAGACCATGGAGCTTGTGCCCAAGAAAAGTCTCTGCTCGGCCAACACATGTCGAGGTGCTTGTCTGTTGTGACGTGCTGCATGACATTTACTAGCTCACGCTTCGGATGAGCGGCAGGGTGCTGCTCCCGATCATCAGTGGTGTGATAACAACGGCCCGGTGGGAGCTCGGGCGGGAGTCACCAAGCCAGTGATCTACGTGGGGCACATAGCTCGACTTGGGCTCGAGATTCTGACCGCTTGCACCATCCTGAGGATGTTCCACTGAGCGACGAGGCTAGGATGTTGGATACATATAGGCGTGTGCTCGTGGACGGGAGCAACCTGCTCAACGGATACCGGTTTGCCAACGTGATGTACTCAACGTAGTTCAGCCAGTGAGCCTGGAGGCGTTCCTGCCGTCGTACGTTGACGCGCGGCTCAACAGCATGCGGCCACGTGTCAGCGTAGGTCGGCTATGGGGAAGCGACATTAGTGTGGTTCGAGATGCCCAGCTAGCCATCGTTGCGGCGGCGTTCGCGACTCACTCATTCAAGATGAGCCGGCCGGTGGTGGCCTGGCTGTGGCGAGGGTGCCACAGCTGGACGTTGAGGCGTTACGAGGCGTAGATGGCCACACTGGTGGGTCTACCTGTATTACAGAAGTACTCCAGCTGAATGAAAATGTGTCACAGCCGCTAGATGAAAATTGGATGGTGCGGGAGTCGGATCGGAGCACAGGAGCGGAGCAGGCAAGCCGCGTCCAATCGGGTGTGGCTGTGGTAGAAACTTGATGTCGCCGCAGTTCAGCTAGCCCGCATGTCATGCACACAAAGGCAGAGGAGCGGTGGGGCCGAGAGGGGTGAGGTGCACGTCAGGGTACGTGGTGTCGTGGGTTGGAGCAGCGCTGTGGGAATCGCGTGTGGCAATGGTAGAAACGTGATGGTCACCATGGTTCAACTTCCATGGACAAGCTATCATGTCTGCTGACACATGCATTGCATACTGCTCACTTCAAGGAGAAGTAGTAGAGAAAACTTGTTCCAAAGACATGCACACAAGCGAAATAAATGAGATCCATGGGCACTAGCAACCCGGACATAGTTTTATAGAAGAAGCCCACTTTATATTTCATGTCTGTGAAAAAGTATTATTCTACTACTTTGGAGCCATTGCAACGCACAGGACGGCACATTGGTAGTAGTAGTCTCTATCTCTACTCTTATAGCAAAATAGAGTTGGTGATGATGGTGTGCCTGCCATCCTGCAATATAGGTCGTCCGATTTATTTTTGACGGATAAGAAGGAAACTATGGCAATTTTGCAAAAAGATACCCACACCCCTCTCCACATTTGCAAATAAGGGCTTCCCTCGTTCATCCTTTTCTCCCACAAGAGAAACTACTCATACAAATGCATCTTGATATTCTGTGCAATGCACGACATCTTGCTAGTAAGAAACAACTCTCGAGTTTGGCATGAGTTCGTGCAGCGGTAGCACCACAAGGCCTAGCACAGGAATTACATTTCCCTCTCGGGGCCCACAGGATTGAGCTTCAGCGCCTTACTACACCTGCCTTTGAGTTAATAACATGTGGACCCGATAGGTGGCTGGTCGACATGTCATGCTCCGAAGGTAGAGGGGCGGTGGGGCCGAGAGGGGTGAGCCGCAGGTCGGGAGACGTGTGGTGTCATGGGTTCGAGCGGCGTCATGGGAATCGCGTGTGGCTATGGTAGAAACTTGATGTTTGCTGCATTTAAGCTGGCCCACATGTCATGCACACAAAGGCAAAGGGGCGGTGCATCCGAGAGGGGTGAGGCGCTCGTCGGGGGATGTGGTGCCGTGGGTTGGAGCGGTGTCATGGGAATCGCAAGTGGCAGTGGATGAAACGTGATGGTCGCCGTAGTTCCACTTCCATGGACAAGTTGTCATGTCTACTGACACATGCATTGCATAGCGATCACTAGAAGGAGTAGTAGAGAAAGCTAGGCAGATAAATAGTTCCTTATAGTCAAGCGGACCTACGCTACTACTTATTCCAAAGACATGCACACCATCGAAATAGTTCATCTATATCAATATACACATAGAGGAAATATAATTTTTACAAGAGAGGAAATAGTTCATCCATCTATAATGCCCTGCTACTGGTGCAGCTTCTTCTTCTCATTATTCTTCTTCTTGTTCTACTTTCTGCGGGAGACGGCCTCGCAACAAGCTCTTTGGACCTTGCAGCTATCTCGAAACTCACATGGGCATCAAGGGCATCATATTTTATCCGCTTGTACGTCAAGGGATAATTCTCCCATCCAGATGACCTTAATGCCAGCGTCTCGTCACCCTTCTAAAGATTTGTTCCGAGCATAAAATTTGCTACATCGAATAGGGATGGTGTCTGTTTATCACAATCTTCTATAGGAATTTTGATTCTGGTTTGTAGGTCAGCGATGCTTTTCAAATCAAGGTTGTACGTTGGTAGCTTCTGCTTGTCCCCTTCGATGGCTACCTCACAGAAGTATATTTCCTCCTGAGACAAGAAATCATGGAGCTCACCTGGTACAGAGGGCACGTGTATGATGTGGTACACCAAAACATCATCTTTGAGGCACAACTGAAGGAAGGCGGCGCGTTAGATATTCCCAGTGGCATGCTCCGTGTACTCTGCGTCGAGACTGATGACCTTCATCTCTACCTTTTGGAGGGAGTTGGATACATTGTTGATCCATTTCCGAGCAACCCTTGGGTGGTCGGTGACGGTGGAAACTATTCTTAACAAGCCTTTGACAAGGACATGTTGGATGCTAAAAACCTGCATCTGGATCTCTTTCACCATTTGGAACTGCTGGACCGGAGGGCTATGGTTTGGAGAATTAGGATTAGATGGCTAGTCTAACTGAAGAAGATGGTTAGTTAAAGGGGATTAGGAATTACTCCAGGAGTATGTGAAGAAGTTAAAACAATGTGAATGCAGTGGGGTTTGGATGCAAATGAAGATAAAGGATAGGTGAAGAAGCCGAGGAAAATCAGTTCCTGGTGGAGAAGTAAATGGGAGAAGTGGCCTGCGGGCAGTTGACTAGAGGGCTAGGTAGACTAAACGAAAAGGCTATGCGGGTAGACTGAGGAGTGGTACCTGTCCATGTACGTGCCCATCTTTCTAGCGCTACATGTGCCACTGGCTAGTTGAGGTCACTCTTTCGAATCACCGTGGAGAGACATTTTATGACTCCTTTTTATTTCTGCACCCCTCCTGACAGGTGGGATCTATGCAAACATATATAAAAAATGTGTCGTAGCTGGTTCGGATGGATATTGGCGCGTGTGCGGGAGACACAACATTCCGTGGTTAAGGAATATGCGGTTATCCTCAAAAAATAAAATGCCCTTCTTTGTGCTTCCGCATGCACAAGAATTTGGTTCTGCTCGCAATATGGATGATACCTGGAGGATGAAGTGAACCCAGAGGCATGCTAGCACGGGAGACCTATTTCCACTATATAGTACTACTCCATATGTTCCTACTAGTTGTAGTACAACTGTGGTACACTTGATGGTCAAAATATTATCCATCCGGTCCTTATAGTGAAGTGACAAGACCCTGCGCCCGAGGTGACACCAGTCCAGGCGGTGTGTTCGGGTTACCAAAGTCATCCTCACCTTGTGCACTATGCAGTTATTGTCACCGCCGATGTATAGCATGCCTCGCCTCATCTCCCTCTCCCCTAGCACCACTCCATCTACATCTCCATCTCGTCGGATATCCTGAGGTCACTCTTAATCATCTCACTATGCCCCCGCGTACCCTCGCCTCGCTGGCATCCCACAGTACCACTATTCCCTCGCTAGCCGCTCCAGCACTGAGAGCCTTCTCCCTCGTAAATCAAGCCCCCAAAAACCACACCTTCCAAACTCCACCATGGCCGAACGCGAACCATGCAGAATCCATATGAGCCGCGATTGGAGCAATCTCCCCAGTGACATCCTCGACCTCTGTTGTTCGTGTATGGATATGTTGAGCGTCGTGCGGCTAGCTGCATGCTCGAGGGACATGCACACGGTCATCATCGAAGCGAGGCCTAAGCTTTTCAAGACACCCTGCTTGCTGCTATTTGGTTTTGCGAGATTTTCTCACCATGATACGGAGGCGGACATGACCCCCCTTGACTTTAATCCGACGTCCATTAGCTGAAACTTCTTTGCAAGTATGTAGTGGGTCGCCGTACATCATTTCCCTCAACTTCGATCCGATCACCATCGCCTGAAACTTCTTGGCAGGTATGTACTAGGTCGGCATGAACTCCCACTGGATGGCAGCAGTCACAGAAGACGGGAAAAAGTTGGTGCTCGTGAACTTCCAGACCTCCCATGAGATTATTCTTCCTCCATTGGATTATATAGGGTTTTGCTGTCGCGGTCCAAGTCATATAGATTACCACGTCAGCTGGACGGATCTTGTTTTGCAGAAGATTTTAATATTCCAAGTGCCCACACTACATGCGGATTACGCAGACTTCAAGCTAATTGCCTTGTTCGAACGCGGACTCGCCTATCTTTACACTGGTGCCTTCTTTAGCTGGAGACAACTCAGCTCGTAGTGGATCGTCAAAGCTGATACACACTTTTGTGATTCTATTGAACACAATGGCATCATCTACACGATCGACAAAGCAGATGGTATCACGTATTGCTGGGATGGCGCGTGTAAGTTGTTTTCGTCTGATGTTAATGACAATGCCATGACACTGTTTGAACTTTTTGTGATGATTGGCATATCCCTGTTTGAGCAGAATTTGACTAGAACTATGGCAATATATTAGAGACACCGTAAATCAGCTATACTTGGAATGAGTTAATTCATGCGATTGTGACCATGTCATTACAGCCAATTTGTACCCTTGAATAATCAAACGGTTAGGAAGATATGGATATTATCCTTACTAATTTATAGTAATATATATACTACTAAATATGAGTGTGTATGAATAGCCATGTTAGTCTCCTCATTTTCATGATGTAGAAACATGCATCACACTGTTGGTTTCATCTAACCATACATTAGGGAAGTAAATGTGCATATGGAGAACTCTATATTTGGAAGTAGTGAAATCCTATAATGCTTACCATGTGTACATACCTATATTCTTCCTTGGGCAATCAATGGCTAGAATAATATACTCACAAAAATTTTGCCCATAGAACATGAGTATATAACAATGCATGGTCTGTTAGTTTCCTTGAAGAATTTGTTTGTGATGACAGAACATGATTACATAACATGCATGACATGGTAGTTTCCTGTGAAGAATCGATTGTGAGATAACATGAGTATAACCATGCATGGCACTTCTATATTTTCGAACCCAGTATACATTTCCCTGTATTTTCCTCTCAGTTCCAACAGGGATATATCGATGTTGTTTCTTGCATTATCCTACTCACACTCCGAACAATGTTGATCTTACATTAACAATGCATGTCCTTTTTGATATGATGGGGTGTCCCTACAGTTACTGCCCTTTGTAATCACACCACCTTTGCCAAAAAAAGGGAAGCACAACTGGTTCCTCGCTCGATCAGACGACAACAGAAGACTGATGATCATTCGCACACATGAGCCAGAAAAGTTATATTGCAAAAAACCCACTGTGTACAAGCACCGGGAAATAGGTGAGTATCCGGACAGTGGCTTTACGTCTATGAGCAGGATACCTGCTTGTTGGGGCCTTCAATATTTTGGAGTTGGAGGTGGGTAAACAGCCTTGGTTCACACTCTCTGTTTCTCTGACTCAATTATCCGATTAACCAGGAGATCACTGTTGGCAAGGACCTTGATGGTAGAGAGGCTCTGTTTGCTATGGAAAATTGTGTCTACACGACGAGCCCTAGGACTTCGGGAGCAAACTCCCCTAATTGTCAATGATACAACCTGCAGCCAAAAGAAGGTGAGAATGACAAAGGCATATGGATTAACTTTGATCCTTGGAGGTTTCAAGTCCGACAGGAAGTGATGTGGCTCAAGCCTTCAGGTTGATAGGTAATTGGGTTGTTGCGTCGAAACGATGGAGTACTGGTGTCTCCGGATCAGTGGTGGCTGAAACGGGGCTGCAAATTATGATGGTGTTGGATAATCCCTCTTCGAATGACTTGTTGTCTTTGCTTCTTGTTCTGGATAGGTAGTTCTTGATGACCCACAAGTGTAGCGGATCAATCGTAGTCCTTTCGATAAGTAAGAGTGTCGAACCCAACAAGGAGCAGAA
This sequence comes from Triticum dicoccoides, assembly GCF_002162155.2. Classification (NCBI taxonomy): domain Eukaryota; kingdom Viridiplantae; phylum Streptophyta; class Magnoliopsida; order Poales; family Poaceae; genus Triticum; species Triticum dicoccoides. Next base: position 449,273,022 of record NC_041385.1, read on the forward strand.
GGAAATGATAAGCGGTTTTCAGTAAGGTTTTCTCTACAAGCACTGAAATTGTAGGTAATAGATAGTTTTGTGATAAGATAAATTGTAACGAGTAAAAAAGTAAATAAAGTAAATAAAGTGCAGAAAGGTGGCCCAATCCTTTATGTAGCAAAGGATAAGCCTAGACAATTTCTAATAATGAGAAAGGAGCTCCCGAGGACACATGGGAATTATCGTCAAGCTAGTTTTCATCACATTCATATGATTCGCGTTCGGTACTTTGATAATTTGATATGTGGGTGGACCGGTACTTGGGTACTGCCCTTACTTGGACAAGCATCCCACTTATGATTAACCCTTATTGCAAGCGTCCGCAACTACAAAAGAAGTATTAAGGTAAACCTAACCACATCATTAAACATATGGATCCAAATCAGCCCCTAACGAAGCAACGCATAAACTAGGGTTTAAGCTTCTATCGCTCTAGCAACCCATCATCTACTTATTACTTCCCCATGCCTCCCTCTAGGCCCAAATAATGGTGAAGTGTCATGTAGTCGACGTTCACATAACACCACTAGAGGAAAAGACAACATACATCTCATCAAAATATCGAGCGAATACCAAATTCACATGACTACTAATAGCAAGACTTCACCCATGTCCTCAGGAACAAACATAACTACTCACAAAGCATATTCATGTTCATAATCAGAGGAGTAATAATATGCATAAAGGATCTGAACATATGATCTTCCACCAAGTAAACCAATTAGCATCAACTACAAGGAGTAATCAACAGTACTAGCAACCCACAGGTACCAATTTGTAGTTTTGATACAAGATTGGATACAAGAGATGAACTAGGGTTTTGAGAGGACATGGTGCTGGTGAAGATGTTGATGGAGATTGACCCCCTCCCGACGAGAGGATCGTTGGTGATGATGTTGGTGATGATTTCCCCCTCCCAGAGGGAAGTGTCCCCGGCAGAACAGCTCCGCCAGAGCCTTAGATTGGTTCCACCATGGTTCCGCCTCATGGCGGCGGAGTTTCGTCCTGTAAGCTTGCCCACAATTTTTTCCAGGGTAAAAGCTCTGATGTAGCAGAAGATGGACACCGGAGGCCTACCAGGGGGCCCAGGAGATAGGGGGCGCGCCCTATAGGGGGGCGCCCTCCTGTCTCCTAGACAGGGTGTGGGCCCCCTGGTGTATTTCTTTCGCTCAATAATTCTTATTAATTCCAAAAAGATGTTTCGTGGAGTTTCAGGACTTTTGGAGCTGTGCAGAATAGGTTTCCAATGTTTGCTCCTTTTCTAGCCAGAATTCCAGTTGCCGGCATTCCCCCTCTTCATGATAAACCTTGTAAAATAAGAGTGAATAGCCATAAGTATTGAGATATAATGTGTAATAACAGCCCATAATGCAATAAATATTGATATAAAAGCATGATGCAAAATGGACGTATCAACTCTCCCAAGGTTAGACCTCGCTTGTCCTCAAGCGGAAGCCGAAATCAAAAAATATGTCCACATGTTTAGAGATAGTGGTGTCGATAAAAATAAAATGCGGACATGAGGGCATCATGATCATTCTTATAACAACAACATATATAGATTTTATCATATGATTTATTATGCTCAAGTAACAATCAATTCACAATGTCAAGTATAGTTCAAAAACTTCATTGAGAACTAACAAACTATAGTCTCAGTCACTGAATCAATTGAAATTTATCGTAACATCAGAAAGAGTCAACAATAGAGCTTTTCAGCAAGCTCACAGACTCAACTGTCTTGTAGTCTTCTATAATTGCTAACACTCACGCAATACTTGTGGTTATGGAGTTTTAGCCGGACACTGAGAAAGATAGGGGCTTATTGTGTTGCCTCCCAACGTATTCACCTTCAGGTGATGTCAACAATATTAGCCCATGCTAACTAACATCCAATTGGATATATATATCATGATCTTTCAAACACGAGGAGCTTGCCAAAGGATAAAATGAAAAAGGGAAAGGTGAGGATCACCTTGACTCAAGCATAAAGTAAAAACATAAAGTAAAAGATAGGCCCTTCACAGAGGGAAGCAGAGGTTGTCATGTGCATTTAGGGTTGATGCACAAAATCTTAATGCAACAGAACGTCACTTTATATTGCCCCTTGTATGTGGACCTTTATTATGCAGTCCGTCGCTTTTATTACTTCCACAACAAGTTCGTACAAAGCTTATTTTCTCTGTACTAATAAGTCATACATATTTAGATAGCAATTTTTATTGCTTGCAACATGACAACTTACTTGAAGGATCTTACTCAATCCATAGGTAGGTATGGTGGACTCTCATGGCAAAACTGGGTTTAAGGATATTTGGAAGCACAAGTAGTATCTCTACTTGGTGCAAGGAGTTTGGCTAGCATGAGGGGGAAAGGCAAGCTCAACATGTTTGCAGGGTTAATGACAATATACTTTAACTGAGATGCGCGAAAAACATAAACTATTATGTTGTCTTCCTTGTCCAACGTCAACTCTTTTAGCATGTCATACTTAATGAGTGCTCCCAATTATAAAAGGTGTCCAAGATAATATATTTATATGTGAACCCCTCTTTCCTTATCACTTCCTATTAATTGCAACGATGACCAAGGCTAAGTTTATCAACTCTCAACCATTTTTATGCCTCATACTTTCTATACGTGAAGTTATCACTATTCATAAGATCAATATGAACTCTTTTATTCTTTCCACTTTCTCAAGATCATAGCAACATAGCAAAGCCCTTGACTCAACACTAATCTTTATTATAGATAGCTCACGGACTCCATTACAAAAAGAGATCACAATGCAAATCTCAAACTACTTGATATCAAAACTTCAAACTACTAGATCAAGATACTACTAAAAGGATCAAACTAAATAAAGCGGTAAAGATAGGAGTGTGATGGTGATACGATACCGGGGCACCTCCACCAAGCTTGGCAGTTGCCAAGGGGAGTGCCCATACCCATGTGATTATGTCCTTGGAGGTGGTGAAGTAGGAGTTGTTGATGATGTAGGCTTGTCGTCCGTCTTCCAAGGCATAGGCTCTCCATCATAGAAGGATGATCGAGTCTCCGGGATCCTTAAATCTGTAGCCAAACTCATCCTCTTGAATCTATATTCATACTCACAGTTCTGGTTTTACAGGTCATAGATCTGGGCTTGGAGGTGCTCGATTTTCTCTTGAAGCTTGAAGATGGTCTCCTCAATGACTTTGGCATCCAGCTTGTGGTTATTAGTGAACTCCATGATCATCATCTGGTTGGCGTTGAGTCCATGCTCCACCATCCCTTGACACTTGAAAACTTGCTGCTCCACAGCTTCGAGCTTTGTCTCCACGCTCCCGGTACGCCTTGCTCCCTCCACATCGCGGATGTGCAGCACCCCCTCACGCATCTCAATGGTTTGAGGGTGTTGCAGCACCTCCGCGAGATAGGGATTGATAACCCTCTCGAAAAACTTGTCCTTGGGAGCGCTTGGAGACGCCATGATGCTCTAGATCTGAAACAGAAACAGATCGAAACAAAAACAGAGGATATTTGCGTGATACGGTGGTCAAAACCTTCGGGAGTATATATAATGAATTTTTACCGACCAAAATACGTAATGTGCAAGAAAACAGAGTCCGGGAGGCACACGAGGTGCCCACGAGACAGGGGGGCGCGCCCAGTAGGGGGGCGCCCTCCACTCTCGTGGGAGCCTTGTGTCCCTTTCGGACTACTTCTTTCTTCCTAAAATTCTTAAATATTCCAAAACTGATAAAAATTGCCATTGGAGATGTTTTGGAGTCGGTTTACTTAGCGTACCACATACCTATACCTTTTCGGAGTCTGGAACGTTCTGGAAAGTGTCCCTTATGTATTCCTCGGGGGTTATGGTTTCAATAATATTAGTTTCAACATTGATAGGATTACCTGCGATATAATGTTTAATTCTTTGACCGTTTACCACCCTTGGACTTGTGTCTTCAAAGTTGTTGATTTTTATGGCACCAGAACGATAGACCTTCTCGATAACATAAGGACCTTCCCATTTTGAGAGGAGTTTTCCTGCAAAAAATCTTAAACGAGAGTTGAATAATAATACATAGTCTCCTACGTTAAACTCACGCTTTTGTATCCTCTTATCATGCCAGCGTTTGACTTTTTCTTTGAATAGCTTGGCATTCTCATAGGCTTGAGTTCTCCATTCATCAAGTGAGCTAATATCAAATAACCTCTTCTCACCGACAAGTTTGAAGTCATAATTGAGCTCCTTAATAGCCCAATATGCCTTATATTCAAGTTCAAGAGGTAAATGACACGCTTTTCCATAAACCATCTTATATGGAGACATACCCATAGGATTTTTGTATGCAGTTCTATAGGCCCATAATGCATCATCAAGTTTTTTGGACCAATTCTTTCTAGATCTATTCATAGTCATTTGCAAAATTAATTTGAGCTCTCTATTGCTCAACTCTACTTGACCACTAGACTACGGATGATAAGGAGATGCGATTCTATGATTGACATCATACTTAGCAAGCATCTTTCGGAAAGCACCATGAATAAAATGTGAACCACCATCAGTCATAAGATACCTAGGGACTCCAAACCTCGGGAAAATAACTTCTTTAAGCATTTTAATAGAAGTGTTATGATCAGCACTACTAGTTGGAATAGCTTCTACCCACTTAGTAACGCAATCAACACCAACTAAAATATGTGTATAACCATTAGAGGCAGGAAAAGGTCCCATATAATCAAAGCCCCAAACATCAAATGGGTTCAATAACAAGAGAATAATTCATAGGCATTTCTTGACGTCTAATAATGTTACCTATTCTTTGACATTCATCACTGGATAAGACAAACTAATGAGCATCTTTGAAGAGAGTGGGCCAATAAAAACCAAATTGTAGTACCTTGTGTGCAGTTCTATCTCCAACGTGGTGTCCTCCATAGGATTCAGAGTGACACTTGCGTAGGATCTGTTCCTGTTCATGCTCAGGCACACAACGTTTAATAACACCATCTAATCCTTCTTTATAAAGGTATGGATCATCCCAGAAGTAATGTCTTAAATCATAAAAGAACTTTTTCTTTTGCTGGTATGTGAAACTAGGCGGTATAAATTTAGCAACAATGTAATTAGCATAATCAGCAAACCAAGGAGCAGTACGAGAATCATTGACGACCGCTAATTGTTCATCAGGAAAGATATCATTAATAGGCAGTGGGTCATCAAGAACATTCTCTAACCTAGACAAGTTATCTGCAACGGGGTTCTCAGCTCCCTTTCTATCAATAATATGCAAGTCAAATTCTTGGAGCAAGAGAACCCATCTAATGAGTCTAGGCTTAGCATCTTTCTTTTCCATAAGATATTTAATAGCAGCATGATCAGTGTGAATAGTAACTTTAGAATCAACGATATAAGGTCTAAACTTATCACATGCAAACACAACTGCTAAGAACTCTTTTTCAGTAGTAGCATAATTTCTCTGGGCAGTATCAAGAGTCTTACTAGCATACTGGATAACATTCAATTTCTTATCGACTCTTTACCCTAGAACATCACCTACAGCATAATCACTAGCATCGCACATAATTTCAAAAGGTAAATTCCAATCAGGTGGTTGAACAATAGGTGCAGTGATCAAAGCGTTTTTAAGTGTTTCAAATGCTTCTACACAATCATCATCAAAGACAAAAGGAATATCTTTTTGCAATAAATTAGTCAGAGGCCTAGAGATTTTAGAAAAGTCCTTAATGAACCTCCTATAAAAACCGGCGTGACCAGGAAACTTCTTATACCTTTTATGTCCTTGGGACATGGAATCTTTTCAATAGCATCAACTTTGGCTTTATCAACTTCAATACCTCTCTCGGAGATCTTATGCCCCAAGACAATGCCTTCATTAACCATAAAGTGACACTTTTCCCAATTCATGACGAGACTAGTGTCTTCGCATCTCTGCAAAACTCGATCAAGGTTGGTCAAACAATCATCAAAAGAGGATCCATAAATAGAGAAATCATCCATGAATACCTCACAAATCTTTTCACAAAAATCAGAGAATATAGCCATCATGCATCTTTGAAAGGTAGCAGGTGCATTACATAAACCAAAAGGCATACATCTATAAGCAAAAGTACCAAAAGGGCAAGTAAAAGTAGTTTTAGATTGATCCTTCGCTGACACAGGTATCTGAGAGAAACCAGAATAACCATCTAGAAAGCAGAAATGTGTGTGTTTGGATAGTCTTTCTAGAATTTGATCAATAAAAGGTAAAGGGCAATGATCTTTCTTAGTAGCTTTATTTAACTTACGGAAATCAATTACCATCCTATAACCTGTAATAATTCTTTACGGGATCAATTCATCTTTATCATTAGGAACAACGGTAATACCTCTCTTTTTAGGAACACAATGGACAGGGCTTACCCATTCACTATCAGCAACGGGATAAATAATACATGCCTCAAGGAGCTTTAGTATCTCCTTTCTTACCACTTCCTTCATCTTGGTATTTAATCGTCTTTGAGGATCTCTAACTGGTTTGGCATCTTTCTCCATTGTAATTTTGTGTTGCCATAATGTGGGACTAATGCCCTCAAGATCATCCAAAGTATATCCAATAGCTGCTCGGTGCTTCTTCGGAGTTTTCAATAATCTATCTTCTTCTTTTTCTGAAAGGTTAGCACTAATAATAACAGGATATATTTCTTTTTCATCAAGATAAGCATACTTAAGATTATCAGGTAATGGTTTGAGTTCAAACACAGGATCACCCTTGGGTGGAGGGGGTCCCCAAGAATTTCAACGGGAAGGTTATGTTTCAGCATAGGTTCCTGTTTAAGGAACACTTCATCTATTTCCTATCTTTCCTTGAAAAACATATCATTTTCATGGTCTAGCAAATATTGTTCTAACGGGTCAGTTGGAGGAACAGCAATGGAAGCAAGACCAATAATCTCATCCTTACTAGGTGGTTCCCTATCACGAGGTTGTCTACTAAACTTAGCGAAATTAAACTCATGAGAAATACCATCTATGCCAATAGTGACAATATTCTTTTCACAATTAATCTTAGCCGTATTCAAGAAGGGTCTACCAAAAATAATGGGACAAAAATCATCTTGTGGGGAACCGAGAACAAGAAAATCAGCAAGGTATTTAACCTTCCCACACAAAACTTCAACATCTCTAACAATCCCAAAGGGTTTAATGGTATCCCTATTAGCAAGCTTAATAGTAACATCAATGTCTTCTAATTCAATGGGTGCAATGTCATGCATAATTTCTTGATATAAAGTATAAGGTATTGCACTAGCACTAGCACCCATATCACATAAGCCATGATAACAATGATCTCCTATTTTAACAGAAATAACAGGCATGCCTACGACAGGTCTACGTGTCTTAGTATCTGGCCTAGCAATATTAGCAATCTCACCACAGAAAAAAATAACATGCCCATCTAAATCCTCATCCAAGAGATCTTTAACCATAGCAATACTAGGTTCAACATTAATTTGCTCAGGAGGTGTATAAGTCCTAGTATTACTCTTATGAACAATAGTCGAAGCTTTTGCATGATCCTTTATCCTAACAGGAAAAGGAGGTTTTTCAACAAAAACAGTAGGAACAATAGGATCACTATAGGTAATAGTATTTTCTTCGACTGTAATAGGTGCAACAACTTTCACTTCAACAGGAGGATTGTATTTAAAGCACTTCTCTTTAGGGAGATCAACGTGAGTAGCAAAAGATTCACAGAAACAAGCTACTATCTCAGAGTCAAGTCCATACTTAGCTCTAAATCCACAAAAAGCATCGGTATCCATAAAAGATTTAACACAATCGAACTTAGGCGTCATACCTGATTCCTTACCATCGTCGGAACCCCAATCTTCAGAGTTGCATTTAATTCTTTCCAATAAGTCCCATTTGAAATCAATAGTCTTCAGCATATAAGAACCAGCATAGGAAGTATCGAGCAGGTTGCGATTATCAAGAGAAAGCCGAGCATAAAAATTCTGAATAATCATTTCCCGAGAGAGCTCATGATTGGGACATGAATATAACATTGACTTAAGCCTCCCCCAAGCTTGAGCGCTGCTTTCTCCTTCGCGAGGCCAGAAATTATATATGTAATTACGATCACGATGAACAAGGGGCATAGGATAGAACTTCTGGTGAAATTCCAACTTCAATCGCTTATAATTCCAAGATCTCGTATCATCACATAGCCTATACCATGTCAATGCATCTCCCTTCAAAGATAAAGGGAAGACCTTCCTTTTGACAACATCATCGGGAATACCTGCAAGCTTAGATAATCCACAAACTTCATCCACAAAGAAAAGGTGTAAATCGGGATGCAATGTTCCATCTCCCGCAAATGGATTAGCTAGTAGTTTCTCTATCATACCCGAAGGAATCTCAAAGTAAATATTTTCATAAAGTTCAGTAGGTTGAGGAGCAACTCTTTGCTCTTCTGGTTGGGGTGAAGATACCCCAAAAAAGCCCCTCAAAGGATTAGTTTCCATAGTGACAAGTAACAGAAAATTTCAGCACACTATATAAATGTTTCCTTAACAAGTTCCACTCACAAAAAGCGCTACACTCCCCGGCAACGGCGCCAGAAAAGAGTCTTGATGACCCACAAGTATAGGGGATCAATCATAGTCCTTTCGATAAGTAAGAGTGTCGAACCCAACGAGGAGCAAAAGGAAATGATAAGCGGTTTTCAGTAAGGTTTTCTCTGCAAGCACTGAAATTGTAAGTAATAGATAGTTTTGTGATAAGATAAATAGTAACGAGTAAAAAAGTAAATAAAGTAAATAAAGTGCAGCAAGGTGGCCCAATCCTTTATGTAGCAAAGGATAAGGCTGGACAATTTCTAATAATGAGAAAGGAGCTCCCAAGGACACATGGGAATTATCGTCAAGCTAGTTTTCATCACGCTCATATGATTCACGTTTGGTACTTTGATAATTTGATATGTGGGTGGACCGGTACTTGTGTACTGCCCTTACTTGGACAAGCATCCCACTTATGATTAACCCCTATTGCAAGCGTCCGCAACTACAAAAGAAGTATTAAGGTAAACCTAACCACAACATTAAACATATGGATCCAAATCAGCCCCTAACGAAGCAACGCATAAACTAGGGTTTAAGCTTCTGTCACTCTATAAACCCATCATCTACTTAATACTTCACCATGCCTCCCTCTAGGCCCAAATAATGGTGAAGTGTTATGTAGTCGACGTTCACATAAAACCACTAGAGGAAAAGACAACATACATCTCATCAAAATATCAAACGAATACCAAATTCACATGACTACTAATAGCAAGACTTCACCCATGTCCTCAGGAACAAGCGTAACTACTCACAAAGCATATTCATGTTCATAATCAGAGGAGTAATAATATGCATAAAGGATCTGAACATATGATATTCCACCAAGTAAACCAATTAGCATCAACTACAAGGAGTAATCAACACTACTAGCAACCCACATGCACCAATTTGTGGTTTTGATACAAGAATGGATACAAGAGATGAACTAGGGTTTTGAGAGGAGATGGTGCCGGTGAAGATGTTGATGGAGATTGACCCCCTCCCGATGAGAGGATCGTTGGTGATGATGTTGGTGATGATTTCCCCCTCCTGGAGGGAAGTGTCCCCGGCAGAACAGCTCTGCCAGAGCCCTAGATTGCTTCCGCCAAGGTTCCGCCTCGTGGCGGCGGAGTTTCGTCTCGTAAGCTTGCCCATGACTTTTTCTAGGGTAAAAGCTCTGATATAGCAGAAGATGGACACCGGAGGCCCACCAGGGGGGCAGCAGATAGGGGGCGCACCCTATAGGGGGGCACCCTCCTGTCTCCTGGACAGGGTGTGGGCCCCCTGGTGTATTTCTTTCGCTCAATAATTCTTATTAATTCCAAAGAGATGTTTCATGGAGTTTCAGGACTTTTGGAGCTGTGCAGAATAGGTTTCCAATGTTTGCTCCTTTTCCAGCCAGAATTCCAGCTACCGGCATTCCCCCTCTTCATGATAAACCTTGTAAAATAAGAGAGAATAGCCATAAGTATTGAGATATAATGTGTAATAACAGTCCATAATGCAATAAATATTGATATGAAGGCATGATGCAAAATGGACGTATCAGTTCTCTCTTTTGTTATGCATATTCCTTGTCATTTGGTCATACTCGTCTATGTCACTCTTAATATCTAATAGTTGCCTTTATTTAGAATGTTATTCTCTTCTGGATCATGAGAGTCTGAGTGCTGCAGATGGGTGTGTTTTGGTGGTGTAGCAATACTTCTTATGAACTATCATGTCTTGCTGTTTATGCCAGTAGTAGTCACTAGTTAGTGCTTGAATGTTGTATGTATCGTTGTTTCGAACTGTTTATTTTCTCGAACTGCTGGTGGGCTAAATGAGGGCATCACCATTCTCCAGTGTTCAGAGTATATCTCCTTTTTTCAAGTTATAATTTGAGCTCAGTGTCTTTTCGATGATGTACACTTGTTTGGGCCAGTGAGTTGTCGTTGAATATGTGCCGAGTAGTAATGCAATGCCAAACAGGTCAATTATGATCCTCAGGTCGGGCTCTCAAAAAAAGAAAGAAAAAGGACTCTTAGGATGACATGTGGGCGCCACCGGTGTTTTCGTGCGCTTGCACGCCGAGAGCATATTGGCGCGTGTTCGAAATTCATGCTACCTTTTCATCCCCAATCTCCCGCCCCTCCCCCACCTCTGGAATCTCGATTCCTACTCCAGTTCCCCCAAATCCCCCTGCTATACTCCCTGTACTCAAGCGCACTATCACGTCATCGCTCAATGCGATACTCCGAGCCAGAGATCCTGAGGTCCGACCTGCCTTCGGGCGCTGCGTCCCGTCGCTCAACAGTGGCATGGCGGCGCTTGACGACCAGTTTGTCGGCAAAGTGCTGATGGTAACCATCAATAGCGACCAGCCTCCCGTCTCACTGGACGACCTTGTCAAAGCTCTTGGCATTGCTCACGGCATCCAAATAAGTGACTTGCTCGTCAAAGTTTGTCCGCCACCGGCTGATTTCTTTGTCAGGTTCTGGACAACTTTCGACTGCAGTCATCGGTTCGAACCTTCCCGGCATTTTTTCCGCGATGGTGCGCTGGTGAGATTTGATCGGTGGCACCCAAGATGGGCCTCGGTGCCCTGAGCTTCAGTTTTTAACAAAGCTTACCTTCCACGGCATGCCTCGATGTGCTTGGAACAGCGAGTCCATGAATGAGCTTATCAATGACCTTGGAGGTGAGCTCGTAAGTATGTTTGTTCCTACAGACAGCTGGGCTCTGATAGTTATGGCATGGATGAAGAAACCGTCCACCATACCAAAGGTGATTGGTGTTGAGATACCAGTGTAGGAACCGGGGTTGTACTATTCATCACCACCAAGGCCGTTGCAGACCATGTTAGGGATGTACCTATATTGAGTGTTCGTGCATGTCGAAGAAGTGGTCAATCAATCAATCGAAGTCCTGCCGTCGCCGCTGGTTCCCGGGTCCGTCGACGATGTCCATTACAGGAATCAACGTCGGACTTTCCTCGTGTTGCTCAGAATGATGGATGGCACAGGGCCTACTCCACCGCACGACGGAGGCCACTACTTCTCTGGGAGAAGAGGCAGGGTTGGCTGCCTGGATGTGCTCTAATTTGAGGTAACAACTGAATCTTGTCAGATACTAGTTAAATCCAAGCTATCGGTGTGAATCACTAATGTGCCAGTACATTTGATTGTGACCAGTTCTATTTTTGTACCTGAACTTTTTTAGAAAGGGTTGTACGTCAACTTAATGTGCTAGCAGAACTTATTGTGTTGTCTATCTGTTTTCTTTGCACAGCATTCAACATATTTCCCCATCATTGACAAAGACAATGAACCATCATGTACGAGTTCATTGGTTTCAGCATAGCCCTACCCGTAGCAATCCACTGCTTCCACCTTGATTATGCCGCATGCGTGAAATTTTTGTATGCAAGTTCAGTGTGGTAGGATGTTCTACATGATTGTGTCAACTATGTAAGTTTTTACTGAGCATCAGCAATGCATATGGCCGAAAGATGTATTTAAGAGCATCGACCGATGGGTCTCTCTCTGTCACTCTCTCTCACACACACACACACATGCAAGTGGGACCCATTGAATTATTTCTTCGCTCGTGACATGTTTTAATTAGGTTCCACTGTACTCTAACTTTTTTCTTAAGTTATTAATTGAGCTCAGTGACTTCAAAAGTTGAACAAAAGCCTTATTTGGGCCTTTTTGGCGTCGTTGAATGTGGGATGAGTAGCCATGTAAAGTTGTACTGTACTACACAGGCCTTTTTTGAACATCAGCAATGCAACTGGGCCAACAGTTGTACACAATATCCTAAAATAAGTGCAACCTAGCCTATGTTTCTTTTAATAAAAATGCACAGCCCAGTTAATTTTTTATATAATAAGATTACCAAGCCCAACTTAATTTTTTTAATAATATTCATATCTCAATATTATTTTTATACGAAATGCTCAATCCAGACCATCATTGTTTTTCACCCATCCCGGAAAATGGGTCCATTTCTACTAAAATCAAATGGCTTGTAAATTATCAGAAATGATAAATGCGCTGCATGTACGCAATATTATTTTTGACCCAGCTCAGTAAATAGGTGTATTCGAATAAATAATCAAATGCGCTGTAAATTATCATAAATAGTATTTTTTTAGAAACAGTTATCATAAATAGTAAGTTGGCTATTATTATTTTTACCCAGCCCAGGAAATAGATTATTTTTTGAGTCAAAGCCCAGGAAATAGATGTATTGGCAAACAAAATGAAATGGGCTGTAAAACCTTAATAAATGGGCTGCATTCGGCCACAGCTTTCAGAGCTGACTTTGTTGGCCCACTAGACGGAGCCTGCGCAAGGTGTTGTCCATTTAGTGAACAAAATGATTTAATGGTGTAAAACAGAGAGTCAACAAATTATTTTGACATTTGTAGTTTTTGGATTGACATCCAACGGCGATCCTGCTTCTTCAATCTCTGATCTAGTAGCTCTTGCTCCAGCCACCAAAATCATCGCTGGCTGGAGCGCCTGCATCTGCCTCCCATGGCCGGCTGTGCTGCCGCGCAGGCCTCGCCGCCCCACCCTACTCCCAATGGTGGCCAGGTCATACATGTACTCGCTCGGACACCCACACCTTTCGTTATTCTCCGACGAAGGTAGCCTCACCCGGTAGCCGAACCAGTCCCTCGTGCTCCCCTCCACCAGGGACTCCAGTGCCCCTTGTTCCATGACTCCAGATTGTTCCCATCTTAGGCCTCACCATTGTCCACCACCTTGGTGCTCTCGGCGCGATCAATGTGGTCAAGGAACGCCTTCCATCAGAAGAGGACTGTACGTGGAGAGGCTAACAGCTGGGTCCACGGCCGCAACAAGGAAGTGACTCCTTATTACGCGCAAAATAATGATTCCTCCATCTGACAGCGGGACCTACCGGAAGGGCCTCTAAAAATGTTTTCCCACTAACAGCTGGGACCCACCAGCTACATCTTCGTACGCAAGAAAGTGTGTCCATATTACGGAAAAAAAATATTATTCTTCCCCCTGACAGCTAGGAACCACCAGCTATATCTTCGCACAGAAGGAAGTTCCTCCTTATCCTTCCTGACAGCTAGGACCCACCGGGTCGAACTGTACGTAGGGTTGTCTGTCTGGTCGCGAATGTGTATGTACATACTGGTTGATCAGTCTCTCTGCAGCAATGAACAGTGTCTGAGTAAGGAGATGCACATGTAGTAGTAGAGGCGCGGACGTAGCTTGTCACGCAGTCCCGTCTATATATATCATGTACACGGACGTACAACCACTCCACAAGAAATTAAATACGGCTATGTACGTACATAAGGGCGGGGTCTCGAATGCATACTCGTGCATACGTACGGCTAGGGCTCGTGTACATGGAGAGGCAATGGACGGCAGTGATGTCGTCCTGTTCATTGGCAGCTAACCGGCTGGGTCAGTGTCGGTGGAAAATGACACCTATGGGATCACAAGAATCCCTACTACGGTTGCGGGGTGCAGGGTCATGAGAAGAGCGGGATCAGCAGTTAGCACAAACACACATTGGTCGTTTATCCAGGTTCGGGCCGCAGGGATGCGTAATACCCTAGTCCTGCTTTGATGTATATATCTTTGTTCTTGGAGTTCTTGAGCTAGCTACAACGAGCGTAACTTGTCCCGGTGTCCGAATCCTTCTCCTGGATGCCTTGGGCCTCCTTTTATAGGCAAGGGGATCGCTAGAGTGGCACACAGGAGGTGGCATTGGGGTACTGTGGTTAAGCCTATCGCTTGTCATTATGGGACAAGACGCATTTAATGCGCCTCTGATGTGTCCCCTTCACTTTATTATCGCTTCACCCTGCCTTGACACGCGCCTGGGCCAGCGAGGCGGTCAGCACCATGTAGGTTGGCTGGCTGCTGAGGTGCCGTGGTGGTAGGGCCTTCACAAAGGTTTGCATGCCACCACGTAGGCATGTGCTGAGTTGGCCTGGAAGTCTCACGTCGACACGCAGGCTCCTGCCTAGCTGGTGGGCTGGCAGCTGCATGGGAGCGGTGGTAGAAACTTGGCAGATGCGGGCCTGGCTGTGGCCTCGCGGATGTCCTCGGCAAGGGCCTTGCCGGGGCCCCGGCAAGGGTCTTGTCGTGGCATTGTGGTTGTCCCCAGCAAGGATCTTGCCGGGGGTCTTGTGGGTTTCCTCGGCGAGGATCTCGCCGAGGTTCGTCGTCTTCTAATCCTCTTCTGATTTGAAGTGTTTCTTGTCTTCACAAAGATATGCATGCCATCATGGAGGCGCCTCCCGAGCCCAGGTCCCAACGTGGTTGGTGGTGCTGGAGAAACTGGGGCTCAAGGGTGGTGCGCTCCGCTAGCATCGAGTAAGCTGCCCCGGCAAGGTCCTTGCCAGGACCGTGGAGGCCGCCCCAGCAAGACCCGGGAAACCACCTCGCCTTCTTGCTCTTTATGCCTCTGTCTTGGTGTTTGCTTTGACTGTCTTGCGGCTTTGATTCCGTGTCCCTGCCCTGCTTAAATGTGGTCATGGGTGCGGATCCGACTGCCCGTGCACAAATAAGGGGTACAAAAGAGCGCCCCTACTTTAGTGCACCGACAGTCAGAATGGAGGAAACAACGTCGTCTTCACCGAGAGCCAAGTGATAGGGTCGTAACGCGTCTTGTTCATCGGGAGCAAAGCCGCTGGGCCGGAACACGTCTTGTTAATTGGAAGCTAACCAACTTGGATGGAACAAACGAAACGAGGTCTGGCGTACCGTAGAACGGAGGAAATGGGCCTTTTGTTTGACCGCGTATGGTCGAAATGTGGTCCTGTTCATCGGGAAGGGTCTTGCGTACCGCAAAATGGTGAAAACGGACTTTTGTTGGAGCTCCTACGGTCGAAACAGAGTCCTGTTTATCAGGAGGGGTGTGGCGTACCGCAAAACGGACGAAACATACTTCTCTTCGACCGCCTACGGTCGAAACGGGGTCCTGTTCATCGGGAGGGGTGTGGCGTATTGCAAATATTTCTCGCTTCTTTTCGGTTTTTCCTTCTAGTTTAATTAGTTGTATTATTAAAAGAAAACCCCAAAAGATTTCCCCTTTCTTCTATTGCTTGTTGGGAGCTTTCCCGTGTAAATGGTTTTTCTTGTTTTTGTTTTTCCTTTGTTAATTTGCTTTTCTCTGAAAAACTAAAAACTCCAAAAATCTTTCAGTGTGTTTCTCTGAAATTCTTTTCTTTTGTTGAGTCGCACTAAGGAGAAGACCACGATGAAAATGATGAGTGGCTCTCATATGCATTATTGTTGATCTAACAAAGAACCCATATTACCTTGTCTTCTCCTTTGAATAAAATGTTTGCAGATTCCAGCTCAGTCCACGACACTCTTGCACTATTATTCATGCAAGTGAAAGGCAATAGTGACGATGATTTGATGACGTGACTGTGGCAAAGAAAAGTGGGTATGAATTCAACTTGTTTTTATTTTTGTAAATATGTTTAACTCGGTACCCATTATTCAACATATTATGATTAAACATGTTTATGAAGACAATTAGATATTATAGTTGCTCATGCCATGCTTAAGTAACTAGGAGTGGATAATGATTTATCTGGGTGTCAACATGCATTAAAATGATTATGATGTAGTATGGTGGTATGGTATCCTCCTATGAATGTTTCAAGTTGCTTGACTTGGCAAATGTTCATGCATGTAGTTGATTCAAAACCAACATAGCCTCCACGATATTTATGTTCATAGTGTTTATATCCTACTCATGCTAGTATTCAATGTTAATTATTCACAATGCATGATTATGACCTTTTTTCTCTCTAGCTGGTCGCTTCTCATTCTATTTGCTAGCCTCTGCATGTACTAAGCGGGAATACTTCTTGTGCATCCAAACCTTTAAACCAAAGTTGTTCCAGATGAGTCCATTATATCTACCTATATGCGGTATTACTCTCCCATTCCAAGTAAATTCGCATGTGCCACCTCTAAATATTCAAATGAACATCTGCTTTGTGTGCCCGTACCGCTCATGGAGCTACAGGGGGCGACATTATCTTCCATGTTAAGCGGGTTATTCTCATGATGAGTGTTTATTCACTTATCCTTGCACGAGAGGGGCTGGTATCGGGATGCCCAGTCCCATGTTTAAAATTGCAAATAATAAAACAAAATCCCTCGGAAAGTTGTTGGTATGGAGGGCACCCAAGGATTTGGCAAGCCATGGCTTGTGTTTGTTGGTGGAGGGGGGTAAACTTTACATTTCCGCTTGGGAACTGCTGCTAATTTGTTTAGCATGGAAGATATTGAAAACCTGGGTATTATTTAAGCATATATATATAGATACAATAACAAAAGAGTTTGTAAAAGTTTTCTTTATCAATTTCAGTTTGTCAACTAAATTGCTTGATGACAAGCTATGTGTAACACCCCTAGTGTCATGCTACAGTGAACTCACACTAATGGTGCCATGTCATCAAGTTTAACGAATCCAAATTTCCACTTGACAATAATCAAAGCCTTTTTCAAATTTAAAATAAAGTGAAATAAATTGTTTCTTTAAACAGTAAAACACAAGTGTTCATAATATTGAGAAAATTACCAAGGCTACTATAAAAATAAAACCAACATAAGTTGAAACTCCAAAAATTCCCTAGCTATTTTTGAATGACCCAGTAGCACCCATCCATCGCATTTAAATTCAAACCAAATTCAAATGAATTCAAATGGGGTTCAAACTTTTTATGACAATGCAAAATATTGCATCTTATTTATGTGCCAAGTTTCATAGTTGACAAAAATCAAATGAAAACAGAAAGAATTAGAAAACAGAAGAAATAAAAGGAAACTAAAAAAACCCTACACTGTGCACTTGGGCCTAAGTGCACAGTACAGCCGGCCTGCCCAGCACAGTGTGGCCTAGTGCACGTCGCCCGGCCTCTTCTTCAACCTCCTGCTCCTCCCCATCGCGCCGGAGCTTGCTCGCATGTTCCTGCGCTGATCTCCAAGCGGCGGCCATCCGTCGTGCCCCCGCACAGCTAAGGACGCCCTCGCCCCTCCCCCGAAACCCTAACACCCCACTCTTCCCCCTCGCTAGCACTCCCTCTCGCTCCACTCCCCTCCTTACACCCTCTCCTTCCCGAGCGCCGCCATGGACACGTCGCCGGCATAGCCTTAGCCTCTGCCCTCCCTGCTGCCGGAGACCGCACCAGGGGCATCGCCTACGTCGACTATGTGGGCGCACTCGAGCTCGGAGCCACCACATCACTGAGACCGCGTTGTCTTCCACCTCCAACTACCACGGCGTTCTCGCTGCTCTCCCACCCTCTGCTGCTCCCTAACCGCTCGCTGGCATCCGTGCGCCACTAGGTGAGCTTCGGCCCCTCCCCCATGTTAGGAGCCTCCCCTAGCCAGTACTCGGGCCTGTCACTGGACCTACACATGGGCTTGGCCCGAAACCAGCGCGACTACAAGTACCCCGAGGCAGCCAACGAACAAGGCATCCAATGGATCACGGATGAACCCGGCGGCGGCTACCTTCCTCTCTTCTCCTACCTCTGCTCCCCAGTTCATCTGTAACTCAACTGTTGTATCAGATCGTGAGTGTGTGAACTATAATCTAGTGGAGATATATCATGTACCTTACATCTGTTATACAAAGCCAGGCACCACCCTTCCCCATCAAATTTTTCTCCCATTCCCCTACAATTCCACTGGCGACGACACCATGCCCGCCGTCAAACCACCAGAGTGGGAGGCCATGTCTGCCAAGGAGTAGTTGTTGTGGTATATCGAGAGGTTATGCGCCCAGGCAGATGAGATGAGCTCAGCGTTGGGTATTGCAAGCACGGGTGCCCCTCCGGTGGTTACCACGCTTGTTGATCTGGCGGCCTCAACCATGATGCGCGCCTCATCGGCGCCCGTTGCCGACGTCTCCGGCTCCACCACCAAGGCCCAGGAAGTGCTTGCGGTCATCCACTACGTGCCCCCTGCCTGTGTCACAATGGGGCACATCACCTGTTTGATGGATGGATCGAACCAAGCTGTCGCCACCAACAGCACCAACAAGGTCACCACCGTCTGCCCAGAGCCCTTCATCGACCTCAGCGACAAGTTCGGCGCCCTCAACATTCATGTGACGGCCAGCACCAACCTGCCGCTCCACGTCCAGGTTTCGTCACCAAAGTCTTCCCCCGACAGCACCTACGGCATCACAGTTGCAGGACCGGAGGAGTACACACTCGTGGCGGCTACTCCAAACGCCGTCCTCGAGCTTGTCGTACGCCCAAATGTCATACTCATCATTCCCAGCGACCTCTCTGCACTGATGCTGACCACCTATTTGATGAAATACTCTCGTCACGACACCAACCTACTCCCTCCGTCCATGAATAAGTGTACATCTAGCTTTTGTCTTAAGTCAAAGTTTTAAAACTTTGACCACCTTTCTAGGAAAAAGTAAAAGCATTTATGACACCAAGTTAGTATCACTAGATTCGTTTTGAAATGTACTTTGATAATCTATCAATTTGATGTCATATATGTTACTATTATTTTCTATAAAGTTGGTCAAAATTTTAAAACTTTGACTTAGAACAAAAGCTAGATGTGCACTTATTCGTGGACGGAGGGAGTACTGAGGTATGTGCTCCACCCAGCTGTGGCACCCTCATGGATGGTGTTACTACCGAAGCCATGGCCATCCTTTTGGAGAGATCATGCGGATGGAAACGAGAAACAGCACATGCCGTGGCCGTCATTAGCTTGCTCTCATGAACTGTATTGGAAGCATGTTGGGCTGCTGTCAGAAGATACTTTTGCGATGAAGCATTTTTATGGTGTTCTGAATTCTATGAGAGAATCCTGGAAGTATTTGCAAAGTATGCAGCTGAAACTACCTTGGCCCTCGTTTACAAGCAATGGCCGAGCAGTACCAGTGTGGCCAAAGATCCCCAATGAGTTGGCTGGCACTTTTGGTCTTCACAAAATTTGGAGTGCTAGTAATCTTGCCTGTACAACCCATATACAATGG
Source organism: Triticum dicoccoides (assembly GCF_002162155.2). NCBI lineage: Eukaryota > Viridiplantae > Streptophyta > Magnoliopsida > Poales > Poaceae > Triticum > Triticum dicoccoides. The sequence continues at coordinate 449,292,657 of NC_041385.1, forward strand.
AAAATTTATGAGCATCGAGCACGGGATTTTGCTGACCGAAACGAGGTACGAGCCATCCCATGGCCATCATTCCCAATTGGAAGGTCCTTGGAGCTATTGTTTTTGTTAGCCCAAGTGCATGACTGTGGTTTGATTGGTATTGCATTTCCTTTGGAATTATGTCATATTGAAGATCTCGGGTGCAGCCTCCGCGGATACTACATAAGGATATTCTCTGGTCTGTTTTTGTGCTTGTGGTCCTTGAAACAGGACAATGATGATTCAGAATTCAGTAAGCATTTCAAACTCTTTCATGGCAGTCATCGGCTTGTGGAACTCTGTACATGTGCTAGTACTATTGCTCCTGTTATGTTTCAGTCTTATCTTGCTACTCTGGTTGTGCATCTATTTTGGACTATGAAGAAATTGAGTGTTTTGAGCACAGAACTCTCCAGCAGTATTGATCTTCAGCTAAGGCAGTTTGAGTTATTGCTATCTTCTATGCAGTCATCACATGGACTTCATTCTCAAGTTCAACAAGCTTCTTGTGCATGTATGTTCTTTGTTTCAACTGAGCTACAGGGTTATGATGGAACCAAGCTCCAATCGAGACAATGGCCACTGTTCAAGTTCAATCAGGTGACCATCCAACGGGAACTATAGTGGGCATCATTTTCAGGTAATTGTCGAGCAATACATGTGAGGTTCGAGCAACACTTGTGTGGTCAGCTCTATGTAAAGGTAGTGAGCATATCAGTGTTTGGAAAAAATTTGAATCACGAGGAAATTCGAGGTAGTGGCCATTTTTCTAACAAATGCAGTTCTGAACAATGTCTTAATATTGGGACCTTCTGACGTTTTTTATGGTTCAACCCATCTGTCTTTGTGAACAACCCTTTAGTTACTCGCAAGATGCACAACCATAGTTTTGGCATCTACTGGGAGGTATTGCATATTGTTCTGATCAAAGGAAGCTGGAGAACAGTGATTCACATAATTTAGTTGCAAGCTCCAAGGCAGGTGCACGTTCCCCTACTGATAGGTACATGGTGCTTGTGCAATTTCTGACTCATGTGATCATGCGTAAGGAAGCAGTACCCAGCCTAGTTCTTCAGTATGCTCCATGTACCATGATCCTATTACTGCCTTGGTATGCAATCTGTGATTCACGAGAGATGGACCCGGTGATCTGTACCAAAGCTTGGGCGAAATGCTGTTATCAGCATCTTACATCAACAAAAGCATGTAAATTATCGCTGGACAAAGGATGCCTCCACTGTGACATTTTTTATGGAGGAATCAATTCGGAATTGTGGCACCCATCGAGTATGTAGTGTGTCCAGCCACCAATTTTGCTTCGGCATATCTGAAATGGGATGCAGTTTGTGCTGCTGTTGTTCACATGTTTAAGCAGAGCACTACTCAGGACTGGGGGTGGCTGCCTTATTTCAACCAGAGCCCACCTGATATGTGTTTTGGAATAGCAAAATCCAATACAATCAGTCTGCGTATGCTTGTTGTATTTGTAGATGATTCAGTGTAGCACTGGTTGATTCCCACATATGCAATCATACATATTGGTGGCGCTCAGTGCAAGCGTGTGTCAGTGCACCATGCTTATTTGGAATGGATATTGGAGGCTAGGAGCAGCCAAGATGGCAAGATTTGTGTGCCTATGAGTGCTCGTGCAAAAAAAAGAGTGGTGGCTTCCTTCTCTAGACGCAACATATAACAAGGCCCGGGAAATCGTTCTTCTCCATTACCCAAGTCTGCAGACAACAAACTCTTATCCCAGTGGTGTAGGTCCTAGCTGTGACTTCCTGCAATTTTGTCTTACGGCTGGGCACGTCTATTAGTGGCACTGGTACCTTGGAATGATCCACCGTGTGTGGATTCCTTCTTGTTTGGGCTGGTAATTTGATTTGCATGCTCATTTTTGGGAAGGCCTAGCGTGGCAAGCTTCTACACAGAGCCTGATCAAGAGGTCCAGTACATGGAGATTATGGACTACTCTTCTGCATTGTTTAGCATGGCTCCATCGGACTCAAGGAAATTTTCAAGGAGGGAGGGATGTCATCACCGTCGCTGTCGTCTTCGCGCAAGGCTCCATTAACCAGGAATGCTGCCTCGGCTTCAACCATGACTGTGCTGACAGTGGATACATCCTCAACACGCAAGGTTCAGTTGAACACAAGTACTTCATCGGCATCTCCTTCGATCGAGTATCCCTCGACAACAACTACTGCTTCGTATAGCCCTGGCTTCGGCTACCACCAAGACTTCAACAATGTACAAGAACATCGTGCACAATGGGATCCTGGTGGGCGTCGGCTTGGGGTCAAGCCGAGTTTCAAGGAGGGGGGATGTTAGGGGCCTCCCCTAACCAGTACTCGGGCCTGTCACTGGACCTACACATGGGTCTGGCCCGAAACCATCACGACTACAAGTACCCTGAGGCAACTAATGAACAAGGCATCCAGTGGATCACGGACGAACCCGGCGGCGGCTACCTTCCTCTCTTCTCCTACCTCTGCTCCCCAGTTCATCTGTAACTCAACTCTTGTATCAGATCATGAGTGTGTTAACTATAATATAGTGGAGATATATCATGTACCTTACACCAAGCCTCTCCGTTACCTCGCCTACTCCCCGTAGTCGCCCGCTGCCATCGACGTCGTTCTTCTATCGGTGACTGCGGCCACCACGTGCTTGTCACGGTCGTTGCCGTATCCCGCGTGCCCCGCGTTGCCTCTGGCCCTGGCCAGGCCACACCCTGCTTAGGCTACGTCCATGCACTCTCCACCGTACCCGACTCCAACCGCCGCCCTCGCCTCTCACCGCCGGCGCTACCGGTCTCCTTAGCCCTCATCGACGCCATGGGTCGATGCGGCGCACCCGCCGCAGCTGAGCACACTACCCCATGCCCACTCCCATGCCTCATAGCTCGTTCCAGGCCATTGCCCGAGTGTGGACACTGCTCTGCCTTGTCGCCGACGTTGTTCCCGGCTGCTTCAGCCCACGCCATCGCCCCAATTCGAAACGCCGCTCCACCCGCGTACGAATGCACCCAATCGTGCCCCGACTAGCCGCCCGTAGCCAATTTCCAACCATGCATGAGCCCTCCGTCACGGGAGTGGCTCGCCGGAGCTCTCTCCAGTGATGCCACTGACGTGGCGCTACTGGGGCCACGCCATAATCGCTGACTGGTGGGCCCCCGTGGCCCTGCTGACCCCCTTTTAACCTGTTGACTTCGGTCAACCGCTGACTGGGCAACCCGCAGTGACTGACTAGTGGGCCCCCTGTGTTATCTAAATGAGAGAATTAAACTAATTAGTTCAATTAGTTAAACTAATTACTCACTCACATGTGGGCCGTAGCTAGTTAATTAACCAAATTAGTTAAATTTAAATTGTTAAATTAACAAAGTCACTAACAGTGGGGTCCCACTTGTCAGTTTGACCAGTCAATGGACTGAGTTGACTGATGACATCATGATGACGTCATCCTGATTAAATAATTTCATTTTTAATTTAAATAATATTAATTCAAAAAATCATTTAAACTTTGAAAATTAATGTAAAATAATCTATAAGTCAGATGAAAATAATTTATATATGAAAGTTGCTAGGAAAATTGTAATGAATCAGAATATGAAATTCGTTCATTTGTCACATACCTCTAGCATGATGAACATGGATCATTCCCCCAGATTCATCTTTCTGAAAAATACCAAACTCCGGGAAAATGTTCCCAAATGTTTTCCCTCTTCTTCTGTATCATGTATGTGGCACCCCGGCTCAGAGCAACCGGTTTACCCTGCATTGCCAGCCCAGAGATCGAGTCTTTTGGCAATACACAACAACATGGTACTGAAATAACCGCTTTATTGATACTAGCATGGTACAAAAGTCTGATATTACATCGAAATTCGAGGCCAAGCGGCACACACGGTGTTGCTAGACAGTATGTACATTATTTAATGAACATGGCTGGGGCCTTGATCACACAAAACTACGCGGCAGCGAAAGAACGACGTAGCGGAACTCCATGGCACAGGGACACCAACGTGGACACGGCCTAGACACGAGATGCGCTCCGATGCGAATCAACTTGCCTGAAAACTGGCATGACACGCCAGGTCAGTACATTGAATGTACTTGCAAGCTCACAACAAACATAATTAATCAAGTTAAATTAATGCAAGAAATTAATACAAATGCAAAGCTATGCAGCGGAACCAAACATCGCACCGAGTCACACGGAATCGCTTACCAGATGGTTACCTCGTAACCAAATGGTGACCACACCGGGATCACACCTGAAACCAATCACTCATGAACAGCTCGAGTGTTCAAGGTTCACCACGAAACAATGCATCACAACAATTACTAGTTTGCAAAATTAATTATAAAAGTTGATCCATGGTGTGCCTTACTCCCGAGTCTTGCCCATAACCGAGGGCGCGGCTATCGACAGATTAAATACACTCTGTAGAGGTAGCGCACTTTACCCACACTACGGAATACCTGGCCTCGTAGTCCCATTCGGGTGGACCAAAGTACTCCGAAGAAACCCTCCCTTTGCCATGCACTCTCCCCGGTCACTCCGACCATCTCCCTCTCAGGGCTAGGTCTTGGGTGGCCTCGTGTCTACCAAAGACACCAACGGCCACCGTCGTGGCAAAACGGTCCCAAACGGGGACAAGGTACCATAAGAACAAAACGAGCACACAAGGTTATGTCTGCCTACCAGGCCAGGGTATGCATGCCCATAACCTTCCCTCGCGGGAGGCACCGGTGAGAGCCACGACAAAGGACCGAATCAAGACTTTCCCATTAGGTAAATGTGGTTGCACTGAATTAAAACCCCGATTCAGTGTCACCATGATGTGATCAACATCATATTCAGGTTGAACTTAATCAAGTATTAACTTTCAGAAAAACTTTTTATTACTAACATGGCATCATACCGGAAATCATGCAACTACTCGTCACACAGAGCAAACAACTCTTAAGCATGGATCAAAACAAGCAATATAACTAATTTGCACTACTAAGATCAGAAACTTCTCTGGTTATAAGTCATGTTTTTCTACAAACAACATTTTTATTAGTTCATCATTTAGTTGAAAACTATTACTAGCAAACATAGCTACCATAACTTTCCATAACAAAATATCTAGTGCAAAATCTTACTCTACTTAGCCAAACAATTCTATGAACTCAACCAGAAGCTCAAACAAGCATATCAAGCATCATAAAACAACTAGCAATTAACCATATTAATTTATCAAATATTTAATGCAAATAAAGACTCATATTCAAGTAGAAAATCATAGATATTGAAATAACACCATCCAAATGATGATGTGGCTTGCCGCAGTGCAGAGGAGGGTCACACTCCTCCTGGTTAGCTTCAAGGCAAGATCCTCCTTCTGAAATTTTTTAAAAACCACAAAGATAAATGTCAAAACACATTCTAAAAATCACCAGAAATTCTAGACAGCAAGGAAAAATCCACCTTTTGTTGTGCTGCTAGAGCTTTCTGTAACAAATACAATGCAAAAAGAATCAATTCATTTGGACTTGTGGTTTAGAAATTATGGCTGGTCAAAGTTTGGTAAAATTTCTGAATAAATTTGAATTAAATGGAAATTCCTGGGGGGGTGACGTCGAAGGCGTAAAACAGAAATACGCCTCCACTCGTACTGCTTCAGGCGCAAGTGGTGAGACCGACAGGTGGGTCTCGTGCATCAGGAGAGAGAAAGATCAGAGGGAGGCGGGGCTTCGCCGGAGCTCACATCGGCGACGAGGGGCTTTGGGGCTAAACGAGCGGGATATGATTGAAGCTGGGGTCGTGGCGCACCTGCCCGTACCCGTGGATTGGCGAGAGATGTCCGGAGCTGGTCGCAGTTGAGCTCGCAAGCTTCGGTGGCGGACGAGATTCGTCGGAGAGGAAGAAGACGGCGGCGAGAGGCGGCTCTGAGGGCTCCACGGGGTCCAGGCAGCACCAGCAGACCCATAATGCCCCACCCAAGCATTTGCTTGAGCTCGAGAGGCACCGGAGTGCGGCGGCTGGACTATGGGGATCGCTGGAGTCCTCTGGTCGGGGCGATGGCTAGAGGCCTGCCCGACCGGGCTTCTGCTCGTCTACGTGTTCGTGGAGGTGGTGTGGAGTGGTGCGTGGCTAGTGAGCGAGGAGGGAAGCGCTATATATAGCCGGAGCGGAGGGGGGGGGGAAACGTGTCACCGCCAGAGCACTCTGGACATGCGGCGAACGTCAACGAGGGGCTCCAACGCGAGGGGACAGGGTGCAGCGTCAATGCCGATGCTTGCCCACGCTCGCGGACGAGCACAGGAGGCAGTTTGAGATGGGGACAAGCACACACGCACACTGTGCCATTTTGGCCGCGACGACCAGTCTTGCTGCGGCAGCTCCGGTGTTGGCGAGCGCCGGGGAGGGGTCATGGGTGATGGGTCGAGGGCTGTGGCACGGTGCGGCAGTCGGTGGAGAGCGCTGGAACGTGCACGCGGGAAATAGAGCGCAAGGAGCCAGCCAGAGCGCGTCGAGACGCATGCCAGCCACCGTGTCCATGCGCGGTCACCGGCTGGCATGGTCAAAACGATGCCTAGGAGCGGCCAAACCTTGTCTACACTCTCGACCGTGCAGTGCTTAGTCTAGGGGAGTTGATGGCTCATGCCCAGGTCGACCAGAAGTGACGCCACTTAACTGACAAGTTTCTGTACAGAAACTTGGTCACCAAGTTTGGCCACCTTCTAGAAGGCCATTGGGGCTGATCTCCTGGGGTTTAGGGTTTCTTAGGAGGGTGTTTAAGCTCAAGAAAGATCAAGGCTAAAAGTTTAGGTAAAATGCACTTGCTGTACAAAGTGCATTTCTGGTCCAGAAGTGAAAAGATTTTCTACATCAAAACTATTGCAAAAAGTGATGCAATATTTTTGCATGGGAAGGTGTGCCATGGTCCTAAGAATATTTAGGAATTATCTCAGATTTTTCTGAGCAAGAAAAATTGAGGTTGCTTTGAAGCACAAAGTTCTGAAATGAACTTAAGAGAGAAAAATGAATATTTTCCTTTTTGGAAAGATATTCATTTTATTATTTTGGGAATTTGTGGGAGGAATAAGGTAGATAGGTTACTTGGGTGAAAGCCAAGGATATGCCCAAGTGAAAAGTCCATTTGAATTGATCCAAAAATCGAAATCAAATCAGGGCAAAAACCACGATGAAAACCAAGTCTGGAAAGAGAGAGAAGGCAAGTCCGGTAAAAAGGGAGAAGGCAAAATCCAGGCTGTCATAAACCTCTGCCACTTAGGATGAATCTCGTCCTCGAGATTCGGTTTCTTGGGAAAACCATTCTGGGTATGCAGTCCTTCAAAATTCCTCTCTTTCCCAGGTTGCTTCTTCTTCGGTGTGATGCTCCCACTGAACCTTGTAAAATCTTATCTCTTTGCTGCGAGTGACCCTTTCTATCTGATCCAATATTCTGATTGGCTTTTCCTCATAAGTCAAATCCTTAGCCAATTCTATCTCTGACATATCAGTCCTTTTCTCCGGTGGTGAGATGCATCTTCTTAGCTGTGAGATGTGAAACACGTTGTGTACTTTGGACAATTCTGGTGGCAATTCCAACTGGTAGGCGACTGTTCCGACTCTGGCCATGACGGGGAATGGACCAATATATCTGGGTGCCAATTTTCCTCGGATCTGAAACCTCTTGACTCCTTTCATAGGGGTGACTCGGAGATATACGTGTTCTGCGGGTTCGAAGCTAATCTGACGATGTTTGGCATCATAGTAGCTCTTCTGTCGAGATTTGGCCAGTTGCAGTCTGTCTCGGATTCCTTGACTTGCTTCTCGGCTTCGAGCATTAAATCAGTCCCGAAGATACGGCTATCTCCAGTTTGAGACCAATTTAATGGGGTGCGGCATTTCCAGCCATACAGGGCTTCATAGGGTGACATCTTTAACCTGTCCTGGAAACTGTTGTTGTAGGAAAACTCGGCGTAGGGCAGACAGCCTTCCCACTTGGTTCCTTGGGCCAATGTACATGCCCGGAGCATATCTTTGAGTATTTGATTTACTCGCTCAGTCTGTCCATCTGTCTGAGGATGGTAAGCCGTGCTGTACTTCAAAGCGGTCCCCAGGGCTTGATGAAGTCGGGACCAAAATGTCGATGTGAATAGAGATCCTCTGTCGGAGGTGATAGCCTTGGGTACTCCATGCAGACTGACGATTCTTGATACATACAATTGTGCAAGTTGATTTGCACGGTATGTGGTCCGGATAGGTAGGAAGTGTGCCACCTTGGTTAGAGTGTCCACTATGACCCATATCGCGTCGTTTCCTCGATGAGATCTTGGTAATCCGGTGATGAAATCCATGAAAATATCGTCCCATTTCCATTGGGATACCGGCAGAGGCTGGAGGAGTCCGGCGGGTTTTTGGTGTTCCGCCTTTACCTTATTGCCGATATCGCAACAGGCCACAAAATAAGTGATGTCTTTCTTCATTCCATCCCACCAAAATATCTGACGAAGATCCTCATACATCTTGGTACCACCGGGATGAATTGAGTATGGTGCTTCATGTGCCTCCGCCAATATTTTCTTCTTCAGACTGTCTTGGTTGGATACGCAAAGTCTTCCTCGGAACCTTAGCGAACCTTTCTGATGCATAGTGAAATCAGGTGCTTGCCCTTAGTGCAGCTTCTGAACATATATCCGTAACACCTTATCATCCGCTTGAGCTCTGCAGATTTCTTCTTCGAGAGTAGGAGCAACTTCCAATATATTGGTAAGACGAGGGTCGGTGATTACTAGATTCAGCTGCATGATTTCTTCATAGAGCTCTGGAGGCAAGGAATCCATTAGGGCATTGAGGTTGGCTGGTTTGTGGCTGAGGGCATCAGCCACCACATTAGCTTTGCCCGTGTGATAATTTATTCCGAGGTCATAGTCCTTAACCAAGTCGAGCCATCTTCGCTGTCAAAGGTTCAAGTCAGGCTGAGTGAATATATACTTGAGACTTTTATGGTCGGTGAATATCTGGCACTTCTTTCCAATCAGATAATGTCTCCATATTTTTAAAGCATGCACCACTGCGGCCAATTCCAAATCATGAGTAGGATAATTTCCTTCATGCTGTCACAGTTGGCGAGACGCATAGGCCACTACTTTGCCATCTTGCATGAGTACACACCCCAGTCCTTTTCTGGAGGCGTCGCAGTAAACATCAAAACTGCGGTAGATATATGGAAGAGTTAATACGGGTGCTGATGTGAGTCTGGTTTTTAACTCATTGAAGCTCCGCTCGCAGTCTTCAGTCCATACGAACTTCTTGTCCTTCTTGAGGACCTCAGTCATTGGCTTGGCGATCTTGGAAAATCCTTCGATAAAACGGCGATAATATCCGGCTAGTCCAAGGAAACTCCGGATTTCTGAGATGGTGGTGGGTGCGGACCAATCAAGTACATCTTTTACCTTGCTTGGGTCCACCGAGATTCCTTCTGCCGAGAGGATATGCCCGAGGAATCCCACTTGCTGATCGCGAAGCCATTGGAGAACTGTGCGAAGATGTTCCTTATGTTTGTCCTTGCTTTTGGAATAAATCAGGATGTCATCAATGAACACCACCACAAACTTGTCCAAGAAGTCCATAAACACCTTGTTCATCATATCCATAAAGAATGCAGGAGCGTTGGTGAGGCTGAAGGACATAACAGTGTATTCTTAAAGACCGTACCGAGTGGTGAACGTGGTTTTAGGAATATCTTCCTTCTTAATCTTGAGTTGATGATATCACGTCCTCAAATCAATCTTTGAGAATACTTTGGCCCCACTGAGTTGATCAAACGGATCGTCAATCCTCGACAGTGGATACTTGTTTTTAATGGTGATGTCATTCAGCTGTCGGTAGTCTACACACATTCGTAGACTACCATCCTTTTTGTCCACGAAGATTGCTGGTGATCCCCATGGTGAAGAGCTGGGCCGAATGTATCCTTTTTGCAGCATCTCATCCAGTTGCTTCTTCAATTCCACCAATTCTGAGGAGGGCATCCGATAATATTTCTTTTGTATTGGGTGGTTCCAGGCACTAGGTCAATAGCAAACTCCAATTCTTGGTCTGGTGGCACGCAGGGTAATTCTTCAGGAAATACATCTGGATACTCGCTGACCACTAGGATTAATTCCACCTCTTCTGCCACGGCTACGAAAACCATATCCTTCGTGGGGATGCGCTTGCGGGCATAAAAACTTGTGGTGCGACCTTCCATATTTTTCAGGGTAACTTCTCTGGCCGCACAGCTGATGCAGACTTGGTATTGGGTTAACCAATTGATGCCCAGAATGACATCCAATTTGTTGGAATCGATGATTATCAACGATGTTGGAAACTTGACGCCCTTGATGTCAATCTCCAAATTTTGGCAGACGAGATTGCTTCTGAGTATGGATCCCGGGGATTGTACCAGCATGTGCTTTCCCAAAGTTGCGCAAGAAAAATTGTTTTGGGAAGCAAAACTTCGCGAAATGAGTGGGAAGCCCTAGAGTCAAATAAAATTACGGTGGGTATGTCGTTTACGAGAAACATACCAATGACGACTTCCGGGTCCTCTTGGGCTTCGTCTGCGGAAATGTGATGAACTTGCCCTTGAATTATATGGGGGGCAGAATACTGCTCCATGTAGTTAACTTGCGGCTGAAATGGAGCGATGTGCTTGGTGTTCTTGGGACATTGTTGGGCGTAGTGTCTGGTTTGACCACAACTGAAGCACGAATTGTTGCGCTGGCAATCGTCGTGCACCGGGCTGGTCACGACATTCTTGACTTGTGTAGTAGTCTTGTTGATGTTCTGTTGCAAATTGGGTTTGTACTCCACCTGAGTCTGTTGCCATGTACGAGCCTTTTGCACTGGTTGCATATCCTTCTTGGGCTCGAATTTGTGCATGTGGTCATTAGCAGCTGGCTTGTTGTCGTGCAGGAGCTTGTGTTCCCTCTCGGCGATTAGGGCCTTGTTCACCAAAGTCAGGAAGTCTGGGAAATCAAACATACTGAGAGTGCACCAGAGATGTTGATGTAGGCCTCCAAGAAATCAGTCGATCTTCCGCTCTTTGGTGGCCACATCATGGAGAGAGTAGCGGGCCAGATGGTTGAATTTATTCAGATACTCGGCGACGGTCATGCTACCTTGAGTGAGGGCGAGAAATTCGCGTTGCTTGGTCTTCATGACTCCGGTGGGAATATGATATTTCCGGAAGTGATCCTTGAATTTTGTCCAAGTAATTCCCTCGTCGGCAGGCCATATTGCTTTGGCATTATCCCACCATATAGCGGTAGCTCCTTCGAGATAATGCATTGCAAAGGGAACCTTGTCTCTGTCGTCTGTGCGAGCAATTTCTAGTTTTCTTTCAATAGTCCTTAGCCAGTCACCGGCATCCAAAGGATCAGTAGTATGGCTGAAACTGGGAGGCTTGGTTCGCTGAAAATCTGATAGCTTGGAATGATGGCCATTCTGGTTTCCATTCTTCCCAACCATAACTTGTACACTTTTTCGTATTTCCAGCAGATCGTTGCTCCTTCTTTCTTCAAACATTCACAGGATTTGCTCGGTGGAAGGCGGTTGTGGCGGTGGAGGCGGAGGTGGCTGGTATGGTTCAGGGGAATGTCCTGCCTGTCTTGCGGAACAACGGACAGGGACATCCTCACCAGCTTGACTGCTGCTGCCTCCACGCGGCATCCTATTTTTCGTTTTCCCAATACATAGCAACCATGATGAGAAAATTCCAAAATGGGGGAAAAACCAATGACAAATCCCGGAAGAAAGCAGCGAATAAAACCAAGTCGAAAAAAATCCAACATAATTATACATAGTCCCAACATGAAAATAAACATCGCAATGGGTCTACTACCCTCGTACATGAAACTATGCATCATGACAAATGCGATTACAGCAATACATCATGCTCATGACTACCACGATACTGTAACGATCTACTGCTCGGATGGTGCTGCTGGATGCTCGTCTCCTGAGCCGAACCCAGATCCTAAACTGATAGTAGAGACCTCCGGGGGAAGAGAGGTGCGCTGGCCCTACCTTGAGGGCTCTCCCTCAGGGGCAGGCGAGGAATGGGATCTAAGCATAGGAGCAGCAGGAGTAGCTACAAGAGAATACCATGCAGCAGGAGACTGCGAGGGTTCACCATCAAAGGGTTAACGGTACCCTGCGAGGTTGTCGTAGGAATGGAGGTGGGAGGAGCAGAAGTGTAGATGACAACGGGAAGAGGGTTCCTTATACAAGCAGCAGCGAGAGCGGCGTGAGCACGTGAGAGCTCCCGAGCTAACTCGTAGTTAAGGAGATAGCTAGCGGTGATGTAGTGTGCAAGGTGGCTAGTGGGACGATCGCACGCCGGATTAATCAAAGGAAAGCGGATATGCCCATTCTCGTGCAGAGATGGGTAGAAGAAAAGTCCAGGGTGGGTTTGCATGCGAACCTCAATTTAGCGCAAGTCTACAAGAGCCTCAATAGCAGCAAACTGAACCGCCTGAGATGGTGTAGAAGCAAGACCACCCTTAGACGAACGAGTGTAAGTGCCGGATGGGGAACTGTGGTGTAGAGTGACCTCAGCATAATACTCATACAATGCACCGGCCAGATGCTCGCGATACACCCCATACTCTGGATCAGCACCCTCTGGATAGAGTCGTCGCCACATGTTTTGAAGCAGGTGCGGCGATGTGCACGGAGCTGACTTAGGATGGTACAAGATTGGAACTGGTGCCATCTACACTCACAAACCATATGGTTAGTAATAACAACAATAAGTCATGCATGCAATGCAACAACCAATTCCTATATCTACCGGTACTCAAACGAAACTATCTACCGTTTTACTAACGCACTACCGATCTAGCGTGTCCTACAATCAGCGCGGCTCTGATACCAAGCGTTGTGGCACCTCAGCTCGGAGCAACCGCTTTACCATGCATTGCCATCCCAGAGATCGAGTCTTCTGGCAATACACAACAACATGGTACTGAAATAACCGCTTTATTGATACTAGCATGGTACAAAGGTCTGATATTACATCGATATTCGAGGCCAGGCGGCACACACAGTGCTGCAGGACAGTACATTATTTAAAGAACATGGCTGGGACGTCGATCACACAAAACTACGCGGCAGCGGAAGAACGACGTAGCGGAACCCCATGGCACATGCACACCGACGTGGACACGGCCTAGACACGAGATGCGCTCCGATGCGAATCAACTTGCCTGAAAACTGGCATGACACGCCAGGTCAGTACATTGAATGTACTTGCAAGCTCACAACAAACATAAGCACGATGACAGACAATATCATGATAATTAATCAAGTTAAATTAATGCAAGAAATTACAACAAATGTAAAGCTATGCAGCGCAACCAAACAGTGCACCGAGTCACACGGACTCGCTTACCAGACGGTTACCTCGTAACCAAACGGTGACCACAGCGGGGTCACACTAGAAACCAATCACTCATGAACACCTTGAGTGTTCAAGGTTCACCACGAAACAATGCATCACAACAATTACTAGTTTGCAAGATTAATTATAAAAGTTGATCCATCGTGTGACTTACTCCTCAGTCTTGCCCATAACCAAGGGCGCGGCTATCGGTAGATTAAATACACTCTCAAGATGTAGCGCACTTTACCCACTCTACGGAATACCTGGCCTCGTACTCCCATTCGGGTGGACCAAAGTACTCCAATGAAACCCTCCCTTTGCCATGCACTCTCCCCGGCCACTCCGACCATCTCCCTCTCAGGGCTAGGTCTTGGGTGGCCCCGTGTCTACCAAAGACACCAACGGCCACCGTCGTGGCAAAAAGGTCCCAAACGGGGACAAGGTACCATAAAAACAAAACGAGCACACAAGGTTATGTCTGCCTACCGGGCCAGGGTATGCACGCCCATAACCTTCCCTCGCGGGAGGCACCGGTGAGAGCCACGACAAAGGACCGAATCAAGACCTTCCCATTAGGTAAATGTGGTCACACTAAATTAAAACCCTGATTCAGTGGCACCATGATGTGATCAACATCATATTCAGGTTGAACTTAATCAAGTATTAAATTTTAGAAAAACTTTTTATTACTAACATGGCATCATACCGGAAATCATGCAACTACTCGTCGCACAGAGCAAGAAACTCTTAAGCATGGATCAAAACAAGCAATATAACTAAGTTGCACTACTAAGATCAGAAACTTCTCTGGTTATAAGTCATTTTTTCTACAAACAACATTTTTATTAGTTCATCATTTAGTTGAAAACTATTACTAGCAAAAATAGCTACCATAACTTTCCATAACAAAATATCTAGTGCAAAATCTTACTCTACTTAGCCAAACAATTCTATGAACTCAACCAGAAGCTAAAACAAGCATATCAAGTATCATAAAACAACTAGCAATTAACCATATTAACTTATCAAATTTTAAATGCAAATAAAGACTCATATTCAAGTAGAAAATCATAGATATTGAAAAAACACCATCCAAATGATGTTGTGGCTTGCCTTAGTGCAGAGGAGGGTCACACTCCTCCTGGTTAGCTTCAAGGCAAGATCCTCCTTCTGAAAATATTTAAAAACCACAAAGATAAATGTCAAAACACATTCTGAAAATCACCAGAAATTCTAGACAGTAAGGAAAAATCCACCTTTTGGTGTGCTGCTAGAGCTTTATGTAACAAAGACAATGCAAAAAGAAGGACGTGTGGTTTAGATATTATGGCTGGTCAAAGTTTGGTCAAATTTCTGAATAAATTTGAATTAAACAGAAATTCCTGGGGGGGGGTGACGTCGAAGACGTAAAATAGAAATACGCCTCCACTCGTACTGCTTTGGGCGCAAGTGGTGAGACCAACAGGTGGGTCCCGTGCATCAGGAGAGAGAGAGATTAGAGGGAGGCGGGGCTTCGCCGGTGCTCACATCGATGACGAGGGGGTTTAGGGCTAAACGAGAGGGATAGGATTGAGCTGGGGTCGTGGTGCACCTGCCCGTACCCGTGGCTTGGCGAGAGCTGGCTGGAGCTGGTCGTAGTTGAGCTCGCAAGCTTCAGTGGTGAACGGGATTCGCCGGAGAGGAAGAAGACAGTGGCGAGAGGCGGCTCCGAGGGCTCCACGGGGTCGAGGCAGCACCAGCAGACCCCCAATGCCGCGCCCAAGCATTCGCTTGAGCTCGAGAGGCACTGGAGTGCGGCGGCTGGACTGTGGGGATCGCTGGAGTCCTCTGGTCGGGGTGACGGCCAGAGGCCTTCCTGGCCGGGCTTCTGCTCGTCTACGTGTTCGTGGAGGTGTTGTGGAGTGGTGCGTGGCTTGTGAGCGAGGAGGGGAGCGCTATATATAGCCGGAGCGGAGGGGGGGAATGTGTCGCCGCAGGAGCGCTCTGGACACGCGGCGAACGTCGACGAGAGGCTCCAACGCGAGGGGACAGGGTGCAGTGTCAACGCCGGCGCTTGCCCACGCTCGCGGATGAGCACATGAGGCGGTTTGAGATGGGGACAAGCACACACTCGCACTGTGCCGTTTTGGCCGTGACTTGACCGGTCTTGCTGCGGCGGCTCCGGCGGCGGCGAGCGCCAGGGAAGGGTCATGGGTGATGGGTCGAGGGTTGTGGCGCGGTGCAGCAGTCGGCGGCGAGCGCTGGAACGTGCACGCGCGAAACAGAGCGCAAGGCACCAACCACAGCGCGTCGAGACGCATACCAGGCACTGTGTCCACGTGTGATCACCAGGCTGGCATGGTCAAAACGATGCCCAGGAGCGGCCAAACCTTGTCTACGCTCTTGACCGTGCAGTGCTTAGTCTAGGGGAGTTGATGGCTCATGCCCAGGTCGACCAGAAGTGACGCCACTTAGCTACAAGTTTCTGTACAGAAACTTGGTCACGAAGTTTGGCCACCTTCTAGAAGGCCATTAGGGCTAATTTCCTGGGGTTTAGGGTTTCTTTGGAGGGTGTTTAAGCTCAAGAAAGATCAAGGCTAAAAGCTTAGGGGGAAATGCACTTGCTGTACAAAGTGCATTTCTGGTCCAGAAGTGAAAATATTTTCTACAGCAAAAATATTACAAAACCTGCTGCAATATTTTTGCATGGGAAGATGTGTCATGGTCCTAAGAATATTTAGGAATTATCTCAGATTTTTATGAGTAAGAAAAATTGAGGTTGCTTTGAAGCACAAAGTTCTGAAATGAACTTAAGAGAGAAAAATGAATATTTTCCTTTTAGGAAAGATATTCATTTTATTATTTTGGGAATTTGTGGGAGGAATAAGGTAGATAGGTTACTTGGGTGAAATCAAAGGATATGCCCAAGTGACAAGTCCATTTGAATTGATCAAAAAATCCAAATCAAATCAGGGGAAAAACCACGATGAAAACCAAGTCCGGAAAGAGAGAGAAGGCTAGTCCGGTAAAAATGGAGAAGGCAAAATCCAGGCTGTCACAGTGTAGTACCGCGTTAGGTCACCCCTAGCACTACATATTGCCATGTCATGCATCATGATGCACTTGTCTGCTTTATATTTATTGTTTTGTCCCCCTCTTCTCTCCAGTAGACACCGAGACTGACGCTGCTCCTGATGTCGACTACACCCCTGACGACCAGTCCTTTGTAGCAGAGCTTCGAGGCAAGCAAACCCCCCTTGATCATTCCTATATCGCCCATTCGTTCTCTCTCATGCTTGCATTAGATTTTGCTACTGCTGTTACATAGCTCCTATTCTGATGCATAGCCTGCTTTTGTAACCTGATCTTGTACTTTACATGTTATCATATATGCTTAGTATAGGTTGAGTAGTGACCCATCAGTGGCCCATCACCTTGTCCCAATTGTCCCCGCTTTATGTTTGATGAATTGATCAACGTGGTCGACGTCCAGAGCCCGACACATCACATCACACCCCCTTAGTTGTACGACTCTGCAGAGTTACTATCAAGTGCCGAGGGTGATACCTCGGATAGCACTTCTGATAAGATCTCTGTAGTGTAACTAATCGGTCGTGGTCTACGGAGGGTGATTCCTTCCTCACCACTCCCGATAATGACTCTATCATATGATGACCCACAAGTATAGGGGATCTATCATATTCCTTTCGATAAGTACGAGTGTCGAACCCAAGGAGGAGCAGAAGGAAATGACAAGCGGTTTTCAATAAGGTATTCTCTACAAGCACTGAAATTGTAGGTAACAGATAGTTTTGTGATAAGATAATTCATAACAGGTAACAAGAAATGAAAGTAATAAAGTGCAGAAAGGTGGACTAATCCTTTTTGTAGCAAAGGACAAGCCTGGAAAATTTCTTATAATGAGAAAAGCGCTCCCGAGGACACATGGGAATTATCGTCAAGCTAGTTTTCATCACGCTCATATGATTCGCGTTCGGTACTTTGATAATTTTATATGTGGGTGGACTGGTGCTTGGGTATTGCCCTTTCTTGGACAAGCATCCCACTTATGATTAACCCCTATTGCAAGCATCCGCAACTACAAAAGGAGTATTAAGGTAAACCTAACCCTAGCGTGAAACTAGTGGATCCAAATCAGCCCCTTACGAAGCAACGCATAAACTAGGGTTTAAGATTCTGTCACTCTAGCAACCCATCATCTAATTATTACTTCCCAATGCCTTCCTCTAGGCCCAAATAATGGTGAAGTATCATGTAGTCGACGTTCACATAACACCACTAGAGGAAAGACAACATACATCTCATCAAAATATCGAACGAATACCAAATTCACATGACTACTAATAGCAAGACTTCACCCATGTCCTTAGGAACAAAAGTAACTACTCACAAAGCATATTCATGTTCATAATGAAAGGAGTATTAATATGCAATAAGGATCTGAACATATGATCTTCCACCAAGTAAACCAATTAGCATCAACTACAAGGAGTAATCAACAATACTAGCAACCCACAAGTACCAATTTGTGGTTTTGATACAAGATTGGATACAAGAGATGAACTAGGGTTTTAAGAGGAGATGGTGTTGATGAAGGTGTTGATGGAGATTGACCCCCTGCCGTGAGAGGATCATTGGTGATGATTTCCCCCTCCCGGAGGGAAGTTTCCCCGACAGAACAGCTCCGCCGGAGCCCTAGATTGGTTCCGCCAATGTTCCGCCTCGTGGCGGCGGAGTTTTGTCTCGTAAGCTTGCTTATGATTTTTTCCAGAGTGAAAGCCTTCATATAGCAGAAGAGGGGCACCGGAGGGCCACTAGGGGGCCCAGGAGATATGGGGCGCACCCAGTAGGGGGGCACCCTCCTGGCCAGGGTGTGGGCCCCCTCTAGTATTTTCTTTGCTCAATAATTCTTATTAATTCCAAAAATGACTTCCGCGGAGTTTCAGGATTTTTAGAGCTATGAATAATAGGTTTCCAATATTTGCTCCTTTTCCAACCAGAATCCCAGCTGTCGGCATTCTCCCTCTTCACGATAAACCTTGTAAAATAAGAGAGAATAGCCATAAGTATTGTGATATAATGTGTAATAACAGACCATAATGCAATAAATATTGATATAAAAGCATGATGCAAAATGGATGTATCAACTCCACCAAGCTTAGCCCTCGCTTGTCCTCAAACGGAAGCCGAAATCAAAAAATATGTCCACATGTTTAGAGATAGAGGTGTCGCTAAAAATAAAATACGGACATGAGGGCATCATGATCATTCTTGTAACAGCAACATATATAGATTTTGTCATATGATTTCTCATGCTCAAGTAACAATTTATTCACAATATCAAGTATTGTTCATAAACTTTATTTACAACTAGCAAACTATAATCTCAGTCATTGAAGCAATTGCAATTTATCATAACATCAGAAAGAGTCAAGAATAGAGCTTTTCAGCAAGTCCACATACTCAACTATCATATAGTCTTTTACAATTGCTACCACTCACGCAATACTTATGGTTATGAAGTTTTAATCAGACACTGAGAAAGATAGGGGCTTATTGTGTTGCCTCCCAACGTATTCACCTTTGGGTGATGTCAACAATAATAGTTCATGCTAACTTACATCCAATTCAATAT